>NC_064923.1:583108517-583432059 GCF_023897955.1 Schistocerca gregaria
CCCTCATGCCCTTTGGTTTTATATACGGTTCAAATGATGTGAAATGTGATGAAGCATAAGTTCCCCATGCAAGTACGGAAATAAGTCTGGCGTTTGGCCTCGTAGCTGTTGTAGGAAGACCTCAGACACTTTCCCACTCTTAGTAGAGATTAACTGCTGGCACAGAGTAGACCTAACCGAAATTTTGTACTGTCCGAACACACAGAGTATTTTCGCAGTCCTGCTGTCAATTGCTGGTAGTATATACTGACGAACTGAAATAAAATTCGGCGATGCTGCTCCCTTTTGTACCTATGAAGTTTGAGCAAAATTTATTTTGTGCTTTTAAGTTTTGTACTCATTGTATCTGGTCCTGTGCATGATGTGGATCATGACGTCTTAATTAGATTTTTGTTTCTTTCCGTAAACAGTAGCAGAGTGAGCAACAGACTTTTACACGTTTAACTTTTGAAAGACTACAGCCTGCAACCTTCCTCCGACTCTTATGTCCGAGTCGACTGAATTCGCTGAAAATGACAGCTGTATATGAAATATGATTGGAGCGAACTAACAATGTTCGAAAATTTTTTCGACTGAATTAATATAATTAAGGTACTTTGAGATATTGCAATTCTTTCGTGTAGCGCCTTTTGTAGGTAGATATTCAAAACACGAGAATTATAAAAGAATGAAATTATAAATACTCTATAGAATGACGGTGCAAATAAAATAAAGCTATTCTGAAATGCAAAAGGGAGTTTCCATTGTAGTCTAATACTGCAATAGGTGCTGATTAGTTGAGCTCAGAGAAAGTAATTTGTTACTAAAATAATAAAACACTGCCGTTACGAACCAGTTTTAGATATTCTTCTGTAACATTTCGAAACAAAATATTTTCCTTCTTTTTATTTACTTTTCCTACTGTGTGGGGTATTACAAATGGACGTTGTACACGTCTGGAAGTGAAAACTCAATTTGCCAAAGCTAAGAAGGAAATCTGAAATGTTTCTGAGCTCAATGCACATTAAACCAAATGGCAGTTAAATCCAATGTGCCATTACAGACGTTACAATATCTGAAAGGTTCCAGTAAATCACGAAAAAAAAAACGATGCTCCGCGAAGGAACTAACTGAACGAGACGGAAATCGGTAGATGTTGTATACATGTACAGACAAAAAATGATTAATATTTGAGAGAAACAGGATGATTAAACAAGAGAAAGTCAGTGACTTGATCCACCTCTGGCCCTTATTCAAGCAGCTATCCGCCTTGGCATTTGAGAAAATTGTTGGATGTCCTCCTGAGGAATAACGTGCCAAATTCTGTCCGACGGACGCGTTAGATCTTCAAAACCCCGAACTGGTTGGAGGGCAGTGCCCATCGTGCTCCAAAAGTTCTCAATTGGAGCGTGATCTAGTGACCTTGACGGTCAAGGTAAGGTTTGGCAAGCACGAAGACAAGCAGTAGAAATTTTTGCCGTTTGTGGGCGGACATTATCTTGCTGAAACGTAGGCCAAGGATGGTTTGCCACGGAGTCCAAGAAAACGGGGCGTCGAATATCGCCGACGTACCGCTGTGTTCGGCCTGAAATCTCACTGACTGGAGTAAAATTGTCTTCATTGATGAGCACTGCTTCGAACTGAGCCCCCAATGACCAGTGAAGACGTGTGTGGAGACGGCCTGCACGGCAGTGGGCTATCAAGATGACTGTCGCCGATTGGACAGGCTTTGGCACGACATACCTCAGCAGGGCATCCAACAACTTCATCAATAACTGCCCGAAAAGGGTAACTCTATCGTGATGCGTCGTTTCTTTTATTTATCTTTTTGTCTCAGAGTGTACGCGTACGTCACTACAAGACAAGTATTTCGACAGCCCTGAAAAAACGAGAACGTAACTGAGATACGGGACTTACACTATCTGATGCAACAACCCCTTTATCGACTTATCAGTAGTTTGTGCTCTTTCACGAATGCAGCGAAGTTGATGCAGCACAATATGCAATCAACCGAACACATTCTGAAATATAACAGCCCTGTTACACGG
Source organism: Schistocerca gregaria (assembly GCF_023897955.1). NCBI lineage: Eukaryota > Metazoa > Arthropoda > Insecta > Orthoptera > Acrididae > Schistocerca > Schistocerca gregaria. The sequence goes on from NC_064923.1 coordinate 583,110,545, forward strand.
CTATATCAACGTAAGTGATCCGCAAGCCACCGTATGGTATATAGCGGATTGTACCTTGGACAACTACTAGTCATTTCTCCTCTCATTCCACTAGCAAAGAGCGCCGGAGAAATTACTGACTGTCTATATGCCACCAGACATAACCGTACATGCAAACTGTACGACTCAAAGTAAGTACAAACGATGCGTGAATTGTAAATTGTGCTTTAATTATGAAAGATAATCACGTAAAACAGCATTAAAACACGATAGAGTGAAGAGCATTATTTCATCAAACAATCAGATGTAATACACATTAATAAAACACATTCATCAATTATTAGTGACATTGCTTTTCATTTTTGTAGCGAAAATCATTATTAATACTGAAAATAAGAATGAAGGCTAATGAATGGATATTAATTAGCCCCTCTCCGACTGGTTTTATATAATTCTACGTTTGTTACTACTGTTTGGTGATGTTTTAATTCTGGCAAGTGTTACGACACAGTTAAATTCCTAGTTGTACTGAATTCTAGGTTTTCATTGTTCCTTATAATAAAGTAGTACGCCTATAGAATATAATTTCAGCTACGTGACTAAACAAGTAATTTTCTGTCATTAAGCTCACAGTACATAGTAAGTGATGGCAACTAACATCGTAAAACCGAAATGGTAACTGCCTTTTGCTCAGTATGTGTGACTGGCCACTACCTTTTTTGGTCTGTGTACAGACTGTTTAAAAGAGTGTCACATACCTCTACAGGAGGTAGCACTTTTTAAAACTAGATGAAAAGTTCCCATAGTTACCGAAGGCCAGTACTTGCTGAGAAGGGTCATTTCGTTTGTGGCGCTTAATGTGTAGTATTTGGAGATGAGGTAGGATTCACAGGAGTTGGCGTGGTAAATTATGACAATACTTCAGAACATGTGGGCAGGTGCAGCTCCACGAGCCGAGCGGTCTATGGCGTCTTGTCACGGTTCGCACGGCTCCTCCCGTCGGATGTTCGATTCCTCCCTCGAGCATTGGTGTATGTGTTCTCCTTAGTGTTAGTTTAAGTTAGATTAACTAGCGCATAAGCCTAGGGGCCGATGACTTCAGCAGTTTGGTCTCATAGTCCTTACCACAAAATTCCAGGTCATCGAATGGCCATAGAAGGGAGGTATCACGATCGCCTCAGTATCAACGTAACGGCTGAAATTGTTAGTGGCAGACTCATGGGACCATACACTTTACTTGACGAATTAACTGGTACAGTATACTACCGATTTATTCACGATGAATTATACAGCGGAGAACGTTATACTTGCAGAGATGAACCAACTCATTTTCAACCGATTGTGGGACAACACCTAACAGCAACATCTCAAGGCAGATGGTTTGGTCGAGTAGGTCCTTTAACATGGGCTTGCACTTCGCCGGATACAAATCTGTAGGATTCTGGATATGTGAACATTTATAGGCACTGAAGTACGTACAATGCTTCTACCATGTGCAGTCATCCGTTACAGGTACGTGTGACGAAAGCAGTCGACGCGGTCTGAATGGAGCCAGGTGTATCGAAAAGAGCGCTTGAATCATCGCAGAAACGGCTGAATTCAGTCAGGATACGGAGTAACCACATGTAGCACTTCCTATAGTGTTTACTTCTGCGTAAAAGGCAGATGGGAATGATTGGTCAATATCTCAATAGGTAATGTTTTCTGGACCTACGAGTATAGAATTTTCTCTGCTAGTTTTGACCAGTACTGCCACCTGTAAGAATATGCGACACCTTCCTGTACACGTATAGATTTTGGCAGAAAATCGAAACGATTTACATAATTATTTACATGTGAATTTCTAATGATCGTAAAAAGTAGCATGAAAAACGAAGGGTGCGAAATCCTCTGCGTCGTTATGAGGAGACTTTCGTTAAATTTCTCTTTCATTATAATCGACTCAGTTACAGAAATTACGAATCAACTAAATTTCGAGAAATACAGCCAGGAACAACTTGAACTGAAATAGTGAAACGAGAAAGGCGAAGTTGTTACTACTCTTTATTGGCGAAACCCTTGGTAGATACTACAAATCAACAGATAAAACCCCTTAAACTACGATTTATAATCCTCTTATAAGAGTACTGATGCAGTGAACGCGTTACGTATGTGGTAGGATCGACAGAAGACATAGACGTAGTCCAAAAACAAAGCTGTGCTTCTTGTTTTGTCACGAACTGATAGTGTTTCATCCACATTAAAAGTGAGTATTACGATGACCAAACTAAGTCGTTTCCCATTGCGAGAAAATATTTTCAGGTAACTTCTTGTAACAACTTTCTCATCAGAAAGCCGACATTTTTGTGCCCCTACCACCAGATACATATAGAGGACTGATGACTATAAGAGAATTCCCACACGCCAGTTTTAGAGTGGAATGCTATAGATATAGCTTTATATCTAGAACCTTGTGTTAACCAACTGAGTGTGAACAATCATGCAGACGTAGATATAGATGTAGACATAAATGCTGAACAACTAAGGTTCAATTGTTTTCGCACGACGAGGACAGAGTTACGAACTCCTTTCAGTGTGTCGTCTAAACTTGAATGAAATGCTGAAGTAACCGAGAATGTCAGGATCGTAACCCAACAAACATATGAAAGTTTCAAATATCTTAGTTTTATGTCCATTATATGCTGCCACATTTGGAAATCTATGTGAAACGCGATCGGACCACTCATTTGCAACTGATATATGACGTAGTTAAGATTTATGAAGTAGTAAAGGTTGGTACTATTAACATATACAAACACAATAAATTGTTTGTTTAAGATTTGATATTAGATTCGTCAGATGGCAGTATCACTGCGTGGAAACATTCTCGCTCTAAAACGTCTCCGTCGTGACGAATTCTTCATTTTGTGGGTCAGAAAGTGTATCACTTTGCAGAAGATAGGAAACTATAGAAATCAATCTTCATTTGAATCGGAAATGTAAACGAAAAGAAATACAGGAATTCAGGCGAAGGACTGATTTAGTTAGAAGGGCTGCCACGGAGAAAGATGGAAGAGGAAAACAGAAAACATGCTCACAATTCCGCGAGCAACTCTTAATTTCTGATTCATTTCCCCTGCCCCTCAGCTCATTCTTTTCAGTTTTCACCAGTCATTCGTGTTCTTTTTTTGCCTCTTTTTTTTCCTTTTGGCGAAAAAAGAGAGAGTTGCGTAAAATAAAGCAGTCCTCGCTTCTCGTTTCCACTGAAACAATGGATTTACCCCGGGGAACAACCCAGCGTGAAAAGCAGCAATAAAGTATCTCTTTTGTGCTTTAACTGGATTCTGCTGCCGTGAATGAAGAGGCGGAGAAAAGGGCGTGGCAGGAACGAAACAAAACAAAACAAAAAGAGGGAAAAAATCCCTCCGACCACAGGCGGAACTCGATAAGAATTCCGCGTCCCAGCTTGCATTTGTCTCGCACAGACTGAAAAACACTTTTGGCTGTCAGTTATACGACCTCGTGAGATACAGCGTAACCTTCCAGTTATATATGATAAAAATTTAAAAATATTCCTCCTCGTTTCTCAAAATGTATCATACCCTCGAGTCTGCGACGAGGCATGACATTTAACTGGCGACCTCGGAGTATATCATGTCAGAACAGAATTTTTTGCAGTCTCCTTAACACCTGTACCAATATGATAACTCTGCAGTTAATGTTTTAAGTACTTTCTGAAAGTTAGTCACATTATACTTCTCCAGTTCCACTCGAGATTCGCGTGCAAAATCTGACACTTAAATCCTTGTATTCGAGCTCCAGTCACTGGAGGTCGATTATCATTCATCCCTATACTGTGGGAGGCAAACCAATAATTTAGCATTCAAATGAGAGAGTTTTTGATGAAAACTCTCAGCTGGAATAATGTGTCATCTATTAACAGTTGAAGAGCAATTTCTCTCTCGTGTCAGAAAATGTAGCAGATTGACTATATAAGCATTCAAACCAACTGATAATAAGATATTTCAAAGCCCAAGTGGGAAGAGATAAGACGTATCGCCCAACAATTGACTCTGATAGTAGCAGTGATACAATCAATGAGAAGGGTCTCAGGCCAATTAACTTCGCTCAAACAGTGGGAATGAACAACAGAAGCATGTACTTTCCACGTAAGGAAATGCAGAAGGTTACTTGGAAGTCCCCAGATGGAAGTACGAAGAACCAGATCGATCATGTTCTAGTTCACTGAGGGCATCATGGAAGTGTAGTACATGTACGTACCTTCTGCGGGGCAGATACGAACTCCGACCAGTTTTTGGTTGGAGCCAGCCAAACTATGTCTGAAAGCGTCAACCAAATGGCGAAATAATGAAAGATGTAGCAGTAGACAGCGCTACCGAGAAAAAACTCCAGAACATCTCACAACATTGTAAGATGCGGAAAGGAACATGGTACATGACTGTGACTACGGAATGCAGTGATACTGAGTGCAAATGAAGTACTTGTTTGCCCTCCAAAGCGAAAAAGTAAACATTAGTTTGATGAACAATGCCGCAACCGGTAGAAACAAGATCAGCGAGGAGGCTGAAATGGCTAGAGCTACCTTCCGAAGATACAAGAATAGATAATTGTGAGGTGAGGCGAAACACAGACCAGCTCATATGGAAAAAGAAACAGAAACACCAAAATACTGCCGGCCGTTGTGGCCTAGCGGTTCTAGGCGCTTCAATCTGGACCGCTACGGTCACAGGTTCGAATCCTGCCTCTGGAATGGATGTGTGTGATGTCCCTAGGTTAGTTAGGGTTAAGTAGTTCTAAGTTCTAGGGGACTGATGACGTCAGTTGCTGAGTCCCATAGTTCTCAGAGCTATTTTTGAACCAAAATACTCCATTGATACCAGTCGAAGAGTCAAAGTCATCATGCTCTTTTTTCCAGGCCTCAAGAATTGCCAGAGGTGTCTACCGGCAACATATATTGGTTTCAATGAGTGAGACTGGTGAAGTTGTACCACCACTACACCAGGCAAACTTATTTAAAAAACATTTTGAGAATTTATTGAGCCATGAGAGCCCTACAGTGTTGACACCCCAGATAGGGGTCCAATTTGATAGAGAGGAAATTCCTGAGCCATCAGAGGAAGAAATCCGTGTTGCGCTTAGAGGCCCTCAGTAACAACAAGGATCCAGGTGGTAGTGGTATCACAAATGAGATAATTCGCCTGGGGGTAGAGGGGGGGGGTGACGCATTGATGAAGGCCTTGAAGCGGTTAATATCTACCGTCTGGACTGTGGGAAATATGCTGAAGAATCGAAGGGTGCAATTATATGTCCTAACTTCAAGAAGAGAGTTGTCACACAATTATCCAATTACCACGGGCTTTTACTACTTGAGAATATGAGAATTGATAATATGAAAGTACTTACAATGCTGCACCTAAACCGCTTGAAACCCTTATCAATGTGGCTTCATTTCTGGGAGGTCGACTCTTGATCAAATTTTTACACTGTGGCAGCTAACAGATAAATTTTACGAGTTTGATCAGGAACTACTAACTTGCATTTGAAGCTGAAACTGCATCAGATGTGAAGAACACTGAAATGCCGCCTACTCGCTTGAGATTGTGTTGTCAGCATCTGACAGTGTTTGAGAGGGTCTCACTGTTAGTCTCCGTTTCATCAACTGGTCGATCGTCAAATATCCAAATTGGTGGGAAATTTTGATGTGACAACAGCAAGATTTTGAACAGTATTCGAACGTGAGAGCAGGTATATTCGTTGAGAAGATTCCAGCCGAACACGTCTGACCCTCGCCAGGTAGGTTCGCAGTACGCATTGTAACCCTTGCGTACTTTCCGAGAACAAGTACAGAACTCCCTGCAACATTATTATATTCGAGCACACGGATACCATCATCTACGTGAAGGGGAAGGAGAAGATCGCATGGATGCGTCTAATCTTCAAGGTCTCGAATTCTATGTATATTCTGCTGTCCATCGACTCAAGAGAAAGAAGAATATGTGTGACAATAGCGTTGAGCCTGTTAACGAAAATGTAAAATTACTTTGAAGTAGGATGAGAACTAAATGAAATTTACCTTATAATTTGTGTGTACTTTTTTTGTTTTTACTGATGAAACTTAAAGACTATTTCTATTTACATGACGCACATTGTTCACAGAAATATTTGCAGCTGTACACAGTACACAAGATGCGTATAAATCAGTAAATATTTCGATAACTAGCAACAGAGATACTGAAATATTTATTTTTATGCTTTTTGCATTTTTTAAACATTGTTCTCGCTCAGTGTGTGTCCTACACCCTCTCTCTCGAAACATGTGAACAGTGTGAGTATGGGAGAGTTTCAGTCCCAACATCACAAATGACCCTTCCATCGTTATGTGGCCACAGGCCGATTTTAGACTGCAGCACAATGTAAAATTCGTTCTCGAGACGGGATACTAATTTGTTGCACTATATGGAGTGGCTGCGAACATCGCTGTACAGGCACTGCAAATAGTCTGCGATAGAAAGGGCTCTCGATACCATACGACGCACATCCTTAGCCCGCCTCTATGTAGCGCCTTCCAATGCGCGAAAGGGATACATTTTTGATTACAGACCTACAAACTGCTGTGGCCCAGCGGCTCTAGGCACTTCAGCCCGGAACCGCGCTTCTGCTACGGTCAGAGGTTCGAATCCTGCCTCAGGCATTGATGTGTGTGATGTCCTTAGGTTAGTCAGGTTTAAGTGGTTGTAAGTCTAGGAGACTGACGACCACAGATGTTAAGTCCCATAGTGCTTGGCAACATTTGAACCATTTTTAAACCTAAAAACTCCAAAATCGGAAATGCATTCGCCTCGTCTTCCATAAGGCCGATAACCCTCTTGTCCTGTGGAACAATACCATACGGATTATCGGCTGTGTATGAGGACGTGTAGAATTAAACGCCATGATACCTCATTACTTTACATTGATCGCAATTCTTCAGCTAACAGATCAAGCTATCTGTATCTATGTAACGTAACTTACGATCTGCGAAATGAATTTTCGAAAACTCATAGTGTAATCGCCACATGTTGAGTTTGGATAAGTCTAGTATGCACATCCCCATATAAACAGGCTTCGTAAACTCTACTGCAGTCTTCTCCATCTCCACAGCAACGAAGTTCTTATTGAAAATGGTGATCCGCTTAAAATTCCGTCTGACAACGCATTTTCGTACACCATAACGGCCATCTCAGAATGTCAGGGAGACAGCTTGAAGGAGATAGCCTGGGTGATGTTAACCAGTTCCAAGCTGAGACACTGCTGGAGATAACTATAATGAATAATATATCTCCGCTTATATGTGTCATCAGGTTTGGCGTGAAACCACCTCACAAAAATAGTTGCTCTGGACACAATGGCAAATCTGCATGAGCATTATGCAAACTAATAGGGTTGTGAGGTATGTGAGTCTCCACCACACACCTCACATCAGAATCAGTCGGCATATCCTCCTTGATTATTCCACCTAATCCCTTGTATTTGTTTTCGGGCACCCATCGAAACTCTCCAATCTGTAGTGATCGTAGCATAGTATGAACTCATAAGTTATTTACGTCCAAGTAAATAATGCAACTCGAAACAAGGGAGGCGTTGAATGTATCACCCATTCGTCGATTACTTGCCTTGGTGAGCCTATGGCAACATTGGCAAGGTCGCCCACGGATCACTTGCTCAAAGAAAAGAAGCATGTCGGGAGCGTTCAACAGCTCGATGCTTCTCTTATTTTTCTCGAGCATAGTGTCCCAAGACAACCTAGATTCCGTGTAAAAGATACGAAATCCAGAGAATATGTGACCATCCACAGACTCTCGAGTTTCTCAAAAACATCGGAAAACAAGTGCACGTCTGTGTCCATGTTAAGACGTGTTAATTCTCCTAAAGTGGAAATGTTGATTTCCTGCCAAAGATTCATGGCATGATCATACTCTGCATCCTCTATGGCATCGCCTGTAAAATTGCTGGAGAATGAAGCTCTATTGGGTAGTCTTGTTTCGTTGACTTTTGCCATTATATTCAGTTAGTCTTACGGAAAAGCCTCTTCCTTGACATAAGTTGAAACTTCCCCTCGTCGGTAAATTCAGCTCGAGTGACGTGCGTATCCTCCCGAGGTAGAGCTTCAAAGAGTTTCTGGAGTGGTGCCTGCAAGATAGCGAGTCATGGAAGCTCAGCGTAATCCTGAACGTCATTCGTGTGGAGAATGAAATATATTTCTCGACGCTCTCAGGTAGGATACTGCCCTGATTTATCTCCATGCCGAAATCAGCTAAGTTCTCAACATGCAACCGTGCGTCTTACCCGCTTATGTTATGGTAGAAAACGGGTATCTGCCTTGGTAACTGGTTCTCCAAATATTTTCAAATGTGTATGAAAGCTTATGAGACTTAACTGCTAAGGTCATCAGTCACTAAGCTTACACATTACTTAACCTAAATCATCCGAATGACAAACACACACACCCATGCCCGAGGGAGAACTCGAAGCTTTGCCGGGATCAGCCGCACAGTCCATGACTGCAGTGCGCCAGACCGCTCGGCTAATCCCGCGTGGCAACTGGTTCTCCAAAACGCATTCAACTTCCCCATAAGATGACAGTGGTCCCTTCGAAGAATTTCCGCGTTTCTATCAAATGGCATCCCGAAAATATAACCACAACCGCGTTATTGTGCAAATCCTCATTCTCCTTCGATTTGGTCATGGGAACAACGTCCCATGAAAGTTCTTCGAGCTCAGTGGCAAGCAGAACGGCAGGGTAATCCCTGACATGAGATTTGTAACGGTTACGATTTGAATCACAAGACGATACAATTTGCTACGCTGCCACAAATGGTAGTTGTTTCTCTGTAAAGGTAGTATGTGAGATTAAGGGATCACCTTCACAGCAGATCACAGAAGAAACGAGACATTAAAAGTCGGCATCACTATATACACCCATCACCTCTGATCGTGAGCATTTTTAAACCTTATGAATTTGTTTCCCGTGTTACTTGGATGCGCGATCTTCTATATGCTTTGCTAATAACTTGTCTCAGTAAAAATAATTGAGACACCTTAAGCAAATATGTTTTGCGTAATGATCGGTTGTCAGTTGGGAGGAAGGGAGTCCTTAGATGTCTTTGATCCAAACATAATGATAATTGCCTTTCCCGTTATTTTTCTCATCTTGAATAAAATCGTGTTTACTGGCTGCTGAGTCGTGTGCGGCTCTTGTTCATGCCATTTGTTCTTTGGGATTTTGTCAAATCGAGTGGCGTCTTGTTTCTTCCTTACTTACTGGCGTAACGAAGTTACTCGCTCGCCTCCTTAAATAGCTACAGCAGTGCTTATCGATATTAGTACTGTCGTGCTATCTTTGGTGTGACCGCTAGTATTTCCGGGTGGTGGTGATGTGTGTGGTAGTCAATCAGTTGGGACGGAGCAGGGAGGAACTCTGCGCGGCGCGAGAACAGGCTGGGACCGCGCTGGCAGCTTGCCCGCGTTCTCGGATCTTGACGCGCTAGCTGCGAGAGCGACAAAATTCGTTGCCCACCGAACCTGGATGTTGAAGTTGAGTGATCAATTAACCTGTTACGAGGCCTCAACTATTGTGACACCTCTTTGTTCATTTGCGGGTTGTTGCCGCCTGGACCGTTCGGGCCAGCAACAACTTATGATGTGTTGGGGTTGGCGAAATCTTGCAGTCGTCTTCTTATACTGTGATTAATTATTAAATTCACTCTTACTTACCAGTGAATTGCACCAGCGGTATTTTCTGCCCTGTGGCCATTAACACCCCAGTTACCTGCCCTGGTCGTTAGCATACTTTTCTGGCAGTGTGCCTTTCCTCGTTGGGTTAATGCTGTCCAGCATGGCGTTCAAAAGCCTTTTCAGTTATTTGGTTCATATTTGCTTAGAGTGGTTATTGTTTCCTTGGCTGTTTTTAAACGCCAATTTGTGAAAACGAAGTGCTGTTAGTATCCTCGTGTTTGGCCCATATTTTCCATCGTTCTGCCGTTGGTCGGACAGAAGGGAATTCGTTAAATTGCTGGTCGGTCCTTGAGCCGTCCCTAGTTTGGGTTGACATCCGATTACTTAACTTCAGCTCTTGGCTAACTGTCTCACCTCACCTTACATTTGAGATACGTTCTCAGGAAGACCCTTGGAACACTTCCGTGCAACATTTGTACTGTTTGTCTAACATTGTTATTTCCATTTCAGTTTGAAGTATTGTGCGAGGCACTTGGCCGTGTATTATTTCAGTTCTTTTTAAATTTTACATAAAGGCCTTCAGGCGTCATTATCATCATCATCATCATCATCATCATCATTTGAAACTTATTATGCCTTTCAGCGTTCAGTCTGGAGCACAGACCCCCCTATAAAATTCCTCCATGATCCCCAATTCAGTGCTAACATTGGTGCATCTTCTGATGTTAGGTACCTTCTTCTTGGTCTACCCTTACTCCTCCTACCCTCTACTCCCGAACCCATAAGTCTCTTGGGTAACCTTGCTCCTCCCATGCGTGTAACATGATCCCACCACCTAAGCCTGTTCGACCTGACTATTACATCTACAGAGTTCATTCCCAGTTTTTCTTTGATTTCCTCATTGTGGACACTCTCTTGCCATTGCTCCCACCTACTAGTACCTGCAATTATCCGTAAACTTAACCTTATTGATCAGGTAACCTAGCTTTCGCTCCCATACAACAAAGTTGGTCGAAAGGTTGAACAGTGCACAGATAACTTAGTCTTGGTACTAACTTTCTTCTTGCAGAAGAGAGTAGATCGTAGCTGAGCGCTCACTGCAATACCTTTGCTACACCTCGCTTCCAGTTATTTCACTATGTTGCTATCCTGTAAGAATATGCTTGCCGGAGTGGCCGAGCGGTTCTAGGCGCTACAGTCTGGAACTGCATGACCGCAGGTTCGATTCCTGCCTTGGGCATGGATGTGTGTGATGTTAGGTTTAATTAGTTCTACGTTCTAGGGGAGTGATGACCTCAGAAGTTAAGCCCCATAGTGCTCAGAGCCATTTGAACCATTTGTGAGAATATGCATCCTAAGTACTTGAAACCGTCCACCTGTTCTAACTTTGTGCCTCCTATACATTTCACATAAATTTTCTCAGCATGTTATAGTCTTAGGTGGACATTTCAATTTACCAGGTATAGACTGGGACACTGAGATGTTTAGGACGGGTGGTAGGGACAGAGCATCGAGTGACATTATACTGAGTGAACTATCCGAAAATTACCTCGAGCAATTAAACAGAGAACCGACTCGTGGAGATAACACCTTGGACCTACTGATAACAAACAGACCCGAAATTTTCGACTCTGTATGTGCAGAACAGGGAATCAGTGATCATAAGGCCGTTGCAGCATCCCTGAATATGGAAGTTAATAGGAATATAAAAAAAAGGAAGAAGTATTATCTGGTTAGCAAGAGTAATAGAAGGCAGATTTCAGACTACCTAACAGATCAAAAGAAAATTTCTGTTCCGACACTGAAAATGTTGAGTGTTTATGGAAAAAGTTCAACGATATCGTAAAATGCGTTTTAGACAGGTACGTGCCGAGTGAAACTGTGAGGGATGGGAAAAACCCACCGTGGTTCAACAACAAAGTTAGGAAACTACTGCGAAAGGAAAGAGAGCTTCACTCCAAGTTTAAACGCAGCCAAAACCTCTCAGACAAACAGAACCTAAACGATGTCAAAGTTAGCGTTAGGATGGCTATGCGTGAAGCGTTCAGTGAATTCGGAAATACAACTTTATGTACCGACTTGACAGAAAATCCGAGGAAGTTCTGGTCTTACGTTAGATCAGTAAGTGGCTCGAAACAGCATATCGAGACACTCCGGGATGATGATGGTATTGATACTGAGGATGACACGAGTAAAGCTTAAATACTAAACTCTTTTTTCCAAAGCTATTTCACAGAGGAAGACCGCACTGCAGATCCTTCTCTAAATCCTCGCACAAACGAAAAAATGGCTGACATCGAAATAAGTGTCCGAGAAATAGAAAAGCAACTGGAAACACTCAACAGAGGAAAGTCCACTGGACCTGACGGGATACCAATTCGATTCTACACAGCGTACGCGAAAGAACTTGCCCCCCTTCTAACAGCAGTGTACCGCAAGTCTCTAGAGGAACGGAAGGTTCCAAATGATTGGCAAAGAGCACAGGTAGCCCAGTCTTCAAGAAGGGTTGTCGAGCAGATGCGCAAAACTATAGACCTATATCTCTGACGTCGATCTGTTGTAGAATTTTAGAACATGTTTCTTGCTCGAGTATCATGTCGTTTTTGGAAACCCAGAATCTACTCTGTAGGAATCAACATGGATTCCAGAAACAGCGATCGTGTGAGACTGAACTCGCTTTATTTGTTCATGAGACCCAGAACATATTAGATACAGGCTCCCAGGTAGATGCTATTATTCTTGACTTCCGGAAGGCGTTCGATACAGTTCCGCACTGTCTCCTGATAAAGAAAGTAAGAGCCTACGGAATATCAGACCAGCTGTGTGGCTGGATTGAAGAGTTTTGAGCAAACAGAACACAGCATGTTGTTCTCAATGGAGAGACGTCTACAGACGTTAAGGTAACCTCTGGCGTGCCACATGGGAGTGTTATGGGACCATTGCTTTTCACAATATATATGTAAATGACCTAGTAGGTAGTGTCGGAAGTTCCATGCGGCTTTTCGCGGATGATGCTGTAGTATACAGAGAAGTTGCAGCATTAGAGAATTGTAGCGAAATGCAGGAAAATCTGCAGCGGATAGGCACTTGGTGCAGGGAGTGGCAACTGACCCTTAATATAGACAAATGTAATGTATTGCGAATACATAGAAATAAGGATCCTTTACTGTATGATTATATGATAGCGGAACAAACACTGGTAGCAGTTACTTCTGTAAAATATCTGGGAGTATGCGTGCGGAACGATTTGAAGTGGAATGATCATATAAAATTAATTGTTGGTAAGGCGGGTACCAGGTAGAGATTTATTGGGAGAGTCCTCAGAAAATGTAGTCCATCAACAAAGGAGATGGCTTACAAAAAACTCGTTCGACCTATACTTGAGTATTGCTCATCAGTGTGGGATCCGTACCAGATCGGGTTGACGGAGGAGATAGAGAAGATGCAAAGAACAGCGGCGCGTTTCGTCACAGGGTTATTTGGTAACCCTGATAGCGTTACGGAGATGTTTAACTAACTCAAGTGGCAGACTCTGCAAGAGAGGCGCCCTGCATCGCGGTGTAGCTTGCTCGCCAGGTTTCGAGATGGTGCGTTTCTGGATGAGGTATCGAATATATTGCATCCCCCTACTTATACCTCCCGAGGAGATCACGAATGTAAAATTAGAGAGATTAGAGCGCGCACGGAGGCTTTCAGACAGTCGTTCTTCCCGCGAACCATACGCGACTGGAACAGGAAAGGGAGGTAATGACAGTGGCACGTAAAGTGCCCTCCGCCACACACCGTTGGGTGGCTTGAGGAGTATAAATGTAGATGTCGATGTAGATTTGGCACTCAATTCGGTTATATCTCTTTGCCACTGATATTACTTTCGTTTTGGAGATGCTAATCTTCATACCACAGTCCTTACATTACTGATCTAGCTCTGAAATATTAGATTGTAAACTTTCAATCGAATCTGCCATCACAGCTAAGTCATCCGCCTATGCGAGTCTGCTTATTTTGTGTTCACATATCTGAATCTCACCCAGACAGTCTATTGTTTTCATTATATGATCCATAAATAATATGAACAACAGTGGAGACAAGTTGCAGCCTCGTCTTACCCCTGAAACTACTCTGCACCAGAACTCAGTTTACCGTCAACTCTAACTGCTGCCTTACTATCTATGTAAAGACCTTTAATTACTTGCCTTCAGGGGTGTTAAGCTAAAATTTTGAAGATTGATCTTATTTTAAAAAAGAAAAAATATTTTCCTTAAAATTGGTTCTATCTGAAATTTTTTGTAATCAAGACCTTAATCCGTTAGTTGTTCGATGTGTTATGTGTGGACTTCAGCTGAGGATTTACATGAACCCCTTTTAATAAGGCCTTCAGCTGTGTGTATTCTATAACTAGACTTTTGATCGTTCTGTTTCAAGTTTGAAAAGAAATTTCTTGGTTTGAAAAATTGTTTATTAATGTGTTTTAATTATAGTGGTCATTTAGACGTATAGTGTAGGCCGTCAGCCACTAATTGTTTTCATTTGCAGGTTTTTAATGGAAAAAATATACCATCTATTTTTAATTGCTTTTGATTTCTAGACCAGGCCTTTGGCTGTTCTTGTGTTTGGTGCGGTTTTGGGCCTTCAGCCCAGGAATCATTTCAGTTTATTTAACTAGACCTTCAGCAGTATTGTTTAACTGTGATCTTTAAAGCAATGTGTAAATGAGTGTTTCCTAGAAAAATAAAATTTTGTGTTTGTTTGTGCAACTAACAGTAACTGTTTACGTCCCCATCAACAATCATAACCTTATCCTGTGGGCTCTCTAAGTATCTAACAACCTGGTTTCACAGGCATCTTGCCCTCAATGGCAAATTCCAAGAAATGGAGAAGCCGACGAAAGTATGCTCTTTCTGCTTTACTTCTCCAGGCAATAAACGTGAACCGATATTCCGGTATGCCGCGCTGCATTCATGAACTGTGCGGCTAGTCTCGGTGGAGGTTCGACTCCTCCCTCGGGCATGGGTGTATGTGTTTGTCTTTAGGATAATTTAGGTTACGTAGTATGTAAGCTTAGGGACTGATGACCTTAGCAGTTAAATCCCATGAGATTTCACACACGTTTGAACATATTCCGGTATTGTGTGCCTGGATCTTGACTAGGAATTCGATAGCATGAAACTTGTAACTCCTACAAACTTCTGTACCTGTGCCGCATCGAGATACGCACTTTGGATGATCCTTACGATTGTATTTTCTTACGCAGGAAAGCTTGGTCCGTTTTATTTTCAACATCAATACTTGCCTTCTAATCAACTAATCGTTAGAGAGCTTGATATAGCTGGACCCTTCATTTACTGGGCCATAGACATGTGCATGGATGTCCAGATGTCGTATTCGCCTCACTTCTATCTCAGAAAACTGGGCCAGTATAGCACTCTAGATGGACTCACGAAAATACTCGGTGATTGATGTCGTCCCTGTTATCATGCGCCGGCCGGTGTGACCGAGCGGTTCTAGGCGCTTCAGTCTGGAACCGCGCAACCACTACAGTGGCAGGTTCGAATCCTGCCTCGTGCATGGATGTGTATGATGTCCTTAGGTTAGTTAGGTTTAAGTAGTTCTATGTTCTAGGGGAATGATGACCTCAGATGCTAAATCCCATAGTGCTCGCCGGCCGCGGTGGTCTAGCGGTTCTAGGTGCTCAGTCCGGAACCGCGCGACTGCTACGGTCCCAGGTTCGAATCCTACCTCGGGCATGGATGTGTGTGATGTCCTTAGGTTAGTTAGGTTTAAGTAGTTCTAAGTTCTAGGGGACTGATGACCACAGATGTTAAGTCCCATAGTGCTCAGAGCCATTTGAACTATAGTGCTCAGAGCCATTTTTGTTATCAGTTCATTTTCCCCTCAAAGGTAAGGAAGTTTTGTGTCTGAAAAGCCAGTGGTATCTTTGGGGAGACGGCGGGAGATAGTTCAATACAGAGAACTGCACAGCATTTAATGTCGGTATACTACGGATCATGGACTATCTCGAAGAGCTTGGTTTCCACACCGTTAGGAAACCAAGAGGGTCGCGGTATTCTCATGCCGGATTCTCGAGCGAGATTCGCTCCTCAAAGTATGCTCTGCAGTCACCGAATGTTCTAATTGTTGTGTGGTTCACTGAACTGATGTCCTGCACTAAAAGAATGGGAGAGGAAACTGCCGGTGGCCACAGGATCATAAATACAACTAATACCACGTGATGGATGGAGTCGTTAAGGTGCACAGAGGTACGCAATGAAGCATCCATACCTAGAGAGGTCGTCATTTTTAACGAGCAAGAGGAACAGGATGAGGTGCCGTTACCCGGTCAGGCCAGTGGGAGCAGCATGGATGTGGCGGCGACTTCAAGTGCTGCTTCTGTAGGCCTGCCCTTCTAGCCTGATGGATGGTACATCCTTATCCGATGAAATAAACACCAGAGCGATGCTAGGGTACCGCCAGCCGCGGTCACGGCATCTCACAGTACATTTAGCGGCGCTCTTGCCTATGAGGAGCGTCTCACCAGGATATGATTTGGCGAGGCAGGCTGAAGCGTCACTGGTACCCATGCCACGGCACGCTGCTGCTGTGGAGTCGTGACCACAGTAGAGTAACTAAAAAATTAAAGACATCACCTGCTGCTGCAAGAAAAGAAAGAATACAGACTATCACAGCGTCGTTATATATAATCAGGGTGAGTAATTATCTTCTCAACTCGGGGCCCAAGGCATGAGCATTTCATTGACGTTGTCTGTATCTCTGCCAACCCATTGGAAAAGTCGTCTTCCTATATAGGGGCCAGGTCACACCACTTTCGCAGCTCTTCTTCTAGAGCCATTCCCTGACGCATTCAGGCATCTCATCCTCGTCAGAATCTATATGGTGCCACCGATCCATCTTGCCTACAACAAAGCCAAAAGGTATATATAAATATACCCAATTGCTAGAGAAGAAAAATAAAACAAATTTGAATTCTTCTCTTCCACTTACAGGACTGCTCGGCTGTCTCGTTAGGTGCTGGAGACTGTTGCAGTTGGGTAACAGTCGGCACCTGTCTGTCCATGGCGTCTAGTGCCTTTAGAATTGATGCTACAAGAACACGAAAAATACATATTTTCTGTTAATTTCGTAGCTCCTGCTACTACATAGATATTTTTTTCTGTACTTCTGCGATTTTTGCTACTGTGTTTAATGCAGCATTACCCTACTACCATGAATTTTTTGTCTACTCACAAGGCAGGTCGGGTTGTGGGATTTCCTCACGGAGAGTTCGCTCCTCCTCTCAGCTTCCCTCGATTTCCACCATAAAATCCTGCAGTTGTACTGTGAAAAATGAAAAGAAATGGAATTACCGAGAAGAATTTTTGTAACACACCAATTTTTCACTATTTCTACACTACAACCACATATTTACAAAAACAGATAATCATTTACTTGCATGGTAGATCGCATTCTTCAATTCTATAGCTTGCCGCTGACGCTGATGCTACTGTTGCTGCACTTCATTCTTCCCCTAGGAAAACTGACACAAACACCCACAAACAAACACAAAGGCGAAGTGACGGTAGCAGAATGAGAGCTCCTACATCACGACGAGAGTTTGTGTAACCTCTAGCCCCTCCACCCACAATTTCAACCTGGAAGCCAGTAGGAGTGCAGCATTCATTCCAACCTGCTGATGAATACTGGTCTGAGCATACACGACAAGTTGGTGCTGGTCTGCCGTTCACGACTTTGAATATTCGTTCTGGTGCACTCTGGAAGCACCCACGAAATATAGTCTAGGCCACTGTATTGTAAAGGATTGTCACAACAGGTAACGATACTCTAGCGACGTCAAAATACGTGTATTTCTTCCCTCTTAGAAAATAACTAGTATAAAAGAGAGGAATCTATATTGCCTGTGAGAAATTAGAGTTGCATAATTTAAGCAAACAACATACCCGTCTCGGATTTTTGAAACTGAAGGGCCTGCGTCAGGGGTGAAGCTGCAGTTAGTCGGAGTCGCACTGTATTTGACAACTGTTGTAGATGAGGGCTCCCTCCATGAGGAGGTAGTCAGTGATGGGGGACGCTCTGTAAATACATGCATCAGGGAGGTAGGTCCAGAGTCATTGCAGATGTGGTGGATAGTGCTTACCTCTGGGGAAGAGTTAGAGTTTAATTCAACTAACACATCCTCTGCTGTGATGTCAGTGCCAAGCTTCATAATCACAGCAGTGAGGGTAAGGTGATCATGGTGCTGGGGTTGTTTGGATGTGGTGTTACTGTGGAAGGGGGTGAGATAACCACGAGGATCAGTAGAATAATTTGAATAAGTATAAAGTACATCATTTGTTACTATTAAAAATTCGTCAATGGAGTAGAGAGAGTAGGCCACTAGTGAGACTGAAAGAATTACTGGTGGCCAACTCCTTGTATTCCATTGACGAATTTTTTAATAGTAACAAATGATATATTATATATATAGTCATACTATTCTACTCCATTGACGAATGTTTTAATAGAAACAAATGATGTATAGTATATACATTCCTGGAAATTGAAATAAGAACACCGTGAATTCATTGTCCCAGGAAGGGGAAATTTTATTGACACATTCCTGGGGTCAGATACATCAAATGATCACACTGACAGAACCACAGGCACATAGACACAGGCAACAGAGCATGCACAATGTCGGCACTAGTACAGTGTATATCAACCTTTCGCAGCAATGCAGGCTGCTATTCTCCCATGGAGACGATCGTAGAGATGCTGGAAGTAGTCCTGTGGAACGGCTTGGCATGCCATTTCCACCTGGCGCCTCATTAGGACCAGCGTTCGTGCTGGACATGCAGACCGCGTGAGACGACGCTTCATCCAGTCCCAAACATGCTCAACGGGGGACATCCGGAGATCTTGCTGGCCAGGGTAGTTGCTTACACATTCTAGAGCACGTTGGGTGGCACGGGATACATGCGGACGTGCATTGTCCTGTAGGAACAGCAAGTTCCCTAGCCGTTCTAGGAATGGGAGAACGATGGGTTCGATGACGGTTTGGATGTACCGTGCACTATTCAGTGTCCCCTCGACGATCACCAGAGGTGTACGGCCAGTGTAGGAGATCGCTCCCCACACCATGATGCCAGGTGTTGGCCCTGTGTGCCTCGGTCGTATGCAGTCCTGATTGTGGTGCTCACCTGCACGGCGCCAAACACGCATACGACCAGCATTGGCACCAAGGCAGAAGCGACTCTCATCGCTGAAGACGACACGTCTCCATTCGTCCCTCCATTCACGCCTGTCGCGACACCACTGGAGGCGGGCTGCACGATGTTGGGGTGTGAGCGGAAGACGGCCTAACGGTGTGCGGGACCGTAGCCCAGCTTCATGGAGACGGTTGCGAATGGTCCTCACCGATACCCCAGGAGCTACAGTGTCCCTAATTTGCTGGGAATTGGCGGTGCGGTCCCCTACGGCACTGCCTAGGATGCTACGGTCTTGGCGTGCATCCGTGCGTCGCTGCGGTCCGGTCCCAGGTCGACGGGCACGTGTACCTTCCGCCGACCACTGGCGACAACGTCGATGTACTGTGAAGACCTCACGCCCCAAGTGTTGAGCAATTCGGCGGTACGTCCACCCGACCTCCCGCATGCCCACTATACGCCCTCGCTCAAAGTCTGTCAACTGCACATACAGTTCACGTCCACGCTGTTGCGGCATGCTACCAGTGTTAAAGACTGCGATGTAGCTCCGTATGCCACGGCAAACTGGCTGACACTGACGGCGGCGGTGCACAAATGCTGCGCAGCTAGCGCCATTCGACGGCCAACACCGCGGTTCCTGGTGTGTCCGCTGTGCCGTGCGTGTGATCATTGCTTGTACAGCCCTCTCGCAGTGTCCGGAGCAAGTATGGTGGGTCTGACACACCGGTGTCAATGTGTTCTTTTTTCCATTTCCAGGAGTGTATATTCATACTATATGTGTTGTTATTTCAGTTTTTTATATATAAAAAAATTATTGACATGTTCCATGTCCATGAGGATCTCCTCAGCACGGATCTATGGAATGAAAAACTAATCTAATCTAATCCAGTCATAGATGATGCAGGATATTTTGGATAGATGGTATGTGGGGAAGGTGGGGCTGCTTGATTAGCTGAGAATGGTCAGCCGGAGTGGCCGGGTGGTTCTACACACTACAGTCTGGAGCCGGGCTACCACTACAGTCGCAGGTTCGAATCCTGCCTCAGGCTTGGATGTGTGTGATGTCCTTAGGTTAGTTAGGTTTAAGTAGTTCTAAATTATAGACGACTTATGGCCTCAGAAGTTAAGTCGCAAAGAGCTCAGAGCCATTTTAGATATGGATGGAGTCTTGGGTGATGGGGGAGATACTTCTGATGGGGGAGATACTTCTCAATGTCAAGGGTGATGGATTTTGCGTTACGAAATTTGGGGTCAGGATGGAATAGGAGGAAGGTGTGGACAGGTGAGGCGGAGCGTGTGCAAGAAAGACCAGTGTCCATTTGTTCAACGGGGTGTTGGCCAGTTTCATATTCCTTGGGGGTGTTGATTGCTATGATGACTGTGTTTTGAAGCTTCTGTGGTTTTTTGGTGACTGAGGAGTGGGGTGGAGGTTGTGCAAATGGTGTAATATGGCGCTGGTCAGGTCTTTGCATTGGGCAGAAGCGACTGTAGCTGCTGGTGGACAGTGTCATGGCATCTGGAGTCTCCACAGTATCACAGTTGGTTGTAATCGACGCTGGAGTTGCAGGACAATGTTGAGGTTGGGAAAGGATGGAAGAGGAGGACAAGCAAACGAAAATGTCATTGGTGAAGAAGGCATCACAATAAGGGGAGGGAGGAGGTATATGTGACTGTTGATGGGGAGGAAGCAGTGTGAAAAGGGGGGTGAACATATGGTGGTGGTCTAGAGGGAGCGCTTCAAATGATGATGGTGGAGGGATTGGGAAAATGATGGTAGTGATTTGGGTCTTCATTAAGATTTGAGAAGAGGGTTATGGAAATCAATACATTCCGATTTCGGAGTGTCTTTAGGATGTGGGATGATTGGTGCTACGATGTCGAAGATGTTTTATGACTGCTGCTACGATGTCGAAGATGATGTGATGAGGATGAATGAGTAGCCGAGTCGTCGGCGGCGACGGTCACGAAGAGCGCTTTGAAGGAAGGTGGGGGCAGCGGCGATGCGGACGGGAGCAGATGCGGGAAGGTGGCGACGACGACGGGAAGGCAACGGCAGGCATTCGACGACGAGGACTAGGCGGTGGCCACTGACCGCGAGCACTGGCAGCAACGGCTTACATTGCGATGGCCGAAAAATTTTCGAAACCCGAGGATAACTCAGGCAGTCGTTACACTTGACAAGAGGAGGAATTGCAGCTTACTGATGCGCGGCTGTAACATCCTGCCCATATATGCAGAACTCCTGTAGCAACATTATTTGGGAATGAAACACACTTATAGCTAGAGTCACAAGGCGCATCGCAGCCAACTGAAACATGGGAAACATTGTAACCTCCCAACAGATTAATCCCATAACCTCAGAATAAAAATGTGACTCAAATGTAATCTTTCAACAGAAATCTCATAATGTAACCTTTCAATAATTAACTGACTGCGAGTCTAAACTGGTAAATCTGGACGTCAGCCGTTCTGCGTCATCGCCCTAAAAAATCATTCTGATGAAACTGAAAATTCTTAACTCAATGAAGTCGCAGGATAACGCTTATACATCTGCTCCTATAAGAAATTTTTCTGGCACAGCGCAGTGCAATGATGGCCACTAGATTATGTTATGTTTGGAAAACAACTGATTTTCTATACAATAATCGGCGGAGAAATTAGTAAAAACTTTAAATTCTGATGAATGACTGTCAAAAGTTAGCTTTATAAGAAAGATTGTTATTGAAAGTTTTTTGAAAACATTTATATGGAACTTCTATACAACAATAGTGCAAAGATCTGTTGCAGCAACTAACATATGCGAGAGGTAATAAAGAACCATAATATTTTGCTTTTACCTCATACTACATCGCTCAGGCACCGCTATCGTTCTCTACGATTGACCTTGGTAATTCCATAAGTCTGCTGCTCTTGTCGAGCTACAAAACACCACTACTGGACTTCACTGTAGGAACTCCAGCACACAAGTGCTCGCTGTGAGCTATACAGTTCGACATTGCTCTCTACGAGAGACCTGACCCAACCGCCCGACTGGTAGTTGCTACTACTGCTGCAGCCAACAGTGCCCTCTGGTCTGCGATTCTATTGTAGCTTACGTATCGCAGGCAGTGCGTGAACAATCCATCGAAGTTACATCTGCTCGAGTTCGGTAGCAATAAATTCCTTAGTTACGGACCTCCACTGGGGGGGGGGGGGGGGGGGGAGTTAGGGTGGGGGTGAGGGTGTTAAGAATTTGACCATAATGGTGAGCCAATTGGACTTGCCATGAGCAACAAATTTTTCTACAATCTATTTGGTTTACTAAGTCTACAGTCACAGAGTATATATATATATATATGTATATATAATCTGTGACTGTAGACTTTATATATATATATATATATATATATATATATATATATATATATATATATATATATATATATATATGTGTGTGTGTGTGTGTGTGTGTGTGTGTGTGTGTGTGTGTATAACGTTATTGATAAATAATATAAGTTCTGAACATGTTAAGAAATGAAATAAAGTGCATACGCATTATATCAGTCTTTGAAATTAGGAAAGGAATGGGAAGGATAGCATCACAGTTGTAGGACAGTGGATTTCACATCACTGCACAAAAGTCCATATCTTTTCACAGAAGCACAACACCAAGTGTAATAATCTAAAGTTCTTTTGCCTGAAGTATGTATCAGTGTAGCCAAAACATTGAAATGTGGTATTAAGGCTGCATGTTGTCCGTCTGGTAGTACATTAGGTACACCAAATAGTAGGACCATACGGACATCTCCGATTGTCAGAGTGGTGGACATCTTAATATGTCACACAACATTCTTGTAGAATCCATAATCTTATAACGATGTAGCATTAATGCAGAAACCAAATGGAAAGCTCCATTACCAAGAGGATGAACGGAACATACAGATATAGGAGTAATTGGTCCTAAGTAGGTCATAAGGGGAATCATACATTAAGTGTTATGCTAGTCATCATTTAGAACCACAGGACTGTATCATTCGATTTGAATAATTATTGGCACTCATTGACCAGTTATAAGAATTTCTGGATTATTACAAAACTTTATTCAGATGTCATCTCATTGCAGGAATATTAGGGACTCATTTACCAGTTACAAAGCATTTATATAGTATAGCATTATTCAGCAGTCATTTCATTACAGTAATTATTGGCACTAACTGGCAGGCTACAAAGTATTTATGTAGTATTAAAAAACGTTATTCAGAAGTCATCTCATTGGAATAATTATTGGCACTTGTTTGCCAGTTACAAAGCATTTATGTAGTATTACAATACATTATTCAGGACTCATCTTATTGCAGTAATTATTGCCGCTCGTTGGACACTTACAAAGCATTCATGTAGTATTACAAAACATTATTCAGCATTACTATTGACGTAGATGTCATTAATCAAAACAGGACCTATTCAATGTAGGAACAAGCTGATATTGAGTATATTTTATATCATGCAAGTGAGATAAGACATATTTTAAATGTAAGACACTGGACCTAGTACTCAAGGTGTTTAGTCCAATAATACATAGACATAATGGAATCAATACATCAGAAAAATTTGCAGTATATTTAGGACTAGCAATAGATCGTAAACTGGTAGCATTACTTAGTTGTATACTGGTAATAGTTGGGACTAGTAATAATTTTGTATGGTGCTAGCAGTGCACTGCTTTTTGATCGATAGTCAATTGCTGGGGCATGAAAATATATGCATTTGAGTTATTAGGATTATTAACGTCATTCGTCATGAGTTAGCTGTATCAAGGTTATCAAACAAGTATAGTATATGTGATCACATTCATGAATGATACAGACAACTGGGTAAAAAATAAAAATGCAAGTACTTGAACAGGTTTAATAACTAAGTGCTTGTAGCACATAACATAACGACATATTTCAGAAATCATTTTAATGTCATGAAAAGCTTCTCCTGCAAAAAATACAAAGTGGATTGTTGAGCTGATAGATGAAATGTATATTATGCTGAAAAGTGGTAAACTTCTAATTAACAGGTAATGACTCATCTGATTAACATGCATGTACTCTAGCTGCCCCTTTCCAAAACACTCAATCATTATACTATGTGCTATAAGACATGTTGTCTAATGGAACTACAACAAATACTTAAATAACTACATAAACTTCATCCTTATTCTCATCTGCAAAAAGAAAAAAAAATCATTATTCCTTACCATTTTCTTCGTATAACTAGACACCATGATTTATTATTCTCTGCAGAAATAGTTCATTATTAATTATCTTATTTATCAGCATCATTCATCAGCATCATCATTTCATATATCACTAAGTTTCTTACATCTAGCATACTTCATCACTGAAAGTAACATACATAGCTCTGTTCGACGGTCTGCCGCCGTTGCGTCATACTGTGAAAGAAACGTAATTAGTCAAGGTTGTTATCATACGGTGCATATACTATATTTTGGTAATCTTTGTTAATTCTGATCCATTTACACTTCATGACAATGTGTTGCATTTTCCTTCGTTAATTCCTACGATAAAATTTTCATTTTATAGTAAACCACTGTGAACGTTTAATTTATTACTTTTACACAGTATTGTTTTCTGAAAATGATGAATATGAATTAATATCTTACATTTAAATCATATACCCATTAAATGAAAACTTGTTTCTAGTGATATGACTAAGCATACAGCATAGCATGACAGAAAACGTATTAGGCAAAACCATAGACAGTTTTGAAGTGCAGAAATGTACACACAATATCATAATGTAGGAGCAAAAAAAAAAAAAGTAGAATTGTCAAGATATTGAGATATCATAAGGCAAACTATCAAAGTCAACTGGTGTTTGATATATCTTATCTATATATATACTCTGTGACTGTAGACTTAGTAAACTAAATAGGTTGTAGAAAAATTTGTTGTTCATGGCAAGTCCAATTGGCTCACCATTATGGTCAAATTCTTAACACCCTCCCCCCCACCCTCCCCTCCCCCCAGTGGAGGGTTATGTAAGAGGTCCGTAACTAAGGAATTTATTGCTACCGAGCTCGAGCAGATGTAACTTCGATGGATTTCTCACGTGCTGCCTGCGATACGTAAGCTACAATAGAACTGCAGACCAGAGGGCACTGTATATCCTACTAACCATGCCAACTATCATCACAACTCGATCCACCAACATCACACAGCTGAGAAAAACATCCAGTTCCTTGCTGCTGTACTTCAAAATATCCCTTTCTTCCTATGCTCACACACTCATCAGTAAATCTCTCTCACCACCCATTCAGTATTCCACCTCAGCACCAAAGCCATTTCATATTTACCCATCTTGACACCCTCATGTAAACTCCTCCACCCCTAACCAACACAACCAGGTACCTAGAGTCTCATCAGGGTACAACAGCTGTAGAGCATCCTATATAGCAATGTCCATTACCTCCAGACCGACAAGACCCTTCTCACACATACCCTCTCCCTATCACCACTTCAATACAATCATACTCAATGAAACATTTCTCCAACCACACTACACCATCTGTACCTCTCCCTATCTCCTCCACCACACTGAAAATCCCCTCCCCCTGGCCCAAGGTGGAGTGTCAGTTGATCATCACAGCAGTATCCCTTTTCAGCCACAATCTTTACTCAGTAACTTCTCCAAACATCAGATCCTCAGCCTCGTTTTCAAAACCCTAAAAAGACCCCTAAACACTGTCTGTGCTACTCTATACATCTGACCTAATAGTTCCATTCCCTAGGATCTTCTCATCAAAATGGACCCTACCTTTTGATCCTATATCTTTGCCACCAACCTCGACATCCATAGGCAATCTCATGCAGAGCTCCAGTGCTGAGGTCAGTGAATTGACTACTTCTAAGGTGATTATGTCCCCATCCCACAGCATGCCCATCCTGAAAGCAACGCCACCCCAGATGTTGTCCTAGCATCTCCCAACACCCTGGAATGTCTAACTGCAGAAGTCCTCAACCAAACTGAAAGTCACCACCTACCTATCCCCCTCGCCATGTCCTACATCCTACTCCATCCCTATGCAGCCCATACCAATCCCTATTTGAAGCTTGCTGTGACTGTTGCTGTGATGACAAAAATGCCTATTGGGAATCCGAAGGTACCCAGATAGGAAGCCATCCCATATCCTTCTAGCAAACATGACGATCTCACCCATTCTGCAGCAATCCTGTAGATAACCTTGTCGGAGAATATCTTCACCCATATCTACACTAAAGCCATATATCATCTCTCCCACGACAGGTCATACTCCTCCTCCTGTGAATCCCATTGCTTGTGTCGCACCTTCCTACAGAGTTGAGGCAGGGACACATCAATATACCACTAGCAGTTGTAGTGACATATGAGAAATTCCCTTAATGCCAATAAACGACAGGATTGGCACAGAAATGCACAAGCCTGAATGCTACATTCCTCATTAATTACTCTAGCTATGGGAAAGCATTTCACCAATCTACTGGCACCCATCCCACCACTCACTACCCAATCCTTCACAACACTCTTCCCTAGCTGATGACCTTATCAAAGCCACTTTGCATCCTATGTTGCTGACACCTTCTCCACCTCTGACAATCCTCACTTTGACTACTTCGAATTCCCTAATGTCCATAAAAAACTGGTATTACAGTCCTCTCCCTAGCCCCAGTTTCCAGTATTTGGACAGTATATCAGCTATAGAGTTAAACACAGTACAGGACATAAAGCAAGTCCTTCATATATTGCTCAACACGTTTTCCTGGTAACGACCATCTGACCCATACACGCCCTTTCTCTTTTCTTACGGCCCTTGTCACCCTATATACCACTATCCTCTGCACCATCTACTGTCCCAATCTGTCAAAAACCTCCAGAATTCCACTTTTCCTCAAACGCAACAAACTCCCCACTTATACTCATTGTACTGTCAAATATTGCTCCCTATACTGTTCAGCAAGGTCTTTGAATTCATCTTCTCCCAATACATCCACCACCATATGCACCAAAACCATCTGCTTCCTGTTACCCAATATGGATCCTACCCCCCTTTCTCTGCTGATGACCAACTCCTGAACCTCACCCATCTCCCATTCAAGCAGCTCTACAACTTTAAATCCGCCATCTTTGTCTCTCTTGATGTAGAGAAAACATATTACCACATATGTCAATGTGGTCTCTTTTTCAAAATTCAAATACCCACTTCCCATAAGCTATGTCTGCCATATTTAATCCATTATCTCCACTCGCCCATCTTTTGTCATATATACAGAAGTAAGAACGAAAGATGCTAACGAAAGGTGCAACACTGGGATTAAAATTCTCTCAGTGATAGTTAAGAACTCTAGGACCTGTTGAATGACATGAGAAACCTCCTGAAAGCAGAATATTGATCGAAAGTAAACCAAAGGCAGACGAACGCACTGAGCGGCAACAGAAATGTTGTTATTGTCAAACTTGCCACCGAAAATGTAGGACCACGTATAATACGCAACGAAAACAATCCCCTATCTCAAAAGCAGTACAATGAATGATGGAAGAAGCAAGGAGGACATAAGAAGCAAAAGAATGAGGGAAAAATTGAATATTTATCCTAAAAGATGTCTAGTAGAATCTAACTTAGGTCATAATTATACAGACAGACATTCTTGAATGTCTGCAGCACAGAATTGTATTTAAGGGTGCCATGATGGACTGTGGAAAATCGAACAATAATCCACCGAAGAGTTGGACACATGATTTTACCAAAGCGTGCTGAAAATGAAGTGGACTGAAGGTCGAATGAAGAGTTTCTCAGCAAAATCGTCCAAGAAATAAATATATGGAAGACACTAATTAGAAGAAAGACACAATGTTAGGACGTGTGCGAAGACATCAGAGCATAGATCAGTTTCAGGGAAAGTGGCGTCGATGAAATGTCCTCCTCTGCAAAGTTTTTGCCAGCTATTTCGGAGAGAGTACACAAACAACAGAGAAACACTGAACTGAGCTCTGATAAGCGGCAGAGAGAAGCACTCTCTCTCTCAGCTCCTACTCTTGATTTGATAATGTAAGTAAACAATCGAGAAATGGAAGAGTATAGAGTATAGCAAGTCTACAGCTTATCGCCTTTGAAGTTCATGAGATATTTCCGATATGTTTGAAACCAGGTGGTAGTCAAGGGAAGGCAGGATTCGGTTACGATAGTGGACGGGGCCGTGATCAGTTACTATTGGGACTTTTACAGTTACAGAGATTTATTTTTAAAACAGTAATTCCCAACTCAACAACAAATAAAAAATACCACACATTATTAATGAAGGAATAAACAACTTTATAAAAAATAGTGTTTTGAGTGCGTTACAATCTAGCAAATCACCAAAAAATACAGATACAGACAACGTTTTTCGAAAAAAAGCCACTGTGATCACGGATGAAGGCCTTACACGCCAAGAATGGGAGTAAATTAATAATGTTTAAGAAATCGCAGCAATTACAACTTACAGGTATTGAAATATTAAGACGTAAGTGGTCACAAACACAGCAGAAGGTATCATACGCCAGGAAAGGTAGTAAATAAGGTTTTAAGGCTTTCTGCTAAAATACAGATACCAATTCTTTTTTTCAAAGCAAATGACCACAATCACGGCTGAAGGCCTTACGCGTCAGTAACGGCAATTATATAAAAAAAATTAGAAACGTGGTGTAAAATAGCAATTACAATCAAAAGTCAGTTAAAACAAATAAGCAACTACCATCAAAAGGGGGAAATAAGATGATGGTAACATAGTAACACAACCCTTACACAGCTAGGTTCATTCCAGAATGCGACCGTAACTACTGACTTGACATACATAACCATTAATGTAGGCACTACAAGGTAAGCTAATAAATAACACAATAATATAACACAAGGGTCAGTCACGGACTGTGCTCCAGGAATCGACCTCTGCAAAGCTCCGGCAACAAACACTTTCGCGAGCGATGAGATAGGCAACCTAGAGTTGCATTCACTACACAAGATGGTAACTCATACCAGTAGCAGTCTAACGAATGACCAAAGGTAATCTTTCTGAAGCTACCAGACGTCCAATTAACCAAATGCAAGAATGGAGGAACGCGCCAAAGCCGGACTCGGCTGATTGCACTACGTCCCCAGAATACTGTGCTTAGATCGTCTGGGACGAGAAGGAATCACTACCATCAGAGCAGAAGAATCATAAAAGGCCTACAATGAAGAAAGCTGTCCAAACTTCACGCCTTACCGGAAAGCAGAGGCAATGCGAAGAAAGGTACACTGCCGTTACATACACTACCTCCCAGGGCAGGTAACTGGGGCGTTGTCGCCCACCAGGCAGGTGAAATACCACTGGTTGAGCTCAACAAAGCCGGCAGCCGTGGCCGAGCAGTTCTAGGCGCTTCAGTCTCGAACCGCGCGACTACTACGGTCGCAGGTTCGAATCCTGCCTCGGGCATGCATATGTGTGATGTCCTTAGGTTAGTTAGGTTTAAGTAGTTCTAAGTTCTAGGGGATTAATGACCTCAGCTGTTAAGTCCCATAGTGCTCAGAGCCATTTTTTGAAGGCGACAAATTGTAGCAAACAGAATGCATTAAACAGTAATAAGAAGGAGAGGAAAGCTAATCAGATGTTCTTTCCCCGAGCACTCCACTCACTGCTATTCGCCTCGGCGACACTACGAGCAGCAACACGAGCCCAAGTCACTGGACAATCGATGTCACAGTGGTGGTGGTTTCTCTACTTGAATTGAAATGCACTCATCTTAAATCCTTTAGGATCTATCTACAACGAGGTCGTGCACCCTCGTGACTACAGCCCTTCCATCTGGCAGTCCATGCTCACCACCAGTGGTCCTGTTGTGTTCTAGCACTGCGCGGACCTGGCTCCTCCTGAGTCTCCAACTAAATTGTCACACTCACACGGCCCGGGAAAACAACAACGTCACCCCAAAGATAGGGCAACAGTTACTACATATCTATATCCACCTCTATTGCCACTAGAGGACAGGCAACGCTTGTAAAACCGAGTGGGGCCAGTCAACATGAGAAGAAGACAAATAACCGCAACCATGCCAACTAAACGATACCGTCTGGCCTGCAACAGAGGGCGGAAACCTACTATCAGCACCAATGCTAGCCGCAGCACGGCTCAGTATTGTTCCCACAGTTCTAATGTGGCTTACGATATACCGTTCGTGCGGGAGTTACAATCAGCTGTATCTTCTTTTATAGTTTATAAACAAATAATATTGTATTAGATTTAGTAATGCGTTACATATCGTTAGTTTATTAGTATTTCCGTGCTGCAGGATAGTCATCAGTCTATAAAACAATAGCTTAGCACTTGTTTGTATAATCCATCATGATTTCTATAACGGCCATGCTGCCTATAGATCATAAACAGTTAGGGTCAAATCTGTTTGTAAATCGACAAATTTAAATCTAAGATACAAATCAAACTATTGGTATAATTTGCATGTTGGATGTTAGTAAACAACTTTATGTGACAAATCAGTCCCTAGTGAAAAACGTTCCTGTTGTCGTCAGATGTCAGTATGTGTTCAATGTTAAGGTTTACATGCTACCCTGAATATTATTTCAAACGTTATTATCGACTAATCAGTGCCAAAGATCTGACCGTAGGCGAACTCATAGAAACAAAGTGAAACAACAGCATACTAAGGGGAAGTTTTTTCATGATGGTGACTATTTCGTTGATCGAAACAGATGGCATCGAACTGAGCTTCAGTTAGAATCTGTCAATATGTTTTCTAACGTGGGCGTAATAGCTTTAGATTGAGTATGCTAGAATCTTTGAAAATAATGACGGCACGTTGTAGTACTGAAGGGGTAAATATAGGAACGAAATAGGCATCACCCATAAAATTATCGCGTGACCTACTCATTCTTTCTGAAATTAAAGATGATGTGCAATGGCAGAATAAATTATTTGTCAGATAGTTGGCCTAGTGTATGGACCGAGGATAAACATTCTCAAGATTCAAGTGTTGCCTAAAAAGTGTAAGAGGAGAAGTAAATATTAAATATCGAAATTGGACAAATCTCCGTTAAAGGACCAAGAAAGTTTACTAACCGGCTTATCGAATTAAAGAAGACATCTGAAACCAACTCGCGATGACAAAGCAGGCTTTACATTCCACAGTTTGTCCGCTAGTAGAAAAAAAGTATTTGAAGGTCAAAACGATGTTTCTGAAAACTGTTGTTAAAAAAAACATATCGTGAATTACTTTCATCAGTGTGACAAGTACATTAACGTATGATAAGTATCTGGCCATTTACACTACTGGCCATTCAAATTGCTACACCACGAAGATGACGTGTTACATACGCGAAATTTAACCGACTGAAAGAAGATGCTATTATATGCAAATGATCAACTTTTCAGAGCATTCACACAAAGTTGGCGCCGGTGGCAACACCTACAACGTGCTGACATGAGGAAAGTTTCCAACCGATTTCTCATACACAAACAGCAGGTGACCGGCGTTGCCTGGCAAAACGTTGTTGTGATGCCTCGTATAAGGAGGAGAAATGCGTACCATCACATTTCCGACTTTGTAAAGGTCGGATTGCAACCTATCGGGATTGCGATTTATCGTGTCGCGACATTGCTGCTCCCGTTAGCCGGGATCCAATGACTGTTAGGAGGAAATGGAATCAGTGGGTTCAGGAGAGTAATACGGAACGCTGTGCTTATTCCAACGGCTTCGTATCACTACCAGTCGAGATGACAGGCAACTTATCCGCATGGTTGTAACGGATTGTGCAGCCACGTCTCGATCCCTGAGTCAACAGAAGGGGACGTCTGCAAGACAACAACCATCTGCACAAACAGTTCGACGACGTTTGCAGCAGCAAAGACTATCAGCTAGGAGACCATGACTGCGGTTACACTTGACACTGCATCACAGACAGGAGAGCCTGCGATGGTGTACTCAACAACGAACCAGGGTCCGGCCGAAGTGGCCGAGCGGTTCTAGGCGTTACAGTGTGGAACCGAGCGACCTCTACCGTTGCAGGTGCGAATCCTGCCTCGGGCATTGATGTGTATGATCTCCTTAGGTTGGTTGGGTTTAATTAGTTCTAAGTTCTAGGCGACTGATGTCCTCAGAAGTTAAGTCGTATAGTGCTCAGAGCCATTTGATTTGAACGAACCTGGGTGCACGAATGCAAAACGTCATTTTTTCGGATGAAACCAGATTCTGTTTACAGCATCATGATGGTCACATCCGTGTTTGGCGACATCGCGGTGAACGCACATTGGAAGCGTGTATTTGTCATCGTCATACTGGCGAATCAGCCGGTATAATGGTATGGGGTGCCATTGGTTACTCGTCTCGGTCACCTCTTGTTCGCATTGACGGCCCTTTGAACAGTGGACGTCACATTTCAGATGTGTTACGACCCGTGGCTCTATCCTTCATTCGATCCCTGCGAAACCCTAAATTTTTGGAAGACCGTATGTTGCAGGTCCTGTACGGGCCTTTCTGGACACAGAAAATGTTCAACAGCTGCCCTGGCCAGCACATTCTCCAGATCTCTCACCAATTGAAAATGTGTGTTCAATGGTGGCCGAGCAACTGGCTTGTCACAATACTCCAGTCACTACGCTTGATGAACTGTAGTATCGTGTTGAAGCTGCATGAGCAGCTGTACCTGTACACGCCATCCAAGTTCTGTTTGACTCAATGCCCAGGCGTATCAAGGCCGTTGTTTCGGCCAGAGGTAATTGTTCTGGGTACTGATTTCTGAGCATCTATGCACCCAAATTGCGTGAAAATGTAATCACATTTCAGTTCTAGTATAATATATTTGTCCAATGAATACCCCTTTATTATCTGCATTTCCTCTTGGTGTAGCAATTTTAATGGCCAGTAGTGTATTAGTGGACATCTGTAGCGGGCTGTCTACCCTTCGATTTCAAGATGGCTTGAATTCTGCTGGGAGTACATTTAGTTAGGCACCAGAATATCTGTGGAGAGAAGGAAGCTCATTCTTCCTCAACAGCCGATATCAGAGAAGGAGTGATGTTGTATGGCTCAGATCTTGAGTGAAGCTCAATTTCTAACTCTTCCCAAGGGTGTACCTCTTCGTTCTGTTGGGTACTCCGTGCAGACTAGTCCATCCAGGAATATTTTTGGCCACAGATCAATGCCTCACGGATGATGGTCTTTGACAGGGTGCAAGGTCATACCGATTCAAACATTCGTAGTCTTCGAACTGCTCGTCTGCTGTCACAGTACACAATACTGTCACATATGTTCACATAATTCTGCATTTAGCGTTTGCTTAAGCTCAATACGGGGACCACTCTATAATCACTAAAAGAAGCCCAAAGCCGTAACACCATCACCTCTTTTCTTTATTATTGGCACTAAACATTACGGCAGGTAACATTTTCCAGCCGTAAGCTAAAAATGGTTCAAAGACTATAAGCACCATGGGACTTAACATTTGAGGTCATCAGTCTCCTAAACTTAGAACTACTTAAACCTGACTAACCTAAGAACATCATACATATCCTGCCCGAGGCAGGATTCGAACCTGCGACCGTAGCAGCAGCGCGTTTCCGGACTGAAGCAGCTAGAACCGCTCGGCCACAACCAACTGTTCGCCAAACCCATACCCTTTCAAGTGATTGGCACAGGGTACAGCGTGATTAATCACCTCAAATCGCTTATTTTCATCCATCCACTGTCCAGTCACGTCGGTCGCTCTTTACATTTTATCAAGTTAAGGTGACAAGGAAGTGTACTGTAATTGGACCTTCCATTATTTTATCGAACGCCTATGTAAAAACTGAACAGATATTATCAGTCTGCTCAGCACACACTGCAAGTGTCCGACTACACTTGCCGTATTTTAATCAACTGCTGTATGCTGCCGGTAGGTGAAAGACTTGTAATTAAATACAATTACCGGGATAGTTAAAATTGTTTAGATATGTAGATGTGACAGCAATATCAGCTGCTCTTACGTATGGGTATGTCGTAAGCAGAACGCATTCAGTGTATCATAGCCGCTTCCAAAAGTTCCTTGCAAGTAATTCAACAAAATGAGACGGTATCACGACGTGCCACGAAAAGAAGATCATATCATAAGGAAAGTGCCTCTGAAGAAGAGAAATTTGTTAACATCGGGTATAGATTTAAGTGAAAGGAAGTCATTTCTGAAAATATTTGTATGGAGTTTAGTCATGTATGGAAGTGAAACGTGGACAATAAATGTGGTGCTACAGAAGAATCACATAACTAATGAGGAGGTATTGAATAGAATTGGGGGGAAGAGAAATTTGTGGCACAACTTGACCAGAAGAAGGGATCGGTTGGTTAGGACATATCCTGAGGCATCAAGGGATCACCAATTTAGTATTGGACGGCAGCTTGAGAGTAAAAATCGTAGAGGGAGACCAAGAGATGAAAACACTAAACAGATTCAGAAGGATGTAGGTTGCAGTAGGTACTGGGAGATGAAAAAGCTTGGACAGGATACAGTAGCATGCGGAGCTTCATCAAACCAATCTCAGGACTGATGACCACAACAACAACAACAACAACAACGATAATAATCACTGATATACCTAAAAATTGCATCCTAATGGTATAAACATGTACCTCACAATGTTCCATATCCTTTCCATATGTTATTCGTCGACGACGGTATAGTGGCTAACAGGAACAAAAAATGTATTGAATGTAAATGCAAAATATGTGATTGCGAAAATTCTTTCTTAACAGACGCATTTGGGATCACGATGGTTCAAACTCGCTTCCGGCCATTCCCAAATAGGTTTCCCGTAATTTCCCTAAACTGCTTCAGGCAAATGCCGGGATCATTCCTTTGAAGCACACGGCCGATTTCCTTCCCCATTCTTCCCTAATCCGAGCTTGTGCTCCGTCTCTAGTGACATCGTTGTCGACAGGGCATTAAACGCTAATCTCCTCCTCCTCCTCCTCCTCCTCTTTCTTAACAGTGTTCAATTCCACGAGGGACAAACTGCAGTGTTTGTAAGAAATCAGCGTCCTGCACAAAACAAATTAATTCCTCATTGTACATAACTTCTCTAACAGACCGATGAAAGTGTGTGTGTGTGTGTGTGTGTGTGTGTGTGTGTGTGTGTGTTGGACCCTTTGGGGCCTCAACGTCGACGTCATCGGCGCCCTGAAACGCATTAAAAGAAACGAATGTGAACCAATTTAGTAAAATTGATCACACACAAAAAGAAATTGGGGAAAGATGATAAATGCTGTTCAAGAAAATGAAAACCTGTTCTTGGCGCAGTGTTCGTGATATGTAAATGGTAATCGTGAACTTATGTTACGGTAATCGTACAGAGATATATGAAAATTGTGATATCGTTACATGTTTTGGTTTTATACACAAAATAAAATGTATCGAAAAAACATTTTCATTGTGATTCTCGACCATCGTCATTAAATCCATCAAAAAAACAACTAGAACTAAAAACATGTACTGACAACAACGTTAGCAATACTGTTACATCACTGAATAAAGAGTGAATACATTCATCGTAGTATCTTTATGTCGACTGTTTCCATCCGAGGCCTCGTTCGGGCTTGAAAACAATTTCATTTGTTCAGAAACTGACTCACTAGTCCTAGTACTTAAGGATATTTCTCTCTCAATCTCAGTTGGGTCATCACGGCCAAGGGACATCGGCTTCTACGTATTTTTCAATGTCAATAAACTTTACCAACAGCCGTAAACTTTAAGATAATTTTTTTCTGAAAGCAACTACTGTCGGCAATTCATTTTGAGATATTCAGGCCCCATACTCGTTTTTCAAAACAGCGATCTTATCGTATAGTGTCATAAAACTGGATATCGTGAATTCCAGTCGTTGTACAGATACTTCATAAGAAGAAGTAAAAGCAAATCTCTCCGGTTGCCTTTCGAGGGATATGATGATGATATCTACATGTACATTATTACTTAAGTTAGCCAAGTCAAGAGATCGTCATAATAAATGTTTCAGAATGTACGGAAGAGACACTCGTCCGTTAGTGACAGCAAACAATTAGAGAAAAAGTGCAAGTCGGTACTATTATAATTAACCAAAACTACGATCTAGGCCATGTTACTATTCAACTTTAATGTGAGCCACTGAGAAAATTATCGCCACACACGCGATTTGAATGTTTGTATTACGATACACACGATAACTAAAAGAAAACGTTTTGGACCAGTATGAAAGCTATCGGAAATGAACAAAATGTACGTGAAAAGTTGTCTGCCACATCTTGATGTTAAATGGTTCGTTATAGCAGACTAACTTTATTTCGCTGTGGAAAATCTATGTCAAGTAGCAGCTGCAAACAGTGAGCGCTGCTATATCTATAAACGCTGCAGTTTAATTCCTAAAAATTTGTTCCCGAAACGTTAAAACCCGATGTGTTAGCTTCTCTCTAGTGGTGCTCGAAACGTGCGGTGCTTCACTTGGCGCCTCGACTAAACACTTGCTTTCAGCTAAAGAGAGCCAAACACTAAAGCATTATTTTGTGAGCGAAATAAAGTCCAGTTCCGAAAATTCCACTAATTGCTCTGCATTAAATATCGTGGTCGGCTTTTCACCGTGTTTGCTTCCTCGGCAACCACTTGTCAGATGGAAAAGTTAACTAAAACGTGAAAGATGACACAAGCGCTACCACGAACGATGTCGGATTTTCAAGGGGTCGCTTACGCATTTGTAATTTCGAGCAGCTATATAGTACTGCGCAGTAAAGCGTTAAATGATTTCAGAGAATTTTCCCTATTACAAAAATTCTATTATCGAATGCATTCTACATCTAAGGTTATACTCCTTAAGCCACCATATGGTGCACGGCAAAGAGTACCTTGTACCACTGCTATTCATTTCCTCTCCTGTTCCACTTACAAATGAAGCAAGCAAAAAATCACTGTTTACATAGCTCGATACGAGTACTGATTTCTCTTAATTTGGTGGCAGGTCGTATGGTTGGCAGGAGAATCCATCGTCCTGCAGTTTTCCGCAAATGACGACACCCTAAAGGTTCTCAATAGTATTAGCGAAATGGATGTCCTGTTCCACGTTCTTTTCCCTCCAGCGATTCCCATTTGGCTTCAGGTACAATTTCGCAATATTGTATTGTTTATCGAATCTACCGCTAACAAATCTAGCAAAAGTCCCCGGCTACCAAAATTCCAACGTCGTTTTCCGTTATGTTGAAGATATGAGTGTGTTTTAGGAACATTAGCGAAACTAATTTGACGGTTTTCTTGAACACCTTAATGCTCTTAATCCGAAGATTCTGTTCTTCATGGTGGACGGGTACAAGTATATAACATTTTCTAAACTTTGTCGAGAATGTTGTTGGTGACATGGACCACACGGTATACCCAAATACACACACACGGGTGGTACCGTGCATGTTGCCTCGAGCCGTCATTCAGGGCAAAAGACCGGCGTGGTGTTTGCTGCAGGATATGTTGTGTTGAAAAACAAGTGTTACTACGTTGCGCTGTTAAAGACTTAAGTAGCACTGAAGTTAGCCAATCAATCTATTGTACGTCCGACGCGCCAGAGACGTTGTCGTTAAAGGTGCTCTACGTTTGGGTTCCTAAAACCGAAAAAGAGAGTGATTCGAACATACGACTTGGAACGATAGAAAAGATCGAGCCAGAACCAAAGCTTGAGCGGTATCGTGCCATATAATTCACGATACAAGGAAAAAGACATTAATTTAATCCGGCAGGCCGATTGAGTTTGCACACTCGATGGCCTCACTGGCTAACTTCAATGCTAAATAACTAGGAGTCGCGCAACGTTTGGAATACTTTTCTTGACAAATATTTCCTGGCGCTACCCACTCTGCAACACCCTCACAAGCTTTCCAGACTGTTTCTGACCACCCTGTAGGAACGTTGGCCGACTGGGAAAAGATGGTCTGTGAAACGGATCCGCTCAACACAGAATTTGCGTTATGAAGACTGCCAGGAAAAAATGTTAGCCGTCTGCAACTGTCTTCAAACACTAACGATTTCCTAACGCCCATTAAATATTTTACTGACAGTGTGGGGAAGATCTTTGAGAAACAGAATGTCGCCGTCGTTAACTGACCTCTAAGGTCATCCAAGAGAGCTCGTGAACCACTGCAAAATGCTAGAACTTGCCGGATCTTATGTAAATGTGGGGACGTGTATATAGGTACCACTAAATTAAAGCTGGAAAAGCAACTATAAGAATGTAAGGGGAACTTTAAATGGGGAGAAATGCATCTGTCAGCTGCAGTGAAATATGCTTGCCTTTCAGGAGACCACCAGATTCGTTTTGACAGGAGCCGTACCGTTGCTGCCACGAACAGATACTGCGACAGACTGTACATTGACGAGACAGAGATTGTTAAAAAAGTGAATAACTTCAATAGGAAGAACAAGAATATGAAACTGAATTTATGCGAACTCTAATAACGAAGAAGGTGTGTAATAGTCTTTCATCGTGGGGCGATTGCAAAAGTAGATAACTGCGACCGACAACGGCCAATTGCTCTTTGATTCTGAAAACAAAAGATGTCACGTCTCTGCAGCCCCGAAACGAACAGTAACTTCAGCGAGTAGCCACCCAGTGTGTGAATCGTGAATCGGAACTTCATGTCCACCGCAGATAGAGACGAAATATTAGGTTCCTCAAGGACATACATGAGTCCATTGTATAAAGTTGTTGTTACCCTAAACAATAATTTTCATTTGTATATATACAGCCGGCAGCGGTGGTCTAGCGGTTCTAGGCGCGCAGTCCGGAACCGCGCGACTGCTACGGTCGCAGGTTCGAATCCTGCCTCGGGTATGGTTGTGTGTGATGTCCTTAGGTTAGTTAGGTTTAAGTAGTTCTAAATTGTAGGGGACTGATGACGACAGTAGTTAAGTCCCATAGTGCTCAGAGCCATTTGAACCATTCGTATATATACAGAAAAGACTGCTTCTTTGTTACAATTTCTAACTTACAGAAAAGTTTTCGAGCGCTTGTTCGTAGTCAACGGCCTAGAAAAAAATATATAAAAATAATGCACAATATGTGCTATAGGTTGCCTACAATGTGAGTTGGAATTTGTTCATAATTTTGTGTATTTGTGTTGTTTGTTTATTACACACTTGTATTTTACTTTTAAGCCTTCATAGAAGCTTTTAGAGATGATCTATTAATTTTGTATGGTGTCCAGATCATGAACATATTAGTATAAATGAGAATAATATACATTATTAATAATTATTATCTTTATCACACGCCGGCCACTGTGGCCGAGCGCTTCCAGGCGCTTCAGCCCGGAACCGCGCTGCTGCTACGGTTTGAGGTTCGAATCCTGCCTCGGGCATGGATGTGTGTGTTGTCCTTAGGTTAATTAGGTTTAAGTAGTTCTATGTCTAGGGCACTGATGACTTCCGATGTTAAGTTCAATAGTGTTGGGAGCCATTTGATTTTATCATTATCACAAACAATACGAAACTCACAAAATCAGCAGATCTTTTATATAAAAGAAAATACATTAGAATCACAAAAAATTCTAAATAATTTCAAGCAGACTTTACTAGTCTGTTAGCGTGGTCATTATGTTTTCGAATTTCAAGGTTCTTCACGCAAACCCGCTAGTTATTTTCCTTTTGTTTTAAGACGAATTTGAACACCTAATTTGTTGAAATCCAAGAAGAGGAACCCATGCGACAGTGGCCTAGAACATGTGTCATTTCACTATGTGTTGTTCGTTTCTACAAAAGTTCAAAGGTGTGTGAATTCCTAAGCAACCAAACTGCTGAGATCATCCGTCCCTAGACTTACACGATACTTAAAATAACTTATGCTAAGAGCAACACACGCACCTATGTCCGCGGGGAGGCGCCGCGCAATACGTCACATGGAGCCTTAAACCGCGCAGTCACTCCGTGTGGCGAGTTCGTTTCTACTTATGCGTTTGCTTGACTGCTGTCATACTCTAGAATGAGTTTTTCACTTTGTAGCGTAGTGTCCGCAGACATGAAACTTCCTGGCAGATTACAACTGTATGCCGGAGCAAGACTCGAACTTGGGACCTCTGCCTTTTGTAGACAAGTGCTCAATTATCACCGACACACGACCCACGCTCACAGCTTTTCTTCCATCAGTATCTCATCTACACTCCTACGAAACTTATAGTACTAGCACTTCTGGAAGAAAGGACATTGTTGAGACATGGCTTAAACCCACTCTGAGGTACGGTTCCAGAATGAAATTTTCTTTCTGCGGTGGAGTGGTGACTTCTCTTGAGTAGAGAATATGGGCGTATTTGAAGAACTTAGGCACAGACTAAATTTCTTACGTAAGATTCCTTTTCAATGGTATTCAAACACTTCCTACCTTAGTGCCAAAGAGGTCAGGAAAAATCTGAAGGTGACATATGATACGGCGGAAAGTGAATCTAATGTAAGATTTCACTTTACTATTATCAGCCAATAGCTGTCAAACACAGCCAACAGCATTAATAAACAACACGTAGTGACATGACGCAACGTTTTGGCCAAGTTCGAAGTTTTCAGTTTCGACGAAATCGGTTTTAATGTTCGTCGTAAAACAAAAGGCACAAATGTAAGAGAAGTGAATGAAGAAATCTATATATTTACGTCCCAGTCAACGAGACTTGCCCCATCGTCGAGGAAAATTGCGGATGACTGTAGAGAGTGAAAATAGCTGAATTTATCTCCCTACTTATTGTACCACAAAACTATTTTATTTTTAATAAGCAATACTACAGACAAGAAAGAAACCTTGCTATGGGAAACTTCCTTGCTGGTACACTAGCAAATATATTCCCAGACATAAATAAAAATAACTTATCCATTAAGCACACAGAGTGCAACACTAACATACAGAGTACTACCGAAGATAGGCTGATGACATCTTTGTCCTAATCAGTGGATCTAATGTATCACATTCAAAATATAATTTAAGAAGAACCACAAAAGAAATTTTCTATATCTAAGAATTGAAGAAGGAAATTCAGCATATGTCTTCGACATTTTCAGAAAACCTACAACTAGAGATACACTAATTAACAATGACTCTTGCCACCACTGATGCCACAAAGAGGCCTGTTTTCGTTCTTGCATTAACAAAATACACACATATCCTCTAATGGGAATTATCCTTCAACTACATCAAAAAACAACGGATATAGTCCTACAATTGTCGACAATAAAGCTTCCAAAACAACAGAATGGTAAATTAAAAGAAGAACTTACACTTAAACGAGTGTAAAATAAAGCGAAATCCATGAACATTCTTTTACCACATTGGCGAATAATGTGAGAAAATTTCATCACGCTCTGCAAAAACAAATCTAAAACTTGGGTGCAGCTCAGAGAGGATGTACCATTCACTAGAACAACCCACAAAATTTACTAGAACTGGAATTTATAAATTAAAATGCAAAGAATGTGAAAATATACAGATAGGAGAAACAGAAAGAAATTTTTAAAACAACATTCCCAGAAGTTGACATCAGTGACAACGGTAATAGCCAAGAATGACTGCCTATCGAATTCGCATACCCGAATGATATATATCGAACTGCGATTCTCAAACTACCACTCGGACTTTGCCCCGCATCGTACGATCGGTGTTTAGTGCGTTACCACGAGAATGCATTTAAATAGCTCTCGGTTGTGAGTAGCAGTGAATGATAGCATTGAAGTTTCTCTGACAATACATTGACATGGAGAAATTTCAGTCCTTGTTTGTGTAATGTCGAAAGCTATTTCTAGTTTTGTAGGGAATACGGACTACTTCCAGACGAAGAAATGAAAAATTGTGTAGATTCCGGTGGAGAGAAGTGTGTTAAACTTCGCGGGAAAGCTTCCAACGTCAACATTCCTTTACAGTTTCAGTGGAGAGAGATAAACTGTCAGAAGAAATACATGATTAGAATATTCGACGTTATCAATCGGCAAAAGAGTACTTTTAGTTTCTTGCTGGACTGGAGGCTACACGCTACAAGCGAAAGCCACTGAATCTGAATTACCAACGAACGTCTTCTGTGACTACTTAGGTTTCTGCTGAGAACTGTGTTACGTGACAGTGACCAAAGAGAATGTGGCCATCGGTGGGCCAAACAAGGTTGTAGAAGTAGACGGGCCAGTACCATGAAAAAACCAGAGGGTTCGACCGTTAAAAAATCAAGTGGAAAATATTTGGTTATTAGGTGGTACTGAGCGAATAATCTTGTCAATGCTTCGTACTAAGGGTTTATTCAACGGACAAGCCAACTTTAGTCAGTCTCATAAAGCACCTCCTATTGCCAGGTACGAAAATCATTACAAACGGTTTCAAGCCGTAAAACACCTTACAGACAGGAGGATGGTCACAGGTTAGTGAAGCATTCTTTGGAAACTGTGTCACCGGACGATCGTGTCTTCGCAACTAGAACATACTGAAGTGACAAAAATAGTGGAATAACGATATGGACACATACGGATGGTGGCAGCATCGGTACACAAAGTATAGAATGGAAGTGCATAGCCGGAGCTGTCATTTGCATTCAGCTGATTCATGTGAAAAAATTTTATCGCTTTATTAAGACGGCACGGCGGCAATTAAGAGACTTTGAACGCAGAATGGCGATTGAAGCTAGACGCATGGGCATTCCATTTCGGAAATCGTTAGGTAATTCAATATTCCACTATCCACAGTGTCGGGAGTACCACATTTCAGGCGTTACCTTTCGCCAGGGGAAAAAAATGGCCGATGGCTTCACTTAACGAACGAGAACAGCGGCGTTTGCGTCGAGGTGTCGGTGCTACAGCCAAGAAATACTGACTGCAATAACCGGAGAACCGGACGTTCGATGAACGTATCCCTTAGGACCTGGGGCGAAGTTTGGCGTCAGTTAGCTATGGCAGCAGACCACCGGCGCAAGTGCCTTTACTAACAGCACGAACATCGCCTGCAGCGCCTCTCCTGGCCTCGTGACCATATCAGCTGGACCTTAGACGATCGGAAATCCACGGCGTTGTCAGACGGGTACCGATTTCAGTTCTAAGAACTGATGGCAGCGTTGTAATATGATGCAGACCTCACGAAGCCATTGATTCAAGCTATGAACAGGCACTGAGTGAGCTGGTGGTGGCTCCCTAAAGGTGTGAGATTACATGGAATGGACTAAGTCCTCCAAAAGTTCGTCTGCTTGGAGACCATGTGCAGCCATTCATGGACGTGACGTTCCACAACAACTACAGGATTTTTATGTGTGAGAATGCGCCATTTCACTGGGCCACAATTGTTCACGATTTGTTTGAAAAACAGAAACCTGATCGCACGACATGAATCCCAACGAACACTTATGGGATGTAATAGAGGTGTCTGTTCGTGTACAAAATCCAGCACTTTCAACACTTTAGCAATTATTGATGCGTGTAAAGGCAGCATGGCTCAATCTTTCTGAAATTTACTTCGAAAGACTTTTTGAGTCCAGGCCAGGTCGAGTTGCTGCACGACTCCTGGCACAAGGACACCCGACACGAAAAAAGGCGGTATTCCTAGACTTTTGCCACCTCAGTGTAGAGCGGCTGTGGAAATCAGTCAAATCCTCAACCAAGAGAGAGGGGCGTCCAGCAAACATAGATCAACTTTAGCCTTTTCTATACTTGTATTTCCCAATTTGAGGTTGCAATAAAATTTGACGCATGTGATACTCTGATGATTTCTTAGTAACAAAGTACAGGGTGTTTCAAAAATGACCGGTATATTTGAAACGGCAATACAAACTAAACGAGCAGCGATAGAAATTCACCGTTTGTTGCAATATGCTTGGGACAACAGTACATTTTCAGGCAGACAAACTTTCGAAATTACAGT
Source organism: Schistocerca gregaria (assembly GCF_023897955.1). NCBI lineage: Eukaryota > Metazoa > Arthropoda > Insecta > Orthoptera > Acrididae > Schistocerca > Schistocerca gregaria. The sequence goes on from NC_064923.1 coordinate 583,154,337, forward strand.
AGTTACAATTGTCAACAACAGATGGCGCTGCGGTCTGGGAAACTCTATAGTACGATATTTTCCACATATCCACCATGCGTAGCAATAATATGGCGTAGTCTCTGAATGAAATTACCCGAAACCTTTGACAACGTGTCTGGCGGAATGGCTTCACATGCAGATGAGATGTACTGCTTCAGCTGTTCAATTGTTTCTGGATTCTGGCGGTACACCTGGTCTTTCAAGTGTCCCCACAGAATGAAGTCACAGGGGTTCATGTCTGGCGAATAGGGAGGCGAATCCACGCCGCCTCCTGTATGTTTCGGATAGCCCAAAGCAATCACACGATCATCGAAATATTCATTCAGGATATTAAAGACGTCAGCCGTGCAATGTGGCCGGGCACCATCTTGCATAAACCACGAGGTGTTCGCAGTGTCGTCTAAGGCAGTTTGTACCGCCACAAATTCACGAAGAATGTCCAGATAGCGTGATGCAGTAATAGTTTCGGATCTGAAAAATGGGCCAATGATTCCTTTGGAAGAAATGGCGGCCCAGACCAGTACTTTTTGAGGATGCAGGGACGATGGGACTGCAAAACGGGGCTTTTCGGTTCCCCATATGCGCCAGTTCTGTTTATTGACGAAGCCGTCCAGGTAAAAATAAGCTTCGTCAGTAAACCGCATGCTGCCCACATGCATATCGCCGTCATCAATCCTGTGCACTATATCGTTAGCGAATGTCTCTCATGCAGCAATGGTAGCGGCGCTGAGGGGTTGCCGCGTTTGAATTTTGTATGGATAGAGGTGTAAACTCTGGCGCATGAGACGATACGTGGACGTTGGCGTCATTTGGACCGCAGCTGCAACACGGTGAACGGAAACCCGAGGCCGCTGTCGGATCACCTGCTGCACTAGCTGCGCATTGCCCTCTGTGGTTGCCGTACGCGGTCGCCCTACCTTTCCAGCATGTTCATCTGTCACGTTCCCAGTCCGTTGAAATTTTTCAAACAGATCCTTTATTCTATCGCTTTTAGGTCCTTTGGTTACATTAAACCTCCGTTGAAAACTTCGTCTTGTTGCAACAACACTGTGTTCTAGGCGGTGGAATTCCAACACCAGAAAAGTCCTCTGTTCTAAGGAATAAACCATGTTGTCCACAGCACACTTGCACGTTGTGAACAGCACACGCTTACAGCAAAAAGACGACGTCCAGAATGGCGCACTCACAGACTGCGTTGTTTTCTTTATCTTTCACATCACTTGGAGCGCCATCTGTTGTTGATAATTGTAACTACTGTAATTTCGAAAGTTTGTCCGCCAGAAAATGTACTGTGGTCCCAAGCATATTGCAACCAACGGTGTATTTCTATCGCTGCTCGTTTAGTTGTTATTGCCGTTTCAAATATACCGGTCATTTTTGAAACACCGTGTAAGAGTGCATCCTGGTTACACACAAAAAAGATTGCTTCCTATGGCCTACAAGACACATGACAATGTCGCTAACGAGTGAAGTAAGTGAAGTAACTACTTTCATTTGTAACTTCTTGTAAGTTAGTAAACATTCTTCTTTTTTTGTTGCCTTAGTGACCGCTGTGAACGATATTCATAACTCGCACACCTACAGTCACGTGGTCGATTTGGATATGGACGTTCGATGTATATTCTTCTGTTCCCAGGCATTGTGTAGGCAATCGTTCTTGGGCATTACGGTTACAACAATCCATTAGCATTCAGTACACATTTTGGAGAGCAAAATCACAAAACTGTGGAAATAGCACCATGTATGTCAATTCTGCATAGGGCAGATAAAAAAAAAAAAGTCGTGTGTCTGGTGCCTCCCGTCGGGTAGACCGTTCAACGGGTGCAAGTCTTTCGATATGACGCCACTACGGCGACTTGCGCGTCGATGGGGATGAAATGATGTTGATGAGGACAACACAACACCCAATCCCTGAGCGGAGATAATCTCCGACCCAGCCGGAAATCGAACCCGGGCCCTTAGGATTGACAATCTGTCGCGCTGATCACTCAGCTAAAGGGGACGGACACACGGAAGATAGAAGCATATACCTGAATCTTTCGGAAGAACTGGAATTATTCATTCTACCGCAGAAACTAACTAGTTTTATTCTAAACGAGCAAACCTACCTACAAGAATTATAATACAAAATCTTAGACGCATCCTCGTTCAAAGACGAAGGAACCTTTTAAACGAAACATAACAGACTATAGATTTCCACATTGTTTCTCTTTTACATAAGCTATATTTTATATATTATTTGTGCGAAACAAACTGAAAAAGACGCCCACATTACCTAAATCAAAGAAAATATACACAAAAACCGATATATTTGATCTATTAGGCGACAAAACATGTAACTGGTGTTGTAAAGCACACTTAGCCTCATTTATACTAATGAGAGAATGTATTAGAAATTGCATAAAATTAATAGAAAAAACAATCTGTGGAGGATTAAAAGTAAAACTTAGGTATTAAACCGGCTAAAACATGAGACACAGAATTAACTTAGCATGTAGCCATTGCGTGTTTTCTACATTTACGTCTACATCTACATGATTACTTTGCAATTCACAAGTAAGTGACTGGCACAAGGTTCAAACACGTAAAAACTGACACAGCATATAGTCATTAACATGTATCCTACATCTACATGATTACTCTTCAATTCATAATTAAGTACCTGGAAGAAGGTTCATCGCACCCCTTTTAAGGCACATTTCTACCGTTTCACTCTCTAACGACACACGGGAAAAACGAATTCTTAAATCTTTCAGTGCGAGCTCTAATTTCACTTATTTTATTGCGATGACCATTTGTCTCTATGTAGGTGGGCCCCTGCAAAATATTTGCAAACCCTGAGAAGAAACTTAGTGACTGAAATTTCATGAGAAAGTCCTGCCGCAGTGATAAACGCCTTTGTTTTAATGACTGCCACGGCAATTAATGGCTGTAGTCCGTTGCACTCTCTGCCTTATTTCGCGAAAATACAAAACAAGCCGAACAAATATTCTAAGTTTTCTGCCCAATAAATCGCAGCCTTTGGTTTACTTTCCACACAGCACTATCTATGTTTTCGTTTCAATTTAAGTTATTTCTAATTGTAATCCCTAAGCGCTTTGTTGAGTTTACGGCGTACAGGTATGTGTGATTGACTTATCCTGTAACTGAAATTTAACTAACTCCCGTTAGAACTCAGAAGAATGAGTTCACACTTTTCATTATTTAGAGCAAATTGACACCTTTTCCACCACACACACCATACAAATAACTTGTCTAGACGACTTATCAGTTCATTTTGAATGTCTGAAGTCTTTACATGACGTTACAAGACAACGTCATATGCTCAGATTGTCTCCTAAATAATTAATGAAGATCAGAGGGTTTAAAACATTTCGTTGAGGAGAGGCAGGTATTATTTTACGTCAGTTATTACAAAATGTTACTGTACTGACAGGAATGTAGAACGTTTAATTTAGTAACTTTGCACGGAACGTTGATTTCTTTATTTACTTGCCAGTGCGAAGAATCTGTCTCAAGGAAATTGTCGCTCCAATAGAATTATTTAGATACACTCTTATTTTATTAGAAACGAGCAGTTAGTGAAAACGTTTGGGATTCGATCGATTTTGCTTCAGTCCATACGCATTTTCGAGTAAGACAGATGTTATTTCTGGCATTCTCCAAGGTACTGTTGTAGGCCCTTTGCTATTTCTTTTATATGTAAACGATTTGGGAGACAATCTGAGCAGCGGTATTAAGTAGTTTGCAGATGACGCTGTCATTTATCTACTAGTAAAGTGATCAGAAGATGAAAACAAACTGCGAAACTGTTTAGAAAATATATCTGTACGGTGTGAAAATTGGCAGTTGAGACTAAATGGCGAAAAGTGTGAGGTAATCCCCACGAGTGCTAAAAGGAATGGGTTAAACTTCGGTTACACGATAAATCAGTCAAATCTAAAGGCCGTAAATTCAACTAAGTACCTAGGAATTACTATTATGAACAACTTAAATTGGAAGCAACACATAGAAATTGTTGTGGGGAAGGATATCCGAAGACTGAGTTTTATTGGTGGGACACACAGAAAATGTAACAGATCTACTACCTACTGCCTACACTACGCTTGTCCGTCCAGTTTTAGAATACTGCTGCTCGGCGTGGGATCTTTACATATAGGATTGACGGAGTACATCGAAAAAGTCCAACGAAGAGCAGCACGTTTTATATTATCGCCAGATAGGGGACAGCCTGTCACTGAAATTATACAGGATTTGGGAAGGACACCATTAAAAGAAAGATGTTTTTCGTTGCTGCAGAATCTTCTCAAGAAATTCCAATCACCGACTTCTTCCTATGGAAGCGAAAATATTTTGTTGATGCGATCTGCATAGGGAGAAACGATCGCCATGATAAATTAAGGGGAATCAGAGCTCGTACGGAAAGATATAGGTAATCTAAGAACTTTTAGCATATTGCAGCCCCGTCAGCCACTGTGGTAGACAAATATTTTGAAAAATCAACCCCAGTTTCACAAATTTTCTGATCTTTACCAGGTTTCGGCTAAATTAATCTAGCCTTCTTCAGAAGCATAAAATTACTATAACATGCCAGAGTAAAGCACAGTCAACATTAAAATTAAAATCTGTAGCACCGTGGTACCACGTCGAATTAAAACTACATGGTACCAGGATACTACAAGTTTTAATTTTAATGTTGACTGTGCTTTACTCTGGCATGTTATAGTAATTTTATTCTTTTGAAGAAGGCTATATTAATTTAGCCGAAACCTGGTAAAGACCAGAAAACTTGTGGAAGTGAGGCTAATTCTTCAAAATATTAAATGATATAGGTGTTTGTTCTTTCCGCGCTCTATACGAGATTGGAATAATAGAGAATTCAGATGGCGTTTCGATGAATCCTCTGTCAGACACTTAAAATGATCTACATAGCTGTTACAAGGTACACAGCTACCCAGCAATGTTAGAAACAGTGGGGAAATTTGCGTAGATAAAAGAGAGTGGTGTGTTACTAATTCCAGAAAATCGGTGCAGACGTTTGGTAATCACCTTGGAAGAACTACAGCAATGTCATAGCAGGGTGTTCGCCGTATGTCTTAGTCGCTAAATCAGGAGTGGAGGAAACGCATGCGCAATGTAGTTGTTGAGGGATAAGAAAGAGGGTCAGACAAGCCGGAAGGAGGTGACAGGACTGGATCATTCAGGGAGGAGCTCTATAATTGATATAATCAGTGCACGATGATCTAATTGTAGTGGCGGGTTGTTATTAACAAGGGAAGCTATGGCAGCGACACGCTTGGAGGCACGAGGCTAGAGTTGTTAGTTAATGGGAACATGTATGATACCGTGGGAGCTACGTTTCATTTACCAGCTACAATCACTTGAATTATTCACTTACGCCTTATTCAACAGCAGTTGTATTGATCGGACGACTCCATGGAGATGTTTCCTGTTCAAACCTTCTGTTCCTAGATGATACCTAAGAATTACATATAGTTCATTTCTGAATCATAGTAGCACAGGAGGAAAGGCTCAGTGCAGAGCAACTGAGACAGCATGAACAGTATCAGGATGGTAGACGCCCAGTTACTGAGACCTTGATTGTTGTAGTTCCTAGTGCCATAGGGATGCTCATTTCGACTTGCATGGCTTTTATTTACTCGAGACTGGGATCCATTCAGCAGTCCGATCGGTGGGTAATCAAGGCTCTAGTGTACTTTTGGTAAAAGATGAATTTGTTAAACGTGGGGAATATTATGTGCTTGGAGAAAGCCATGTAATGAGCAAAGAAGTGCGGTAGGCACAGATATAGTAACCAGTAGATTTGCTGAATGAATTATGAAGAAGTAATCATCAAGTTTACTGTAATATATGAAATGTTTATTATGTAAGACTGCTAACCAAATATAATCTTGGGAGTGTCCCACTGGGTTTTCAATTCAATGGCGCTTGTAATTCACGGTGGAGAGCTGGTCCCAACCAAGACTGAGGGATGACGTCTTTCCCATGGAGGGGCACAGTGTAGCGTCACTATATAGTCTAAGGTGAAATTTATAAGAAGCTGCTGTGGTTTGGACATGGTACGCACGCTCCACGAAAGCTGCATTGTGCAGCAATGATTGCCGGAGCAAGCACGACGGTGTCACCACACCCAGTCTAGAACTATGCTATGAGCTACGTGAACGGCAACCAGGCAATAGTGCCACAAATGCAATAAATAACTCTGAATATTTATACAGGTTGTTTTGGAGCTCACCAGTACTACCACAACGTCTCGGCTACGACAGATGACGACTTGACACGATTAACTGCGGCCATGGGTTCGAGACCAGGTCGGGGCAGCTGTCTCTCGCACCAAGTAGACTCTGGGGGAACTAGTGCCGCAGCACAGTGGACCTGCCGTCAGTGCCAGCCAGTCCTGGCAGAAGCCAGCAGATCGTGTCCCGTGCACAGCACTCACTCCTCTTCATGGCGGAAGATACATGCCATGAACTGGTCGCCTGGGCATACCAAGGCTAAAATAAAATTTTCTGAACAAGTGACGTTTCCAAGTTAAAGTTTCAATTATTGTCACTAATTCTGGATCTGACTGGTCCTAAGTTTAAGTCTACTTGTGGTTAAACAACTGCTTTCACTGCTGGAATATGATAGAGGTGTTTACATCTTTATTTAAACAAATACCATACCGGATATGTCTCTTCCACGGAGTCCAGCCTTGAAGTTCACCACTGGACTGTCAGCCACGCGCCGGAGCCCTGGATCAGGTCTCTCTTCCATAGATACGATTAGTGCTGGCTGGGAATGCCACATATCTCAATACTTTGAATGAAGTATAAATGCTTACCATCTTGCAGAAACGACAGGTGAAATGAAAATGAATGTGCCTATTATAAAGCTGAATACTCTACGAAGATATGTCCCTCCCCATTGTGAAATTGAAAATATTTAATAGTGCAATTGCTCTCATTCTTGTAGCAAAAATCGCAGGCAATGCAGATGTTACTGCACATTCTCAACAATTATATGCTGGGTGCTCAGAAACAATCTCAAAAGCATGTAAGGGCACTGTGCTCACAAATAATTATTACGAATGTTGTGCTGTACTCACGTTAATTAGTACTGAAGTTAACCATGCTCAAATTCGACCAACCCGTCACAGATGTTGTTGCCAAACGTGTTCTTCGTTTGGTTTCATGAAACTTAACAAGATAGCGATATAAGGATATTAAACACGTCATAATTATAATGCTCAAAGGCAAGCCAAAGTTTGGGCAATCTTGAGTGCTATCACCTATGCTATGAGGCCAACTAATAGTAATTGTATCTGTTGGAATGTTGAAGTAGTGTATATCATCAACTTCCCTTACATGGTCTTCAAGCTAAGGAAGCAGTCATCTTGCAGCATCATCACGAAACAGGTTAAGACTAGGTGATCACAGGAGTCAGAAAACATTACATTCGCTAAGGCAAAGAATACTCGCTTCTCGTAGAGAAAGTTCTTACATTTGTAGACTTTGCGTTCGTCAGTGCGTATTGCTGCAAGTAAAAGGTCCTGCGAAGAACAATGCAGCAGATGCTCTAAAAATCACTTGCTCGCAATAGACGAGTTCTGATACCCAAAATAAAGAGCAGATTAGAATTACATTTGCTCATTTGGGACTAAAGAGCGTGGAACTCGCTTTTGATCGGGAAGTAGTGTTGTTTCAAGCCTGAGAGCTTAACAACAACCTGTAAGTTTCGATAAGAAAACGGTTCCAAAACTGCTTGTGTAACAGCACCATCATCTGACTTGCGTTCTTTCGGACCATATACTTGAAAGTTACTAACTTCCTCAAGGCTCACGGGGAATTGAGTACCACCATGCTTTCCCACCCTGTTGGCCGTGCGATTTAACACACGGCTTCCCGGGCGGGAAGGAGCGCCTGGTCCCCGGCACGAAACCGCCCGGTGGATTAGTGCCGGGGTCTGGTGAACCGGCCAGTCTGTGGATGGTTTTTAGGCGGTTTTTCATCTGCCTGTGCGAATGCGGGCTGGTTCCCCTTATTCCGCCTCAGTTACACTACGTTAGCGATTGCTGCGCAAACAAGTTCTCCACGTACGCGTACACCACCATTACTCTACCACGCAAACATAGGGGTTACACTAGTCTGGTGCGAGACGTTCCCTGGGGGTACACCGGGGGCCGAACCGCACAGTAACCCTGGGTTCGGTGTGGGGCGGCGGTGGGGTGAAGTGGATTGCGGTAGTCGTCGTAGGGTTGTGGACCACTGCGGCTGCGGCGGGGACGGAGACTCTCCGTCGTTTCTTGGTCCCCGGTTAACATACGATACAGTACAATACCATCATGCTTAAAAAGCTCACAAATATCTTTCACTTCGTACTGATTTGCATGTTGTGCATTTATCTCACAATTTTTCTCGGAAGCCCAAAGTGACCATGGAAGCAGTAGTTTTCATTACATTTAACAACAATGTTTTTATCAGATTTATCCTCTGAAATATCACCAGCGTATAGGATCATACACATCCACGTTAATTTAGAAATAAAGGACGATTTTTAGATACTTCCCTCAATCTCGTACTTGCAATTCATAGAGCGGGACTGTATTTACTTCAGGATTTTGGGTCTGAAACCACTCAGTGATTGAGGTTTCCTGTAATATCTCGCCATTACTAGCTCACTTAAGTATAACTACGATTTCATAGTATATCAAAGTGCTGCAGTTAATGGTACGTTACTGCACATGGTTTATGATTTCGCAAAGCTCCCATTCCAGAATATGCTGGCACCCGTTCAGGATAAAGGCCCGACCTCGTTACCCAACCATATTATAGATGGTGGTAATTAATATCCTACGGCCAAGTGTATCTCTGATCACTGAAAATGTTAACTCATTGCAGCTTATCTGAACATCCTCACCTTCGCTGTAAGGATTTGCAAAGAGGAAAAGCTCTGAAAACCCCATCCAGATTATCTAAACATCAGCAACGGTGCTACTCTTGCTCTCAATGGTGATGTCAGTCACTTACTCTCGCTCCTTTATTTAGTGTAAATTCTTCCATCTGTAGCACACGCCTCTCATTCGTCTCGCTCCCGCAGTATACTTGATGAAAGCCTTTTCAGTAGTTGCAAAGGCTACAGTCTGGATGACTGACTGATCTGGCCTTGTAACACTAACCAAAACGGCCTTGATGTGCTGGTACCGCGAATGGCTGAAGGCAAGGGGAAACTACTGAAGTAATTTTTCCCGAGGGCATGCAGCTTTACTCTATGGTTAAATGATGATGGCGTCCTGTTGCACGTTGTTATCAGAAGAAAGATAACTGGCGTTCTACGGATCAGAGAGGGCAATGTCAGATCCCTTAATCGGGCAAGTAGATTAAAAAATTTTAAAAGGGAAATAGATAGGTTAAGTTAGATATAGTAGGAAATAGTGAAGTTCGGTGGAAGGAGGAACAAGCCTTTTGGTCAGGTGAATACAGGGTTATAAATACGAAATCAAATAGGGGTAATGCAGGAGTAGGTACAATAATGAATAAAAAATAGGAGTGCGGGTAAGCTACAACAAACAGCATGGTGAACGCATTATTGTGGCCAAGATCGACACGAAGCCCACGACTACTACAGTAGTACAAGTTTATATGCCAACTAGCTATGCAGATGATGAAGAAATTAATGAAATGTACGATGAGATAAAGTAAATTATTCAGGTAGTGAAGGGAGAAGAAAGTTTAATAGCAATGGGTGACTGGAATTCGACAATAGGAAAAGGGACAGAAGGAAACGTAGTAGGTAAATATGTATTGGGGCTAAGAAATGAAAGAGTAAGCCGCGTGGTAGAATTTTGCACAGACCATAACTTAATCGTACCTAATACTTGGTTCAAGAATCATGAAGGAAGGTTGCATACATGGAAGAAGCCTGGAGATTCTAGAAGGTATCAGATAGATTATATAATGGTAAGACAGAGATTCAGGAACCAGGTTTTAAATTGTAAGACATTTCCAGGGCAGATGTGGACTCTGACCAAAATCTGTTAGTAATGAGCTGTAGATTAAAACTGAAGAAACTGCAAAAAGGTGGGAATGTGAGGAGATGGGACCTGGATAAACTGAAAGAACCAGATGTTGTAGAGATCTTCGGGGAGAGCTTTGGGGAAAGATTGACAAGAAGGGGGGAAAGAAATACAGTAGAAGAATAGTGGGTAGCTTTGAGAGACCTAATAGTGAAAGTAGCAGAGGATCAAGTAGGTAAATCGACGAGGGTTAATAGAAATCCTTGGGTAACAAAAGAGATATTGAATTTAATTGATGAAAGGAGAAAATACAAAAATGCAATAAATGAAGCTGGCAAAAAGGAAACAAAAGTCCCAAAAATGAGATCGACGGGAAGTGCAAAATGGCTAAGCAGGGATGCCTAGAGGACAAATGTAAGACTGTAGAGGCACATGTCACTAGACGTAAGATAGATACTGACAATAGGAAAACTAAAGAGATCTTTGGAGAAAAGAGAACCACTTGCATGAATATCAAGATGTCAGATGGAAACCCAGTTCCAAGCAAAGAAGGGAAAGCAAAAAGGTGGAAGGAGTATATTGAGTGTCTGTACAAGGGCGATGTTCTCGAGGGCAAAATCATAGAAATGGACAAGAAAGTAGATGAAGATGAAATAGGAGATATGATACTGAGTAAAGAGTTAGACAGAGAACTGAAAGGCATAAGTCGAAACAAGGCCCCCGGGAGTAGACAACATTCCATCAGTACTACTGAAAACCTTGGGAGAGCCAGTCCTGACAAAACTCTATCATCTGGTGAGCAAGATGTATGAGACAGGCGAAATATCCTCAGACTTCAAGAAGAATATAATAATTCCACTCCCAAAGAAAGCAGGTGTTAACAGATGTGAAAATTACCGAACTATAAGTGTAATAAGTCGTAGTTGCAAAACACTAACACGAATTTTTTTACAGAAAAACTGGTGGAAGCCGACCTCGGGGAAGATCAGTTTGGATTCGATAGAAATTTTGAAACACGTGAAGCAATACTGACCTTACGACTTATCTTAGAAGAAAGATGAAGGAAAGGCAAGCCTACGTTCCTAGCATTTGTAGACTTAGAGAAAGCTTTTGACAATGTTGACTGGAATACTCTCTTTCAAATTCTGAATGCGGCAGTGGTAAAATACAAGGAGCGAAAGGCTATTTACAATTTGTACAGAAACAACTTATAAGAGTCGAGGGGCACGAAAGGGAAGCAGTGGTTGGGAAGGGAGTGAGACAGGGTTGTAGCCTATCCCCGATGTTATTCAATCTGTGTATTGAGCAAGCTGTAAAGGAAAAAAAAGAGACGTATGGAGATTCGCCGATGACATTGAAATTCAGTCAGAGACAGCAAAGGACAAGGAAGAGCAACTGAGCGGAATGGACAGGGTCTTGAAAGTAGGATATAAGATGAACATCAACAAAAGCAGAACGAGCATAATGGAACGTAGTCGAATTAAATCGGGTGTGGCTGCGGGAATTAGATTAGTAAATGAGTTTTGCTATTTGGTGAGTAAAATAACTGATGATTGTCGAAGTAGAGAGGACATAAAATATAGACTGGAAATGGCAAAGAAAGCGTTTCTGAAGAAGATAAATTTGTTAACAACGAGTATAGATTTAAGTGTCAGGAAGTCGTTGCTGAAAGTATTTGTATGGAATGTAGCCATGCATGGAAGCGAAACATAAGCGATAAATAGTTTAGACAAGAAGGGAATAGAAGCTTTCGAAATGTGGTGCTACCGAAGAATGCTGATATTAGATAAGTAGATCACAGAGCTAATGAGAAGGTAGTGTACTGAATTGGAGAGAAGAGAAGTTTGTGACACAACTTGACTAGAAGAAGGAATTGGTTCGTAGGGCATATTCTGAGGCATCAAGGTATCGCCAATTTAGAACTGCAGGGCAGCGTGTAGGGTAAAAATCATAGAGGGAGACCAAGAGATGAATACACTATACAGGTTCAGAAGGATGTAGGTACTGGGAGATGTAAAATCTTGCACAGGATAAAGTAGCAGGGAGAGTTGCATCATACCAGTCTCTGGACTGAAGAACACAACAAAAACAACAACAATTGTGGAACACACCGATTTTAGATTTGATCCTTGTTTTCGTATTTGTTTCAAATAGACGTATGAGAAATCAGAGTGTTTCTAATTGAACTGATGATTTAACTGTCCGCCGGCCACGTGGCCGAGCGGTTCTAGACGCTTCAGTCCAGAACCGCGCGACCGCTACGGTCGCAGATCTTATCCTGTCTTGGGCATGAATGTGTGTGATGTCCTTAAGTTAGTTAGGTTTAAGTAGTTCTAAGTTCCAGGGGACTGATGACCTCAGATGTTAAGTTCCATAGCGCTCAAAGCCAAGCCATTTAATGGTCCAAGATTGCTCAATTGACCGTGGACTTGGAACATATTCAAAAAGCTTGCAGATGGTAAATGGCATTACTTGGTGTCTCTACAATTTTGTACTCTGAGCTGACCACAAGGAATAATTCTTAGACTAAATAAGTTTGTGGTTGAGAAATTAATTTGTCGCTACATTGCAACTGTCGCAAATTGTGCCAACTGGTGCAATGAATGAAGTGAGTAGTAGAACTTATTCGAATCGTCGTGCGAAATATAATCCTTTGAGGAAGCTGTTAGTGACCCTACTGATTTTCCCATTGTAAAGTTTGTTACTTGCTGATCACTCTTATTTCAGTTTTTTGCTTACCAACGTTCACGCTTAACTCTAAAAAAGTTACAGTGCATTTTAAATACACGTTCCAATCATCAGTGTTGTATATACCTCGAGGTATTTGCACAGATGTACCACTTCATAGATGTAGATTGCTATTTGATGCCGTGAAATTAATGTTGTACATTTGTAATCTTGTCAATACAATATATCTGTCCAGTTTGCTTAGCTCGGTCTGTGGAAAGTAATTAGCCCTTACTACTGACAATCGATCATTTGATCTGCATTAAATATTATTTCTGCTAATGACTTCTTCAACAAGATCCATCTGTTTCAAAAATTAACTACTGCATGCGACTTTTCGAGGTCTAGTATGTTTCTAGTATCCTCTTCAACAAATTTCGTTCGGGTCTACACTTGTTTCCTTTTACTAACCGTGTGATATTCCTGGCTGTGGCAGCCAGTATTTTACCTAGCTGTAAGATCGCCTAGATGCAGCGTGATACATGTGAAGTAGGATATGGTACAAAACTGGAGTGATCTAAAAGCAGCAGATGTGCAGTACGCACTATTCCCGTGGGAGAGACTTACAACTGTACTGAACTTGCTTCTGATCGGTTGGTACATTCGGGTGTTAGACGCCAAAATGCCTAACGTCTCTTATTAATTACTTATACACTTTTCTTTGTACGAGGGCTCTTAAGAAAATGATCATAGTCTTTATTGACAACATACCATTACTCATCCTAATAAGTTTGATTGTCCTTCCCATGAATTCGATGCACTTGTCCCAGCGTTTCTGCCAGTCTTCAAATACATGCTGGAACCATTTTTGCAAAGGTCCTTCAAAATCGCCTCCGCAGCCTTCCCCACTGCTTCTGATGATTGATGATGCCTCCCACTAAGGCGCTTCTTCATGTTATGGAATAGAAAATAGTCACATGGGGCTAAATCCGGACTATAGGGAGGGTGAAGGATGCACTTCACGTTGGCTTTTGCAAGATATTCGGCAACAACATTGGCAAATTGCGGCCGCGCATTATCGTGGCGTGGCATCCAGCCTGCTTCTCGGAAATGTGGTCTTTTGCGATTCATAGGGACTAGCAATGATTCCAGGACGTTCCTGTAGTATTGTCCAGTTACTGACGTCTGCAGGTACCACCTGCCGATAAACCATTCCATGAAAATCAAGGATTGAAATGACCGTAACTTTCCCAGCAGAAGCATCCACTTTTGCTTTTTTGTAGGTTGGTGATGTAGGAAATACGAACACTGAGCTTTCATGTATGCTTTCAGGATAAACATGAAGTGGCCAAGTTTCATCATCAGTGATTGCATTTGAAAGAAATTCCGGATCTTCCTCTAACATCAACTTAAACAGCATGCAGACCTGCACGCGAATGTCCTTTTGATCGGGAATCAACAGTCTTGGAACCCATCATCCACAAGCACGGGTCATATGTAATTTTTCTGTCACCAACGTGTCTGTGCCACCAAACGAAATGTTCAGTATTTCAGAAAGTTACCTTAAGATAATTCGTCGATCCTCTCTCTCAATGACAGCAGCAGTGTTGATGTTTCCTTAAGTAAGAGCAACAACTGGAGCACCGGGTCTACCTTCTTTGAAATCGATTGTCTCCCATCTTTAAAACTTTAAACCACCTTCGAGCTGTGCTGTAGGGAAAACAGACTCTCCGTAGGCCTCCTGTCACATTGTACAGGCCTCAGCTGAAGACTTGTTGAGACGAAAGCGGAATTTTAGTACCGCATATTGTTCCTCGCGTGTTACCTCCTTCGCAGCGGTAGGCGATACTGAACATGTCTGACCTTGCCTGCCTCTCACAGATGGGAACCAGGAGTGCCAACAGTGAAACTACTATGACGAGTTTTTTGCACATTAATCTAACAAAATACCATAAGATTAAACTTTAGCTTGAGAAATTATGAGAAAGAAAAATTGTGATCATTCTTTATTCAACAACTCTCGTTTTTAACCCAGTTTTCAGTATGACAATATCTTATGGTTATCCGGTTTTGTTCACTAAATTTCACTAGTTTTAAGAAAAGTAAGACTAACGATATTACAACCTGAAGTGCTTCGGATACTTTCGGGTCACTTTGGCGCGCCTTGGAGACGAAGTACTTCGACTGCGCTTGTGAGTCTATTCCGGGCGTTCTGAAGGACCAACCAGGCAACTCTGTATCGGGTGTTCATCAAAGCCGGACGCGTATCTCTGTTTCAGACGGACATGTCTCATCTATATCGGAAGTTGCTAGAATAGTTACCGTAGTATTAAGAAAGCTGTGTCCAGTGTTGTAGAGGACAGTGTAAAAAGCGATTATTTAAAATATAAACAAACAGGATACATTAATGAGAGGTGTGGCCTATCATCATTGTGAGTACTACAGATCTTGCTCTCTTTAGATACAAAGACTAGCCTGCGCAAGTGGCATTCCATAAGAAGCACAATCACAGGTTCAAAATCGTAATGACGGCATAGCGGCCTCCGCCGAAGAAGATTCCACGACCGACGAGCTACCTTCTGCGCTGGGGACACAACTTTAGAACATGTCAGGTTGGTGCAAAGAACGGTTATGGACTCTTATTCAATCTCGACAGATCTTTCCAGCTTCCAGATCTGACTTTCATCACGACAACGTATAATTTTATATGTCTGAAGAACTATTTTTCTAACTAGCTTCTTAGAGATTTACGTTCCAGCCCGTTCCTGACCAGATATTTGTTAAATGGGATTTTAAGATTAATGACTTTTTGTTGTACTCATACAATTTTCGATGCACTTCAGCTATAGGCGCTGTACTTATTTTGTACTATTTCAACTGATGAAAAATTCATGCAGGCTTCCTATTAATTTGTGTTTAATTAGTATTTCCGATTATTAAGAGCTGACCCACTTAAATTTATGTCATCGCGTTGTTTTATATTTCACATGTGGTTACGTTTACTCAAAGGATGAAAACTCTTTTAATGTTCATTAAATCATGTATACATGTAATAGTGTATTTCACTTTGTTCTCATCATTGTGTTATTTTAATTACTGTTAGAACAGTACCGAGTGAGTCGGTGTGAGTCGATAATCACTTAATCGTGTGATGACAACTGACATGAAACTGGTATATTATTCTTCTTAACTCTGAAAGACACTGACGTATTCTGCTTTCAGCTTACGCATTGCTTGCTGTCACTTTTCCCGTCAGTCCTCTCTCCAGTTTGGTAACATTTGCCTTTGAAGTTCATTTATCTAATCTCTTTCAATCTTAATGGAACTGTGTTAAAGGGACTGGTAGCACGTACCGATCTGAGCAGCGTGCAATTCTTATTGCCTGGACTATGGCGAGTGTACGAGAAACAGGGCATATGTTAACGTGTGGGAAGATGAGTTATACATTGTTAGAAATGTTATTATCGTATGTCAACCATTTTGAGAAAAAGACAGACAGAGAGGGGGGGGGGGGGGGAAATAAATCTTCTGAGTCCATTTAACGACAAAATTAATAACGAAAGTGCAAGTATATTCATTAGGGACCAACACAAACTTTTGAACAATGCCACAATATTAGAAAAAGAAAGTATTTAAGCCATTTTCTTGACACAACTAATATTCCTGTGTGGCTTATGCTGATGGTTTCGGAAAAAGCATGGATCGCCGGCCCGTAAAATCACCCAGAACCTGCAGGGAGAAACGTTTATACGAAACTGAAGCTGAACCATAGTACATTGCGTAGGTGATTTTACATAACAACGGAGACTGCATCTGTACCGTGCACTTGTTATTTCAGAACTACTGTAGAATTTTGTCCGATGCCTACTCTATAGACATAATTTAAAAACTTCAGAATCATTTTCAAACCAGTGGACAGGCACACGGAAGAACATGCAAGTACTAACATAATTGCTTTATTGCTCTTGTACAAGTAAAACATTGAACTTTGTGAATGCAATGAATTTTAAAGAAAAGAAGAATCAAATTCATCTCACGGTGCTAATGAGACTGTTAGTGTGTGTGTGTGTGTGTGTGTGTGTGTGTGTGTGTGTGTGTGTGTGTGTGTGTATTTTATTAAATGTGCATGATACAGAAAAATAAACATATCAATTGATGAAACTTCACTGTCTATGCACGTAACACATATTACGATTGTGATATTAAGTTTTTTCTTTTTATTCCTTGCCTCGTTTTCTCTGTTGTGTGTTACATATGCGCTGGGGGCATAAGTTTGTAGCGTTTCTCCATTAGTTCAATAAACACAACAGATACAACCAACAAAGGCTGCATTCATGAAGGGTGGGGGGGGGGGGGGGAAGGTAACTTCCCGATTCCGCAACTGCAGAAACTACGCGGGTTTTGAAGCGAAGACCTAGTCATGCCAAGTTCGGAGCGCATTTTCACCCAGAAAGGAAGTTCCTTGAAAGCTTTTCGATACAATGCGGAAAAGATGCAAATCTTAGGGTGGAAGGTAAGGTGAATAAGGTGGATGTGGAATGATTTCCCAACCCAACTCCTGTGTAGTGTCTTTGTCGGCCTAGAAGACTGCGAGCATGCGTTAATGTGGAATAGGAGCACTTCACGCATTCTTCCTGGTCGTTGTTCTTGGACTGCGTCACAGATGAAGACAGTAAATGTCAGCACTGATGGTTGCACCTAGGGAAGCAATTCATACTACACAAAACCGCCTCTTTTCCACGAGATGCATAACATTGTGTATTGTAGATGCGAGCATGCCTTTGTACAGGGAGTTACTGCTAACACGCGATCTAGTGTTTCCTTATGTTAGCATATAGACACGATTTCTTGTCACCAGTAGTGATACAGGATAGAAATGCTCGGTCCACGAACGAAGCGATGACGAGCAAGCAGAGGTGCAGAAGGCACCAGCTGGGTTTTGTGATTTTGGCTTAGAACATGCAGTACCCGCACACCCGACTTTCCAACCTTCCTCACTGCATGCAAGAATCGCCCGATGGAGGAATGACCACAGGTCATCATATTTGCCAGTTCTCGAGCATACTGACGTGGATAATGAAACCCCGAACGTCTTTCTGAAAGTGGAGGGTCAAATGGTTCAAATGGCTCTGAGCACTATGGGACTTAACTTCTAAGGTCATAAGTCTCCTAGAACTTAGAACTACGTAAAACCTAACTAACCTAAGGACATCACAGACATCCATGCCCGAGGCAGGATTCGAACCTGCGACCTTAGCGGTCGCGCGTTTCCAGACTGTAGCGCCTAGAACCGCTCGGCCACCCTGCCGGCGAAGGTGTAGGGTCACTAACGTCAAAACGATCCTACTTAAAAAGAGAAAACCTTTTTCTGCCGAGTTCTGTCCAGTGGCGTTACTCCTACGCATGGCGAAAATGTCTCTGTCTGTTTCTGCTACTTTCACCCCTCTACTGAACTCAATCAGAACATGTCGGAAATTTTCGATTTCCCCATTTGATACCCCATGTTCTTGCACCCACAGCTCCACTCGGTATCTTCAAATAACAAAATGACAATATGTAAACTGAAGCAGCAACGCTAGACTACAAATAAAAAGTGATATTCGAGAAATAAACCCGTAGCAAACGGAATATAAAAATGTCAAACAAAAAGACTACGAACTTATGTACCAACCTAACAACTGCCATGAGGAGGATTTAAAACTGAAACGTCCGCAGCTCGTGGTCGAGCGGTAGCGTTCTCGCTTCCCGCGCCTGGGTTCCAGGGTTAGATTCCCGGCGGGGTCAGAGATTTTCTCTGCCTCCAGATGAATGGGTGTTGTGTGATGTCCTTAGGCTAGTTAGTTTAAGGTAGTTCTACGTTCTAGGGGACCGATGACCATAGATGTTACGTCCCATAGTGCTCAGAGCCTTTTGAACCTTTTTTTTTTAAACTGAAACGAGCTGCAAATAAATATTGTTAGAGACAGCATAGTCCCACACATTTCTTGAAGTTTGCACATGATGTTGACTTTCGCCTAAGCGAAAATTCCTCAGTAGCCCAGGTGGGATCACGGAGTACCGATTCGTTACCAACACTGTGTATCAAACTCCTTTCAGTGATTTCTAGCCAATCGTTGTATAAGAAATAAAACTGGACGCAAAATCGATCCATGAACGAATTTATCATTATTGATCCACAGTTTCTAACGTTATAGGAAACACAGGAATTTTTAAACGGTGTTGTAATTAAAGAAATCAACGGCATAATCAACGCAGAAAATACGCGTCTTTACAAACGTAAGGACTGCATAATGTGCGCGTGTCAGCAAACCCAAGACAAGGCGGGAGATGAAGAGCAGAATTGTCTGAAGGGCTGTCCGGCAGAGATTTCCCCTGCTGCTCCCTCACTAGACGAGGGTAACGTGAGCCGTGGGCTTCGCTCCCCCGGTCGCTCCCTTATTTAAAAGCTCCGCTCGCCGCAGAGGCTGCAGGTATCACATTTTCCTTCCCTGCGCTCGTTTTACTCTACCTGCCTGGTCTGCTAAATTTCCTGAACATAAGCGCCGGGTGCACCTCTCGTAAGCGGAGATAGAAGAAGTAGAGCTGCTTTAAACGTTCATCTGGCCCCTCGTATCAGCTTCCCGTTGTTTGCTCTAGAATATGGAGTTTTGCCTTCAGAGGCCTCCATTTTATTAGTATGGCTTTCGCTGTTTATTTTTGTACAAATAATACCTGCTAATTTACGTTCATACCATTGTGTTCCCGTTTCGTTTCGATAACGCGTTGCGATTTTCTTCACAGTTAAGCAGCAGATCTCGACAAAAGCCGACGATAGTTGTGGAAAACGAAGAAGTTTACACAAAAACAGAGCAAGTGGAATAATGTGCCATACAATTACGATTAGAATTTTCACTTGTCTATTGATCATGGTGTGCCGAACTGCTGCACAGTGTCAGCAAACACCAAGCAACCTTATATTTATTAATCCACGTAAGAATACGTCTAAGTAGCCACCATACAATTCACAAGTGAGGCAATGAGTTTCGTGTTTTTTTTTCCAACTGGTAATATAACAACTGAGAACCAAAAAGGAACTTGTGAGGATAAAATAAAACGTTAAGACTAAAAGACGAAGGAAATTCTCAGAAATTAAATAGTTGAATAGCACAGAACCATGTGCAGAATGGAAGGAATGAAACCAATTTTGTTTTAACTGGTCTACCAGTATTTATAAATGGTTAAAAAGCGAAATGCATTCGAGTGCTAAATTTTACGTGATCATTTAATTATTTTAGAAGTCTAATTATTCAAGTCCACCTCTTCTGAATGCTGTCAGAATAGCTGAATGAAATTTGGACTTATTTCTTCCTACGTTCGCCATCTGCGTCCCCTCACTTTCCCTAGCATATCTCCATCAACCTCTGCAACCGACCACATATTGTTGAGATATATTTTTCGTACTAATTTCTAGTATCCAAAGGTGTGCAAATCTCTAAAATAACCTTGACTCCAAGTCTATGAAATATGTTCCGATTGTCAACAATTGCTAGTGAGGAATTACCGAAGGTCAAACACAAAAGCAGCCTTGATCCGCAAACAATAGCTTCCGAATTTTGTTGTTTCTTCATCGGCTGATGTCTTCCGATCTCATGATAAGCGTGGTTGATTGTGTAAGCTTCAGCTGTCGATTTATGCTCCATAGTGTAGTGACCAGCTTTTTGTCGTTTCCTCAGTTTTTCAAATAAATTGTGCCTTCAAAAGTGGATGAAAATGAGCGCATAGTGCAGCTTACACTCGTACTGGATCGTTTAAGAACGCTTGTGAAAGTTTCCATCAAAAACATCGAAGTATAATACCTCTGTAGAGACAAATTTTCAGAAAGTCGTAGTTAAGACTTGTTCCACTACTGATGTCTCTACTTCAAAGAATAACTAAGAAACATCATTTCAAACAGCGAAAGCTACTACAAAAGTTCAACAGGAAATATTATTAGCCTAAAAAAGGAGTCTTTCAGGTGGCTCAGGGGATTTCCGCAGGTTGGCGGTGAAAATATTTCTTCTAATTCTATTCTTAAGTTCTTAAACCTGAAACCCTACCCAGATACATGTGCTATGGCTTTACTACCAACTGATACTGATAAAGATGAAAGCCATTACTATTGGGAGTGGTCACTCAAAAATATTGTGGATGACGATCTTGACCCACCTCTGCGTCCATGAGCGACAACTTTTGGTTTCTGTGCTGGAGTAAGCTGTTGTTAATACACTGGTCGCCAAAGATGAAGCGCAAAGATCGATTACTAGGCAATGGAACAAGAGCACCCATAGCGAGAGAGGCCAGACACACACTCACCAGCAACATGCCACCAACGTCCTCTTGACGGTATATATTTTGGCCGCCGCCACTAACCTAAGGGATCACTGAATCATCCAATTGGTGTCTGTCAGTTTACTCGCAGAGTTAGTTTAGTTCGTCACAGGTCTAACATTCTGCGTGGTGTCTGTTGTTCTAATAGTGTCTCCCTACCACTTTCGCGCAACGACGCTCTGAGCGTGTTTTTTTTTTTATGGAATTGACTAGTTTGACCCTGGGACCTGTTGCTGGTAAGGAGACGTCAGACCACACATGACATGTAGAGTTCAGAAGAGTTCAGTGAGACTAGCGATGGTATAACCAAATACTTAATGATTTCAGCGTCAGCTCCACTGCACTCCTTGTAAAAGAATCTTAATACTAACTAACTTTAGTGGAAGAGGTTCAAGGCTTTCCTATTTTTAGTTATCTGGTAAAATAACGTCGAAAAAGCAGTTAAGTTTACCATAGGAAAATTTATTCTACTCACAAACCATTGTTTAAAAACTGCACTATTGATAAAAGGAAATTTTTTAATACAGGATGGTAAGAACCACCTGCGTTCAACAAAAATGTGAACGAATATTCCCAGAATGGGTTTCCAAGTTCTAAAATGAATCGAAGGATGACCTATGCCATATCACATCTATAATCTAGGTTTAAATTAAGATTCACAAAAGATAAAACTATCAAAATGTTCTACAGTGACCCTCAACTATCTTTAATTACTTATGTAACCTGCTGTAAATTACAGTGGCTGATGTGGCTTCTCAATAACTACATAACAGAAAAATGATCATGTTTCAGATTTCAAGTGGCAAATGTGAACACCATGAGCTTTAATTGACGATCGACACTAGTACTACGCAAAATGGGGGTGTAACAGATGAGACTTCTGCAGTTCTAAGTGAAGCTTTATGCACTGTTATGTGGCATAGGGTGCGTTCATTACCTAGTCGGTGTTTGTCAGGGGGCGGCGGGCAGCACAGCTCCACTCACCTCGCCATCACGGAAGCAACTCTCTCTTAACTTCCCCTTACTACAATTTACCGGAGTTGGTTTACAAAAACTATCTGTCTGTGTTTTCATCTGACCTACAAAAATTCTGCCTATCCAATGAGAAACGTTATACTTTTTCTGGTGGAGCAATGTAACAGAGACACGAAAAATTCTCATGCTAAAACTTGCACCTGGTGTGGTCCTTTTAGTGATATTGTAAGATCTATACTGTGCTTCTGGAGGGCTATATCTTTAACATGGGCCGTGGGTGGTCCTAGCGGTTACCTGGAGACGTGAGTGTCTGTCTCTTATCGTAGGGCCTTCCAGCTTAACACGGTTCTGCTCTCAGCTTGTGTTCTCGTTTCTCCCCTTGGAACTGCGTCTGTCTCACGGTGGGAAGGTATGACATGCATTTAGGCATTCTTGTGTTTGTCTGTGGTATTCCATTTGCTCAATCGTCACTCGTATTACTTTGGTTAATTTAATGTCACGATTTATTGGGAGCTATGTGACATACTATTGGATTTGCTTATCATGTCAGTGTTTTCATGGAAGGTGTTGGATTTGCCTGACACCTTACACAGGTACGACAGTACATAGCTACCAGATCAGTGACTCTAGTGGGACTAGGTTACCTCAACGAGAATTGTACAGTATTAGCGGTGAGAAATTAAAGTTTGCAATAGAAAGAATACCGATACTGACGTTACATGAGTCTGCTGGAGGACTATTACTGATGAGCTTGTGCTGTAAGATATGGACTGTATTCAAGGTAAGTAAATGTTTCCTGTTCATGTAAACAAAGAACTGTATTAAGCCATGTGTGCATTTGTGTTTTAGAAAGAGGATGAGGGCCACCCATAGAAACATCCTCTACCTTGCTTCCTTGAGGCACAGGACTCTAATTCTCACTGCTATTTTCAGCGAGATGGAGCTCTGTGCCACACGAGTCGTCAGTCGTTTTCTCGTAATCATAAAGCCTTCACAGAAGAGTGTACTACAATGTAGCCACCTCATTCACTGGTCTGTCTATTGATAATTTTTATCTTTAAGAATATTTTTTTTAAAAAAGGGTGTACGAAAATAGTTCCAGGAAACAAATTAAATGAAGGAGAACATTACATCGGAGGACCCAACCGAGCGATTATAGTGTGATGTTGAAGATGAATTCATGAGTACAGAAGTGTATGGAGGTGCCGGGGGCCAAGTTTCAACATGTGGCGTAAATTTCAAACTTCTGTTTTTCTTATTACAAGTAAAATAAAAATTTTTTACGACTGAACGTGCGCACTAGTACCACATGGCTACATCTACATCTACATCCATACTCCGCAAGCCATCTGACGGTGTGTGGCGAAAGGTAACGTGAGTACCTCAATCGGTTCTCCCTTCTACTCCAATCTCATAGTGTTCGTGGAAAGAAAGTGGTGGTGGTGGTTAGTGTTTAACGTCCCCTCGACAACGAGGTCATTAGAGACGGAGCGTAAGCTCGGGTTAGGGAAGGATTGGGAAGGAAATCGGCCGTGCCTTTTCAGAGGAACCATCCCGGCATTTGCCTGAAGCGATTTAGGGAAATCACGGAAAACCTAAATCAGGATGGCCGGAGACGGGATTGAACCGTCGTCCTCCCGAATGCGAGTCCAGTGTGCTAACCACTGCGCCACCTCGCTCGGTCGCGTGGAAAGAAGCATTGTCGATATACGTCAGTGTGGGCTCTAATCTCTCTGATTTTATCCTCATGGTCTCTCCGCGAGATATACGTAGGAGGGAGCAATATACTGCTGTTCTCGAAACTTCAAGAAAAGCCCGTACCGAGCTACTGAGAGTCTCTCCTGCAGAGTCTTCCACTGGAGTTTAACTAACATCTCTCTAACGCTTTCGCGATTACTAAATGATCCTGTCACGAAGCGCGCTGCTCTCCGTTGGATCTTCTCTATCTCTTCTATCAACCTATCTGGTACGGATCCCACACTGCTGAGCAGTATTAAAGCAGTGGGCGAACAAGCGTACTGTAACCCACTTCTTTTGTTTTCGGATTGCATCTCCTTAGAATTCTTCCAGTTAATCTCAATCTGGCATCTGGTTTACCGACGATCAACTTTATGTGATCATTCCATTTTAAATCACTCCTAATGCGTACTCCCAGATAATTTGTCGAATTAACTGCTTCCAGTTGCTGACCTGCTATATTGTAGCTAAATGGGGATCTTTCTTTCTTTGTGTTCGCAGCACATTACACTTGTCTACATTGAGATTGAATTGCCATTCCCTGCACCATGGGTCAATTCACTACAGATCGTCCTGCATTTCAGTACAAATTTCCATTGTTAAAACCTCTCGATATACCACAGCATCATCCGAAAAAGCCGCCGTGAACATCCGATGTTATCCACAAGGTCATTTATGTATATTGTGAACAGCAACGGTTCTACGACACTCTCCTGCGGCACACCTGAAATCAATCTTACTTCGGAAGACTTCCCTCCATTGAGAACGACATGCTGCTTTCTGTTATCTAGGAACTCTTCAATCCAACCACAAAATTGGTCTGATAGTACATAGGCTCTTACTGTGTTCATTAAAAGACTGTGGGAAACTGTGTCGAACGCCTCGTGGAAGTCAAGAAACACGGCATCTACCTGGGAACCCGTGTTTATGGCCGTCTGAGTCTCGTGGACGAATAGCGCGAGTTGGGTTTCACACGGTCGTCTTTTTCGAAACCCGTGCTGATTCGTACAGAATAGTTTTCTAGTCTCCAGAAAAGTCATTATACTCGAACATAATACGTGTTCCAAAACTCTTCAACTGATAGACGTTAGAGATATAAAACGGGGATTACCTGTGCCCTTTTCCAATCCTTTGGAACGCTATGCTCTTCTAGAGACGTACGGTACACCGCTGCAAGAAGGGGGCAAGTTCCTTCTCGTACTCTGTATAAAATCGAACTGGTATTCTATCAGGTCCAGCTGCCTTTCCCCCTTTGAGCGATTTTAGATTTCTCTCTATCCCTCTATCTCTATTTCGATAGCTACCATTTTGTCATCTGTGCGACAGTCTAGAGAAGGAACAACAGTGCAGTCTTCCTCAGTAAAACAGCTTTGGAAGAAGACATTTAGTATTTAGGCCATTAGTCTATCATCCTCTGTTTCAGTACCATTTTGGTCACAGAGTGAATATTGGATGGCTCTCATAAGAGTCATCATGCTTATTTTGTCTGGTTTCGATAAATATTTCCAATTCCTTTTGTGCAATATGTAGCTGACGTCAGCCCCAACAAATACTGCTAAACACGTCTTTCATACAAAGAACAAAGCTAACGGAAGGCAACGGTTTGTTTCGACTCACAAACAAAATTGTTTTCAAAGCTTTATTTTACGTGCCCATTCGATAGCGGATAGAGGGATCCCAAATTAGTCTATTCCTATATTCGTTTTATCGATATATATATTAACAGGGACAGAGACGTACGAAGAATAAACAGTTATCCAACAGCGACTCGCGTGGCGCCCCATAATACGCAGTCTGCAACCGCCATGTGTCAGCGCTAGTCAATCGCTGCTGGAGTACTGATTACTGTTTGCGTTTTTGTATCAATGATATGTGGCAGAGGCTGCATCCGAACAAAGTTGCAGGGCGGACATCGTTGTGTACCACTGTGGCGTGGCAGAGCGTGGTTCATAGCAATGTTGCGTTGAAGAGGTTCTTTTGTACCAGTGCTGTGTGGTGGAGGATGCTTTTTGCCTGGCAGAGGGTGTCTCTTACTAATTTTGCATGGCAGAGTGCACTTCATTGTAATATTGCGTGACAAATTATGCATACTACAAAAGTTACGTAGCAGGTGTCTTTCTACCATTCTGACGTAGCAGAACATGGTTCATATCAAAGTTGCGTAGCAAAGAGTGCTTTGTACCAACTTTGCATCACAAAGCTTGCATCCTACCAAAGCTATGTAGCAGTGGATGCTTCGTATCAGTGTTCTATGACGGTGTCTGCTTTGTATCAGTGTTACATTGCAGAGGGTCTGTTGTACCAGCGTTGCATGGCACATGGTGCTTCATACTAATGTTGCATGATAGAGGTTGCCGTATATCCATAGTCTGAGGCCGATGGTGCATCGTACAGGTGTTTCGTGTTAGATTGTGGTTCATACGAATCTCTTGTGACAGAGACTGCATCCTGTTATATTGCAGAGGATAGGAAAATGCAAGAGAAGGTCACATGGAAAATTTAGCTAATAGCGGACGGGCGCTGGAGTCAGACGGTTGGCAGGTGGGCACAGTCTGTGCTGAAGTTCTTTGTGGCCAAGCGGACTGGGCTGTACTGGGATTGCAGTCGGATGGATGTCAAGTTCCTGCAACTTGCTCAGGACTGCCGCTTTATTTGGTTGGACTAACTGGCATGGTAGCTCACAGCCTCCACCATTGCCACAAGCTGTTACTGTGAATGCCGTTAAACGTGAAATAGATAACATTCGACCCTCTTAGATGAAAGAGATGATATTCAATTACGTAGTTTTTGAATTTTTATCATAACCTTTCAATAAGGTCCAACAACAAAATTACCATAACACTAGAGACGTCGTACAGCCTTAGATGCTTAATGTTCATCAATGCATCATTAATATGCACAAACAGACACCGATAAAACTTCGTTTATTTTCTTATCAGGAATTCCCTATGAAAATTGCTTTATTTAGCGCGAATCAAAATCTTGGCCCTGTGACGCCGCAACGCTGGCTTTGCTAACTAGGAGCACTAAAATGACTGTATTAAAATTTCATTCCGTGCACATTTTCGGTAGAAAACAGACGTCAACGCAAAGCAATTTGACAACACTGTCAGTATGTGTGCAGCTAGTATCTTCATCCACTGTCGTGTACCAATGAAGTAGCGTTTTACGTTAGAATACTCCAGTTCGCAAATTTGACTCTGGGACTAGGTCTAACTTTTTTGTTTTCTAATTCTGCACTGTGCAATGTGGTATTTGGCTTTGAAATTGCTCTGAGCACTATGGGACTTAACTTCCGAGGTCATCAGTCCCCTAGAACTTAGAAATACTTAAACCTAACTAACCAAAGGACATCACACACAACCATGCCCGAGGCACGATTGGAACCTGCGACCGCAGCGGTCTCGAGGTTACAGACTGAAGCGCCTAAAACCACTCGGCCACTCCGGCCGGCTTTGGCTTCGAATTCGTTATACCATAAGTATAGCAAGTCTTCCACAAAACACATAAAATTATTTAATATCAATTCAGAAATGATACTAGAATAAAAGACATGGTGTCACAGATCTTGTTTTTTAAAGTGTTACATCTTTCTGCTCTCACTCGTTGCACTGTGTATGTTTCACAGATTCTAGTTATTTGCTTCCTACGACAAGTAATTTACTTCTATCTTGTTATTACCTATAAAGAATATTTTTGGCGATCCTGTCATATAACTTTCATGGTCAGTGACAAGAAACTGTATTATGAGGATATTTGTTGTGCAAGAAACAGTGCCTACTACACTATTATTAGGCAGATCAGATTTAGAAACAAACGAAACGTTACTCACACAACTGAACGGTCGAAAACCAGTGTTCCATACCAGAACTCTACTCATTGCGTTAATTAGGCAACATTGACATACAGTACCGATCAGAGGTATAACTGGCAACATCACGAAAACGATACAGATTTAAAAAAGTTAGTAAATTGTTTATTATTTCCAAAGTAATCGCTATAAGTGTTAATTCATGTAACCCACAGTGAGATAGTCAATGTCTTCACGGTAAAATCTTCGCGGTTGCCTACAGAACATAAACTGTACCTTCGTCCGAAACAAACGGACAATCAGGAATGCAGGCAGGCCCACATGTCGCCAAGGTTGTTGCGATTACGCTGCAGAAGTTTCAGTGGGGAACCCTTACACATGCTCCATACGATCGCGATCTCTCCCCATGGCCTGAAGAAAGACATTCGAGGCTGTCGGTTTACTTCGGATGACGATGTGCAGACCATAGCACAAACAGTTTTCCGTAAACAACTGCAAATATATTACCATGTAGGCAATGACTTTCGTGTCCCACAGTGGGGTACATGTATTAACAGTTGTCGCGATTACTTTCTAAATAATAAACAGTTTGATGCATATATGCAGATTAAAGCGACGAGTAAAAATCCGTACCAAGGCTGGGATTCAAATCCAGCGCTCCTGCTCATTACACAGATGTGCTAATTACTACCCCAACCTGGCACAGTGAATTTGCACTACTGCACGAACTACCTCAGGAGGCCTGTCTTCTCACACGAAATTCCAATTCACGCCTCAGCCCAGTGAACTGGGATTTGGATTGAGCCGCGAAGCCAAGGTGGCGTAGTGGTTAGCACATCTACGTAATGAGCATGAGAGGTGCGTTCGAATCCCAGCGTGGTACAGATTTTCATGTGCCGCTTCAGTCTGGAAATATACATCGTGCATCTTTGTGACTTGAAAAGGCCTTTAGAACCAAATAGTTTCCTTTGAACCATCAATTTACGTATTTTTTTCATTTCTGCCTCACATTCATTTGAGTCTCCCTTATACTTGTTGTACATGAGTATAACAGTGTAGCCGAATTACCTTTCTTTAACCTCAGTTTTGTTAGCATAATGTGCACGGCTTGAAATTTAGTTAAGGGGCAATACGTGCTGTGGCGTCCCAATGAGCGAAATTTTGTATCACCCTCTACCCTCATTAAGTGACAAAAACGTGAAGCATCCATAAGACATGGTGAAATGTGAACTTAATTCCGAACACGTGTACGCCATCGGCGCGTACGTAAATGGAATTCCCTGTGGTACATGTAATGGCCTTCGTAGTGCATTAATATTGTTAGTGATTAGTGTTGTTACCACCTCTGGTAGTGTACATCTGTAGCTTGAACTGCATCAGATGTGAAGGACACTGAAATGCCGCCTACTCCGTTTCGTCGATTAGACGAATCGTCAGATATCCAAATTAGTGGGACATTCTGATGTGACAACCGAAAGATTTCGAACAGTATTCGAACGTGAGGGTAGGTATACCCGTTGAAAAGATTCTACCCGAACACGTCTGACCCACTCCAGGTAGGTTCGCAGTACACATTGTAACCATTGCGTACTTCCGAGAATAAGTGGAGAACCCCCTGCACCTTCCTGTGTCATCCAACACGAATGGTTATCTTCCACTTTTGTAATTTTTTTTGTGGACACAGATTTACCTCAGTCCAAGTTTTCCAAAATGATTACTAGTTGAACGAAGACAGGAAGCAGCTTGACCACGAAATTACCGTCCCATGAGGAGGCTGCTGTTAACACCACAACAGAACTGTGCCGTGGCCAGGAAGCGTGGACTGCTGATGAACACCATCAAATGGCGCTGAACGATTCATCACGGCTCTGCACTACCCGGAACGACCATCGGCAGAGAGTATGGCGATAGCCATAGGAGAGGGGTCATTCTTCCAACGTAGTGGTGAGGTGTTGTACTGTTACGCCTGTTGTCATGACGTGAAGAGCCATCGAGTATGACTTCAGGTGATAGCAGGCAGTAGTTGAGAGAGCTCTGATGCCACAACGGTACGTCATCTACAACCTGTCTCCTCCCGTGCCGTCTGTCACACGATGTTGTCGTAGCCCTATTTTTCAACAGAGCAATACTCTTTTATGTTTGACATATGTCTCCATGAAGTGGTTGTGTGATGTTGAGACACTCCCATGGCCAGTAAGAGGCCCATATTTGTTCCTGATTAAGCATTTGTGGGAACAGCTCGGACATCGACTGTGTCCCGCTGCCAGTATTCAGAATACAGAGCAGGAGTTACAACAGCCGCTAGCCGGTTTCCCTAAGGACAACTCCATTACAACTTTCTCAAGCGAATTAGGACACGTTTCCGAGACAGAGTGGATGAAGGTTACACACTGCACCATGAGCCAATCATATCATCATATAATTCCGTCACTGCATAGAGCATGATTTCGATATTTTGTATGGCAGTTGTAGATTCTTTGTTCAGGAGCGTTACAGAAAAAATGAGCCACGTTTTCTGAACGGTAAATTTACAAACCTGGCATCAAATCCGAGACATATACTGAGTAAAACAGAACGCACTGCAGTGACAGAAGTCGTGGGAAACTATATGCACATTTACAGATGGCGGTAGTACCGCTTAACCAGGTATGTAAAGGAGCTGCAGTGGCGGAGCTGTCTGTACTCACGCGATTCATGTGAAAAGGTATGCGACATGATAATGGCCGCACGAATGCAGTTAACAGACTCTGAACGAGAAATGGTAGTCGGAGCTAGAGGCATGGGGCATTCCATTTCGGTAACCGTTAGGAAATTCAATATTTCGAGATTCACAGTGCCAAGAGTGTGCTGAGTACAGTAAATTTCAGGCATCACCAGGAACAACGGAGCAACCCGACGGCCTTCACTTAACGACCGGGAGCAACGGTGTTCGCGTAGAGTTGGCAGTGCTAACAGACAAGCAATACTCCGTAAAATACCCACAGAAATCAATGTGAGACGTACGACGCATGTATTCGGTAGGACACTGGGGTGAAATGTAGTATTAATGGGCTACATCAGCAGTGCCTTTGCTAACAGCACAGGACTATTTGAGCGAATGATTTGGCCATCCAGATCGCCCAGCATGAAGTCTCCTCGAACATTTATGGGACGTAATCGAGAGGTCACACCAGCACCGACAACACTTACGCAATTATAGACGACCATGTAGGCAGCATGGATCAATATTTCTGCAGGGATTTCTTGCTGCGGCCATGCCAGGTAAAGTTTCTGCACTAAGCCGGAGAAAAGGAGGTCCAACACAATGTTAGCAGGATTCCCGTGACTTTTGTCGCCTGACTGTACCTTTTTTTTTTTACTATCCACACACAACGTCACTAGGAAACCGAGTCAGCTACTATAGCTCCCCGCTGTTCGTCTGACCTCCTTAGTGAGATTTTCCACGCTCTAGTAACTGAACAGCAGTGTTTGCGTAGTGTTTTCAGCCCTAACAGACAAGCAAGGGTCTGTGAAATAACTGCAGAAATCAAGGAGGGAGTATGATGAACGTACTCGTTAGGATAGTGCAGCGAAATTTGGTATCCGGGTCATACTGCTCATATGCCAACGGCTTATGTTTCAATTCTAATAAGACAAAAGAAATCCAGTTTTGTACGTCACAGTTTATAGGACCAGTGACAAATGACAAGCATCACCAAATGCTAAGAGGTAATTATCTTTGAAAGGCACAATCATTCAACATCAGCCATCAAGTATTCACTAAAAATCATTTCATGTAAGAAATATTTGCTCGCATTAAAAAAATTAAAAAAAAATATTATGTAATTCAAAAAAGATGTAGACCATTTGACAGGTTGAGATTTCCGAGAGGTCGACTCATGGTGCTAGTGGAACTGGTGAAAATTTGATGATTCGAGGCTGCTTGAGCGGCAACAGGAACTTTCTTACTCACTAACCACGCTCCTTTATGATTTCTTAAGTTCCATGATCATAGTTGATTAAGATAAGAGAGTTGAATGGAACATAAAAAGTATGTCTGCTTTGGTTCAAATGGCTCTGAGCACTATGGGACTTAACTGCTGAGGTCATCAGTCCCCTAGAACTTAGAATTACTTAAAGCTAACTAACGTAAGGACATCACACACATCCATGACCGAGGCAGTATTCGACCCTGCGACCGTAGCAGTCGCGCGTTTCCAGACTGTAGTGCCTAGAACCGCTCGGCCACTCCGGCCGGCTATGTGTCCTTTGTTTTATTTTTGACTGACTGGTATAAATTGCATTGGGATCCCACCTATGAATAAGAATATACTAAAATGTAAATTAAGTGTTGGAATCAGTTTTAGCTGTAGGACGTGGCGGGCGAATGCAATCAATGCCTTTCCAGCACGGTAGCTTAGCGTGTTTGGTCAGAGAGCTGGTTGCCCTCTGCAATTAAAAAAAAAAAAAAAAAAAAAAACTGAGTAAAGGAATCAGCCATGAAATTGAAGGATTGTTATATGACGTCCGACTAGACCAAACGCAACGGACAATACCGAACAAAATGAAGAGAAGTAAAAAAAAAAATAGAAGGAAATGCAACCAGTGCCCTGCAAGTTGAAAGTAACCATAATCGGAACTAAGAGTGATGCGTCGGAATGTTTCTGGAAGTGAGAATTAAAAGTTGAACGCAGTTCCCGAGCACAGATACACCTTAGCAACATGGAATGGATCCGTGCCTGCACAGGGAAAGAATTGTCTATCCGAAAAATACGTGTGAAGGAGCTAGGATTAATGTAATAAAATTAAAAATGTTTCCCAGAAGTGTCTCAATAGAAGGGACCCGTGTTGGACAAAATGTTATCAAAACGGTAAATATTAATAAAGCGCCTTGTAAGTTGTCACAGCAGACTGAAAAACATAGCGGAGAGACCACTGCGTGCAAGAGACTGCATCAGGTGTTAGTTGAAGCATAGCCTGTGTCAAAAGCAGTTCAAAAAGTTTTGGATTTGTTCATTTTATATGGTAAAGTTTGAGTACGTACAGTCATGTAGGCAATGCTTTTAATCGGTGGTCAGAAGCTTGGACAAATTTTGTTTCACCTAATTACCCTGCCGTCGATAGGTTTGACGATGCTTATTATCTAGCTGTGTTGTTCAGCACGTGAAACAAAATATGGGAGCGCAGTGTATGAAAGGCTGCATAACAGAAAGGGGCAAGTGAAGCTAGCAGGTCGAGTACGTGCTGATGGTTTCGAATATGTGGCGTCAAAAGGTAGGTCTGTGTCATCATTGAGTCATGCAACCATGGTAATCCTCCGCTTACTGTACCAGACAATTTCTTCTGTCCTACACTGGAGAAGTGGTTTTCCGCATTGTAATTTATCTCCAGGTAAACCGATGTACAAATGGTTCCTGAATGATTACTGCGCAGAGTGCCAGTTGAAGCAAGTCTTGTTCTGGACATCAGTTATAAATGCTAATAACTCCATGGGAAGGAATGTAAAATGACATCCACGGAATACAGCTAAAGCTGATGGCTAATCAGACGGATGCAGTTTTCGCAGAGGGTGTAAGTGAGCACTTGGCTGAAAATGTGGAAGTGACACAGAGGTAGGTAAGATGGACGAAATGAAAGATGGGTATTATATATTTTAAACGGTATTACGTTACATCACCTACAAACATACACAGAAACGATGTACACTTGAAATATCACAGCTATGCGACGAGCTCATTGAAATTTTATGTGCGACTCTAAGATAATAATTATGAAAGTAAATATTGTTTTTAATTACGATACAATATGAAGTAGCAAATGAACCACTTTAGCAATCTGGGCATATGATGCGTCAAATGAAAACCGACGACATCGGTAAATAAAGCAACAAACTACTTTCCGAATTCGGCATGTGCATAAGCAATGGAGTTGAGTTTACTAGAGGTATAATATGTAATAGGACATTGCTAAAAATCCTCCACAATTAACCGTATTGTGAGACAAGTATGAGCTTTCCATATGATTACCTAATATTTCTATCTGATTAATAGTTACATTTTACAAACTACAGTTTACTATTATGTATGTATTTACAAGTTTCCGAAATTTTATCGAATTGGTATGAGTGAGCAGCCGTAAGTTAAATACTTTTAAACTTCGATGGACTTTGAAAAATTCTGTGAGTGTGAGCCATAGACTCTAAATTTTGACTATACTGCAATCGATATTTACATTCGTGTGCAATGGACTTGTGTATGGATATTGCATTCAGCATTCAAAATAATGAACCATGGTTTACAACATATCATCACATCATTAAATCTTGTACCTTTTTATTTGTTTCGGTTGCAATTTGTGTACCGGTCCTCTTGTCTTGCATTACTTTAACTCAATCAAATTCCCTTCTAGCGAGTTCTCTGACAGTTCATGTTCCTATCTTGCAGCTATTCTGTATTCCATATCATTTCTTCCAGCGCCAGGTTAATGGCCTCTATCCTTGGAGAACAAACAACTATGATTTGAGGTGTTATTGGACAAAAAAAGTGGTCTCCACTTCCGTTGACGTATGTTCTCTATCTGTTGTAGGCAAGCCCGCCTATTACCTCTTCACCTCCAACAAGCTAGCGAACTAAACTTACCTGGGACGGAGGTGTGCATCACTGGGTACTAAGCCCTCTAACTTGATACCTTGATATGGCAAAGCCCACAGGTGAAGGAAATGTAACGATGAAAGTAGTAAGTGAGTTCTACAGTTGGGCAGAAAAATAGATGATGACTGCCACAGATTTAAACTGCAGACTACAGTTTCTGTCTCAAATCCAAAGGAATTCTTCTGAATGCATGTAGTCTGTCGATAGTTCGATGTTGAGCCACTGTACTTTGCATTATATTTTGTACAGTTGAACAGAAGTTTACAGGGTTCGGAATGAGACAGAATTGCTCTGGAAGGGCCTGGGAGACAGCTCTGTGAGCCAGTGAATACAAAGTTAGTTCGTATCTGAACATTGTTTACCCATTATAAATGTACTACATGTATTTAATGATGATAGACTTCCCACATGAATAAATTAATTTGTAATTATTCGGTGTTTCGATTTAAGACCTATCATTGACTTTAGAGTTGATTTGGTGACATATTTCTTGTGAGATTAACAGATATGAAGTTCTTCAGATAGCGGTACTGAAGCCAATTGCATACATTAATTAGTGGGCTTTGAATGAAAGAATGTGACAGGCTTTAACGTAAATTTATGAACTATGTAGTGTACCTGACACATTCACGGCTTTTCTGAAGCTATTTGACTGGAGTGTAACACTGTACTGAAGTGGACGTGGATAGAGAACAGTTCGTACGAGAAGTTTTTGATATATGATGTTACACAAGAATATTTGAAGGTTATAGAGGTAGGTTGGATGATGAATGATGATATGGTAAATGGAACTAGGGAAGAAATAAAAAACTATGGCAAAACCTACGTGAAAGAAGGGAACGGTTGACAACTCATTCTGAGGCATCGGGGAATTGAGAATTTGGTGATGGAGGGAACTGCGGGGGTGTAAAAATTGTAAAGGGAGACCAGGGCTTGAATACAGAAAGCAAATGAAAACTATGTTACAGTACTTATGCAGAGGTGAAGAGGCTTGCGGAGGACGGACCATTATGGAGAACTGCATTAAAGCAGTCTGCGGAACGAAGGCCACAATAACAACAACGACGACAACAGTATCTCAAGGAATCCGATGGATGAAAACATGAAGTATGTTTGTTATTAGTGCTGAAGTTTATAGTGCTGTATACAGTACCTTTTATAAAAGAACTCATGTTACATGTGAACATAAATTTTTTTCCCTAGTGTGGCATACTGTCATCTTGGGGTGCCGCTACCTCAGTATGCGAGGCATGTTTAGAAAGTAAGTATACTGTGGCTAATATTTTAGTGCCCAGTTGCGTAACAGATTTCAGTAAGAAATCCCACCTAATGCGTGCCACATGCTGTGGTCCCTTTGCAGCTCGCGGAAGGAATAACTCGTACCGAAAGTGTTCCGCGAATCAAAACGGTTTAAGGCGAAGCTGTTGTGAATAGAAGGAGTGTGGTGAAGTGATGTAGGGAGTCTTATGGACGCAGAACAAATGTCCGTGGAGAACATAGAGGTGGATAACCTGCCAGTTTTACTGATCGGTACGTGAAAAAAATCGAGTCAAATGTTTGTGAAGGCCGCCGACTGACACTAATGAAATTTCTGCGACATTTCCACAACTCTCCAAATCTCTCTCACACGAAACACCCACAGAAACGTTGAGATACCGGAGACTGTGCGCAAGATGGGTCCCAAAACAGCTGAAGAGCAGCACAAAAAAAGAAAAATAGAACAGCGAGTCAGTAGCGCCCGGGAGTTTCTTAATAAATTTGTATTGGGAGATGAGGATTATTTTGAGTTCCTTTGCGAGTGGATATGAAACACGGGTGGCTGAATAGACGCCTGAGACAATAACGCAGTGGTCTAAAGGACGTCATACCAATTCCCCATCCGCCAAAAAATTCAAAACCACAGTTTCGGGAAAAAAGCCGTAGCCTTAATATTTTGTGCCCGAAACATTATTTTGGTGGAATTCCAGCCTCATGGGGAGACCATCAATGGATAACCGTATTGTGGGAGCAGAAAATTCTCAAAAGGAGCACTGGAAACAGAAGGTGGGGAAGGCTGACTATAGGAGTGGTCTTCTTGCACCACAACGCCCGTCCTCACGCAGTCTTAGCCACCAAGAGGGTCACGGACTCACTTGGTTCGGTTGTTTTAAAACCACACCAACATTCCCCTTACTTGGCTCGTTCTGATTATAGTCTTTGCACCTTCATGAAGAGGCATGTGAGTCGAATTAAATTTCCATAAGTTTCAGAAGGACGTGGCGGGAGAGTTCTTCGAGGGAGACATAAATAAGGAAGCTTCTCCCACGGCTCACCACATGCATTGAACAGAAAGCGATTATGTGGGAAAGACAGTCAACAAGTGCATCAACAATATTCCATAACTTTTTTTCCTAGTACACTTTTTCTAAAAACAATATAAAAATCTAGTACACTTACTTTCTGACATGCCTCGTATGACAAAAATGAAATTGAGTGGCGCTTCTGTGCGTTTTAGACGTGAAGCTTTTAAGTGAGGCAGTGAGGCACTGTGTTCCGGCAGTGAGAGCATCACGCATCGATATCGACGCACGCATCGACCGCCGGCAGGCGCCTAAGCGCGTGGCTTACCGGCGTGTGCGGCAATTTGTCAGCTGGCGTCACACATAACTCGATAGGCAACCTGGCCGGAGCCAATTAGGCCCCGTGCCGTGGCCCGGCGTGGGCGCTCGTGCTGCCTCATTTGGCCTGCGGTGGCGCCAGGAATAACCTGCTAAAGGGTCGCGCGTCGCCAGCGCCACCGCGAATGAAAGTGATGAAAAAACCAGGGGGAGGAAAGGGGGGGAAGTATTCTCCCCGCAGGGGGCGTTAATGGGAGCCCGCAGCGTCACATGCGTGAAAACTGGGGGGGAGGAAGTGCTTGGCCGAACTGTTACAGCTGGCGCATCTCACAGCGAAACATTGCGAATCGAGGGGCGTTCGGTC
Source organism: Schistocerca gregaria (assembly GCF_023897955.1). Classification (NCBI taxonomy): domain Eukaryota; kingdom Metazoa; phylum Arthropoda; class Insecta; order Orthoptera; family Acrididae; genus Schistocerca; species Schistocerca gregaria. The sequence continues at coordinate 583,191,499 of NC_064923.1, forward strand.
CACGGATGATAGGCTGCATGCAGGTGAGCGGTGAGAACAATGGCCCTCCAGCTGTGTATGGGGACAGAGAGCTCTGAAAAGAAAGGACCACGTGAGGCACACGTGTTTGTGTGTGTGTGTGTGTGTGTGTGTGTGTGTGTGTGTGTGCGTGTGTGTGTGTATGTGTGTGTGTGTGTTTGTGGTGGGATGCATATGAAACAGCACGTGACCATAAAAGAAATCAAACCTTTTGTTTCTGCCTTCGAGTGCTTCGAATACCAAAATCGCATATTCGCAGTGTAGGTAGTGACACCACTGCTTTTTTTTTTGTGAAACTGTCTAGTGTATGTCTCCATGGTGAAATACAAGACAGAATTCTCTTTGACTGAAACAATTTACTTGAATAGTTCCGAAAATTGTATGAGCACCATTACATCTGCTCCTTAATCTATATCTTGAAATATTTCTGGCTTATTCGGCCATCATATTAGGCTCTATGAAGCTATTCCCAGGGCAGTGGAGATGCAAAAAGCATAGAGAATGAGGTACCGGTGATAGATGTTAGATTTGGTACCATTTCCGTGAGAAAGACCACCTGCATGATGCTGCTGCTCTGTGATTGGCTGCTGTGTTCGGCGGTAGGACGCCAAAACGTTAAACTGTAGTTGCTACTATTAATTAAATCTGTCATCCAAATTACTTCATTTTTTTAAAGATAAACATCACTCAACACCCAGCTATCAGTCACTCATTTCAAAATTATTAAAATCAAAGTACTACTAAAACAAAAGACTGATGATATTACTGCAGATACACTTCGGTGGCGTTCGGGTCACGCCTTGTTGGGTTGGCGCTCGAAGTGTGTCGGGCAGTCCGGCTCTCCAGTTCTGACCGTTCCAGTAGGCAGACATATTATCTGTTACAGCAGTATTTGTTTCATGCAATTTTATTTACTACAGTTCCGACCGTCGCTAGGTACAGACATGTTGTCTGTAATAGTAGTATTTGATTCATGTAATTTTATTCTCCAGTTCTGACGGTTCCAGTAGAGAGACATGTTGTCTGTGGCAGGATTTATTTCTTGTTATTTTAGCCAGATATAATGACTGTGGAAAGATATGTTCAATACGTTGTGATCAAGAATAGTTTCTCGTGTCTATATCAATAAAAACGTGAGTGTCATCCCAAATGAGTTATAGTTTATTCGTAGCAGAAGTTCCTTGCGAAGTTAATTTCATCCTCAAGAAAAAGAATCCACGACCTGCGTGCTGTTTTCTGTTCTGAGGACATCATCATCATGTAGACAGCAGGTTAGTAAAGTGCACAAGAACTTATGTATTCCACACAGGGCAGTGAAAACAACTAGGGGCCTCACGTGTACTGCATGCATAGTACAAATGTGCTCAGTGACACGTCATCTGCAGTAATGGTTCAAACGGCTCTGAGCACTATGAGACTTAATAGCTATGGTCATCAGTCCCCTATAACTTAGAACTACTTAAACGTAACTAACCTAAGGACATCACACAACACCAGCCATCGCGAGGCAGAGAATATCCCTGACCCCGCCCGGAATCGAACCCGGGAACCCGGGCGTGGGAAGCGAGAACGCTACCTCACGACCACGAGATGCGGGCATCTGCAGTAATGCAGAGGAGGTAAATAAGGATGAAAGTATTGACACTATCTCACTTTTATTCCTTTTTCTTGCTGTAATCTACATATACATTTACAAAAATATTGAGGAACTGCTCTCCAGTTATGCAATTAAAATCCAAAGTTGATGGTTTCTTAAAATTGTAGCAAGAATTTCACAGTTTGCAAATGGTACAACTTAATAGAATAGAACAGCCGTGACGGGGAAGCAACCCACACTAAGGATGTATAATGTTACTGAGGCGCACACTGTGGTGCGTCATAGGAAAGTTCCCTGATTTTATACTACGGCTTACCTCGCAGAAATCCACCCTCGTGTTCTTTATTTGCAGATCTGCACGGTACGAGGTTACTGAGTGGACTGGCAGACCTTATTCTTCGGAAGCGATCAGAACTGCAACGTTTCAATTGCAAAATATTTCATACGGACGAGAACTGATCGGAATTAGTACCTCAAGGGGGAGGGCGGGGGTTTCGGCCACTTAACTGAAAATCAATTAACGTAAGAATACTAATTATGACCGACAACCCCTCTAGCTTTCATCTGGAACATGTACAAATCACAAGATAAAAATTACGGTGTCAAATGTTTGCCTGGATCGATGATGGACCCAACACATTATATAGAATTCATTTTCGTAGAACAAATATACTTACAACTAACTAACTTACATCTGCTCATATTAAGCTCCTAATGACAAAATGCAATATCACTGGTATAAGATAAAAGAACAGTGTTCCTTGACTCATTCTCAATGGCTCTGCATTCACCATCTTTACAACTTCTGGAAGTTTCGTTCTGTTAAACGCACTCGTGAGTATTTGGCAGATGTCTTTATCACAAACATTGGTTTACAAATGTGATAACATTTTCTTATTTCACACCATTACACTATCAATTACGAGAGCAAAAATTTGAGAAAAATGGTAAATATTAATATGAAATACTTCTATATCCCACAAGCTACCATACCACCCATGATGGTGGCTACATTATCCTGCAGCGAATCATTCCCTTTCCTGTTACATTCGCAAATGGAGAGAGGGAAGACGATCGTCTGTATGCTTCCAGGTGAGCTTTGTCTTCGTTGCCTTTGCACGAGATGTACGTTAGTGGCGTCGTGATCTTATGTAGTCTGTCGAAAATCTCGCTTTGTAAACCTGTTCAATAGTTTTCCACAAATGATGGAAAGTAGTCGTTTGTTTGCTATCGTGGGACCTTAGCTAATATGCAGAGTAGGGGGAAGAATCCCGAAGCTATGCAGATCACGCCGAAGTGGGTTTACTTTGAATCTGTACAAGGTGTGTAACGTAGTCTTACAATGGCCCTTATGTAAATTCTATGTGGAGTGGATAAACTCTCACGTAATTTACTCATTTAGTTAATTGATCGAAGCTCCTTTCCAAAAATGATGATGGTAAAGAATTCTGGTAAGTGTAACTGTTTTACTGATATATGCCGTCCTAAAAATTTGCAGTTACATTTATTTTTGTTGAATTAATCATAATTAATCATAAATTTGTGGAAGCAACAGCCATCTGTATTAGCGTAAATAAAAAATGAAAACAGTTCTTACTTGCTAGAGGTTCTGGCAGGAACCTAATACGAACTGTAGTGTGCTTCTCTATTACCAGAACGTGGATCAAAAAGAACAGGTGAAATATATATGACATCGATAAACATTTGGGTAATAAAATGAAGTACCACTTGATCACCTAAGGAGGCAAAGTGGTTCTACATATGCCACCGCTGAGGAAACCACAGTTCGAATTTTGGGCTGCTGAAAAAACAACTGAGACTTTACAGGTCGGCTCTACGTCTATTACCGACGGCGCAAAACGCCCGCTGATGAAGGCTGTTACCTGTGGTTGGCTGTGCTGCATGGAGATGTGGCTCCACCTTGGAGCAAGATCGAAGCGCGTGTTTGTCCGGGTGGCTGGGCGAAACCACTGCGAACGAAATTACTCAGCAGCAAGGCTGGCAAAGTACACGACTGATCCTGTGGCGGCCAGTAACCAACTCTGAACTCGGCCCCCACAGAGCGATGCTCTGCTTGGGCCAGATATCGGCCAGTCGTCGCCGACAAAACAAAGCTTTGTCCAATTGTGGTGTTTACAACAAATTCGTCTACCTTCCCACTTCCGTACTACGCCAACATAGGCGCCAGTACCATTCCTTTCAGCCAAATTCTGACGATTACTGCAAACGTGTGATGAGGTAACAGTCGAGCAGGCTGTAACCCCCACCAGCAGTTTGAGTGCGAAGTTTACTGGCGACGGGCGTCAACAGGCTATGATAATTTGTGTGCTACTCATGGTACCGTTGGTTATTATTTCTCCAAAGTGAGCCGGCCGGAGTGGCCGTGCGGTTCTAGGCGCTACAGTCTGAAAGCGAGCGACCGCTACGGTCGCAGGTTCGAATCCTGCCTCGGGCATGAATTTGTGTGATGTCCTTAAGGTAGTTAGGTTTAATTAGTTCCAAGTTCTAGGCAACTGATAACCTCAGAAGTTAAGTCGCATAGTGCTCAGAGCCATTTTCTACAAAGCGTCCCAAACAACAGCTCAGCTTTGGCACAAAGCTGGCATGATCCTGCCCAAAAATGAAGCTTTCGCAAGGAAACTGCCCCCAGCCATTGTAGAAATAGCGATCGTTCGTCACTCTGGTCCCTGAAACGCGACATCAAAGGAGAAAGCCGCCAGCCAGGAGTGTAAGCTATGTCCACACTTCCCAGTGAACAGATGTACCCCCACTTCCTGCTATTGTGAGAGGTTGACCCCCTCAAAGCACAAAAGTTGTCGCTCGTCTCCGTTGTGAGATCAACAGACACGATATGTATGCATCCTTACTCCAGTCATGTACATGCTAATACATAGTGTCCGGCCACCTATTTTGCAAGAAAGTGTAATACGACAGTGAAATTTCATTAATGCAAATTCAATTCAGATTTGAGGAATGAATGATATTATGGTCTGATGGATCCTAATAATTGAGTAAAGAGCCCAGAGGGCATGTCGTCTAGCACTTCTAATTCTCTCTAGGGACTCTCATTTGAGGTCACAATTATTTTCGAAATAACCACTAGTTGATTCAGCCTACCATTAACACCTTTGAACTGCCTTAATGTCTTGCTATGATCTGAACTGGTGAGGATTCCAAACGTTCGAGTAGTACGAAAGACTGTGTCAAACAAGTCTTCTGCAAGCCACCTCCTCTGTAGCGGAACTCCATTATCTTTGCAATAAACCGAGATCGACCTTCCACCTTTCCTACTAAGAAAGTTAGACGCTCACTCTATTTTATATCATAGAAGGTTTATACAACGGCGATGTACTTGAGGACAATATTATGAAAATGGAATAGGATGTAGATTGAAGACGAAATGGTAGATAAGATACTGCGTGAAGAATTTGACAGAGCACTGAAAGACCTGAATCGAAACAAGGACCCCGGAGTAGACAATATTCCATTAGAACTACTGACGAGCTTGGGAGAGCCAGTCATGACAAAACTCTACCAGCTGGTGAGGAAGATGTATGAAACAGGCGAAATACCCTCAGACTTCAAGAAGAATATAATAATTCCAAACCCAAAGAAAGCAGGTGCTGACAGATGTGAAAATTACCGAACTATCAGTTTAATAAGTCATAGATGCAAAATACTAACGCGAATTCTTTACAGATGAATGGAAAAACTAGTAGAAGCCGACCTCGGGGAAGATGAGTTTGGATTCCGTAGAAATGTTGGAACACGTGAGGCAATACTGACACTACGACTTATCATAGAAGCTTCTGACAATGTTGACTGGAATAATCTCTTTCAAATTCTGAAGGTGGCAGGGGTAAAATACAGAGAGCGAAAGGCTATTCACAATTTGTACAGAAACCAGATGGCAGTCATTAGAGTTGAGGGGCATGAAAAGGAAGCAGTGGTTGGGGAAGGAGTGAGGCAGGGTTGTAGCCTCTCCCCGATGATATTCAATCTGTATATTGAGTAAGCAGTAAAGTAAACAAAAGAAAAATTTGGTGTAGGTATTAAAATTCATGGAGAGAAGTTCGCCGATGACATTGTAATTCTGTCAGAGACGGCAAAGGACTTGGAAGAGCAGTTGAACGGAATGGACAGTGTCTTGAAAGGAGGATATAAGATGAACATAAACAAAAGCAAAACGAGGATAACGGAATGTAATCAAATTAAATCGGGTGATGCTGAGGGAATTAGATTAGGAAATGAGACACTTAAAGTAGTAAAGGAGTTTTGCTACTTGAGGAGCAAAATAACTGATGATGGTCGAAGTAGCGAGGATATAAAGTGTAGACTGGCAATGGCAAGGAAAGCGTTTCTGAAGAAGAGAAATTTGTTAACATCGAATATAGATTTATGTATCAGGAAGTCGTTTCTGAAAGTATTTGTTTGGAGTGTAGCGATGTATGGATGTGAAACATGGACTACAACTAGTTTGTACAAGAAGAGAATAGAAGCTTTCGAAATGTGGTGCTACAGAAGAATGCTGAAGATAAGGTGGATAGATCACGTAACTAATGAGGAAGTATTGAATAGGATTGGGGAGAAGAGAAGTTTGTGGCACAACTTGACTAGAAGAAGGGATCGGTTGGTAGGACATGTTTTGAGGCATCAAGGGATCACAAATTTAGCATTGGAGGGCAGCGTGGAGGGTAAAAATCGTAGAGGGAGACCAAGAGATGAATACACTAAGCAGATTCAGAAGGATGTAGGTTGCAGTAGGTACTGGGAGATGAAGAAACTTGCACAGGATAGAGTAGCATGGAGAGCTGCATGAAACCAGTCTCAGGACTGAAGACAACAACAACATCAACATGGTTAGAGTGTTGATCCGCATAGGCTGTCATATTCTGCCCCTTGTAAATAATTGACAGTTGAACGTTCTAGTTGCAGGTGAATTCTGGGAGACTTAGTCGTGTGTGCAAAACGAGGATAATGGAATGTAGTTGAATTAAGCCGGGTGATACTGAGGGAATTAGATTAGGAAATGAGACACTTAAAGTAGTAAAAGAGTTTTGCTATCTGGGGAGCAAAATAACTGATGATGGTCGAAGTAGAGAAGATATAAAATGTAGACTGGCAATGGCAAAGAAGGCGTTTCTGAAGAAGAGAAATATGTTAGTATCGAGTATAGATTTAAGTGTCAGGAAGTCGTTTCTGAAAGTATTTGTATGGAGTGTAGCCATGGACGATAAATTGTTTGGACAAGAACAGAGTAGAAGCTTTCGAAATGTGGTGCTACAGAATAATGCTGAAGAGTAGATGGGTAGATCAGAAAACTAACCAGGAGGTAATGAATAGATTTGGGGAGAAGAGGAGTTTGTGGCACAAGTTGACCTGAAGAAGGGATCGGTTGGTAGACCATGTTCTGAGACATCAATGGATTAGCAATTTAGTATTGGAGGCCAGGCAGCGTTGAGGGTAAAAATCGTGGAGGGAGATTAAGAGATGAATACACTAAACTGATTCAGGAGGATGTAGGTTACAGTAGCTAGTGGAAGATGAAGAAGCTTGCACAGGATAGAGTAGCATGGAGAGCTGCATCAAACCAGTCTCAGGACTGAAGATCACAACAACATTTTATATCGTTTTGCAATATTACGTCTAGATATTTGTGTGATCATGTCAAGCAATACGTTGCCAATTAGAATATTAGAAAACGATTTTTCCGGCTCATCTACATTAACTTGCGTAATACACATTACACATGTGGGTACAGTATTTTGTGCAGTTTCAGCTCTATAACAGAGTAAATAAGATGTGATGGTGTGTGGGGGCACGCCAGTGGAAATCCATGGCCAGATATTTACAGTGGCTGAGCGATCTGCAGAATATACTGGCCAGCACAACAATCGAAAACCCTCTGCGACGTAATAGTCTATGGCGTCATGGTCAACACCTAGTTTTGAGTTATCTTTTTGAAATATGATATTATGGAACCCTTTAAAAGTAGACATAATATGCTTCAAATGGCTCTGAGCACTATGGTACTTAACAGCTGAGGTCATCAGTCCCCTAGAACTAAGAACTACTTAAACCTAACTAACCTAAGAACATCACACACATCCATGCCCGAGCCATGATTCGAACCTGCGACCGTAGCGGTCACGCGGTTCCGGATTGAAGCGCCAAAACCGCTCGGCCACACCGGGCGGCTAGAAGTGGACATAGCCACTGGCTTTAACACATCAGACATCTGATGAATGTTCTCCGATGTACCCGCTAGGTGAATCGAGGTTATCCTATGTGCTTTGTGTAGCTGCGGCGAAATATTCGTTATGTGCAGGTTGTCCATAATAGAACTACCAGTTTGAAAACTCAGTAGAAAGAGAACCAATGCTCAGAATGTCGTCAAATTTGAACAGCAATTTATTGATAATTAACCAAAATTTGGCCAATAGATGGCGCTATAGCATCAGAAGATTCATATCAAGAGATGCCCGGCCACTGCTTTCCCTCAGCTTGCGACCGAGACGCCCAATATGGCTGCCTCCATCAGGGATCATGGGCTGCCGGTGAAGCTCTTTTACAAGAGCGGTGGCTGTGCACCATTAGAACAGCAGAAGTTCCTATGAACGATATAAAAATCTGCATTGGTCCGACGTCAGCTAACGATATCTAGAAAATGATAACAATATTGGGAGAGACAGATTCATCTGAAGTTCAGTGTGGCAGACGGAGGAAAGCAGCTGATCCGACGTCTGTCGAGGCCACACCACTGCAGGAGTGATCGACTGGTGGTGCCAAAACTTGCAGTGGACGGGGAATTGCCACAGTGTTGGACATGCTGGCGAGTACTGTGCATTAAATCCTACGAAACATCTGGAATTGCTATACATAAAAAATCAGCCATGCTCAGGAGCAAGACAAATACTAGCTCCAGAGTTTCTTACTCGTTTGCAAGCGAACTATGAATGTTCTTGACAAACGTTTCTTACGTACATCGAAATTGCAATGTATACAGGAGTGTCGGCATTGACATCTCAAAGACAATAATCATAATCGAAATCAATTTTATAGTGTGAGAGGTACGAATCATTAAAATATTGTAATCATTACAACTGCAATGCACTGTCAAAATATCATTGGACAAACACTGTTATCAGTATTCTTACATTTTACATGACTACGATTAGACTACTCACGTTGTTGTGCGACAGTAGAATGCTAATTTCTGCAGAGTGTATTTTTTCTTTGTACTTTAGTACATGCGCATGAGGATAGAGGGCAAAGTGAATTAAGAGAATGTGCACAATATTATTACATTTTTCTGTAGTCTGGTAGTCACAGAAGATATAAAAAATGAAAATGTGATCATAAAACTTTAAACTATGCACCTGCCAATTATTTATAATGAAGCCAAAATCAAAATTTAAGTGGTTTCAAGACAGGTACCTAACATCTATGAACAAGTAAAACAAGCGTACAGAATGAAAATAATTAAGAAATCATATCTTTCCCATGAAGTTTGTTAACTACAGCTGAAAAAGTGTGAGAAATGATATTATGATGCGAATGGGTAAAAATCCATTAGCGCAAGCACAAGTTCATCAAAGCAAGTACAGGGCAATACATGGCCTCAGTCGTTTGCGTTGCTGCTCACAAAAGAATGCATGTTGTTGAGACAAAGTGTTTATATTCCTGTGAATTCATATACATGTATTATGGATTTTGCATTACCTTTTCGCAAAACATTAGAAATACTACTCATCAGAGAAACACACTAAAACCCAATTAACATAGTATGCAAAGAGTAAAATCATCAGTTAATCTCTAACAAATGGTTCAAATGGCTCTGAGCACTATGGGACTTTACTTCTAAGGTCATCAGAGCCTTAGAACAACTTAAACCTAACTAACCTAAGGACATCACACACACCCATGCCCGAGGCAGGATTCGAACCTGCGACCCCCGCGGTCGCGTGGTTTCAGACTGTAGCGCCTAGAACCGCTCGGCCACCCCCGCCGGTAATCTCTAACAATTCCTAAAAACATCGGTATGCCATACTTCATATGATAAATCACAAATGTCTGTGTAATAATAATAAGACATTTTCTGCCCTCACTTCTTATTAACTCATCACAACATCTTTATAAAAAACCGTAAATCATTACCTCACATAGTTCATTTACAATAACTGCTTGTCTTTGGAACACCTATAGAAACCCTGGTTACAAGAGTAACTCTGTGCTAGACTATGCACAGTGCAAGACGATGAAATTAAATATCTCTTCCGATTTTTGTCCGTACATGCTATACTGTGCAAATAAATATACACTACCAGTATTTTCTGTCTGGAATCCACTGTTTCATACTTCTGTATGTTAGCCTATAAGAGAAAATGCACCACGACGCGCAAAATTTGATGTTATTGTCTCTCATGTTCCTTTTATTTTCTGTGATGCCTTTGTCTTTGACAAAAAAATTATGGCTATTTTCTTTTACGTAACCTTTGCTTGTAAAATGATACATGGAAATGATCTGGGTCAGTTATCTTAGAATGCGACGTGAAGTATGTTCTGTAAGAATCACTGTAACTATTACATAAAAGTCATGACACAGTGAAAATAAACGTACGAAATGGCTTATATTACTGGATGAGATTAAAAAAATTATTGTTGTGTTCAAACACATGTGATTGAAAGAAAAGTTGTGTAAAAGACTTAACTACTAACTATGTACAAGTTGTTGAAGTGAAAAGAAAATGAAATAAGTGTTGACAAAACGTGACTGTTATATATCGGTGCGATGTTATCAGCATTAGGGAAAAGAAAGTCAAATAATTAATCGGTCAACAGTTTGAAACTTGTTGTTTGCTTTACAAGAAAATAGGAATGCTCGAACTAAAACTATTTATCCAATTTTTAATTTTTTGGTGTTACACGCCTTGCTTTGAAGCATTTCCCTCTTGTAAGCTGACTATTTAAAGTTAGTAATTGGAGTGTTAACCCTGGCTTTGATTGTCTGCAAAAGTCGAAATGAGATTCTTCATCTGCATTGTCAGTAGCGAAAGACGTGTCAATGAAAAGTGATGTATACTGCGGTGTATTACTTGTGTATAAAAAAAGCTCTAATCTGTTAATTTCTTGTTCATCCATTGAAATGTTCTACTGAATCTCTAGTGCAACTTGCTTTAGTTGTTCCGTCGTAGAATATAAGAGTCTTTGAAGTTCAAAATCGTTTTAGGTTTTCTTAATTCAGTTGTTGAAAGTGGGAAGATCCACAAATTAGCATAAAATGTGTGACTGTGAATAGTAGATTTTAAGTGTGTCTTCAATTTTACATTTTCTCCTTCTCCTGAAACTGCTCCTCTAACTTTAATCGTTTGTAACGGGAATATAGGGCAAGAATTTTTCGCTTTGCATTTATTAAATGCTGCATCACTAATTGCTGTAAGCGGAGATTTAGAGTCAATTACTGCGATGAAGTTATGTGGATCAACTTGTATGTTGATATTCGTGTGGTACACATTCTTTTGTGGCTTTTCTTTTGCCTAGAATAAAATGTCTCTTATATCTCCCAACGTGATAATACGTTCTGTTACTGCATTCACATTATCTGCAGATGACAATTTGCAGTGGAGATCCGCAGCATACTGAACTTCTAGTTATTGTCTGTCTGGAGGATGGCAGCGACTATCTGCTTCTTTTAATAGGCTGTGTTTCTGCTGTCCATAACTACCATTTTGCCTGTGATCTTTGCTGTTACTGTCTCTGTAGTTCTGGTTGTGAATTTTTGGTTTGTTGTCGTACTTACTGTTGTATGGTACGCGACGATTGGAATGTAGCTCTGTTTCGATGAGCATAATTGTTTCCCTGACTATTATTATGTTAATACTGGTCTGATCTGTAATTTTCATGTGACGAATTGTGATTACTATTATTCTGCTGCTGAAAGTGTTGATCGTTACCATCTAAATTTTGGTTTTGTTGCTGGATATACTGAGGTTGTCAGTTAAAACTGTTTCCCCTGTAGTAATTATTCTGATACTTCTCACTACTACCGTATCGTCCGTTGTCTCAGTTATTAAATGATCTTTTATAAGCTTAATTCGTACTGCCATTATAACCTCTGTTGTTTTGAGAGAAATTTTTGTTAACGAGAGAATAATCAGACTGCTTAATTTCAAGTAATTGAAGAAGGTCGCGGAATGCATTAATACTTCCTTTTGTGACATGTGAGTAAAAAAGGTCGTAATGAAGGAGGAAGTTTTGAGATACAAAGCTGAATCAGAGATGACTAACTATATGGCTCTGTTAAATGCTGGTTCTGATGTAATATGTACTCAAAAATGGCGTGATTGTCGCAACTTGAGAATTCTCAAAATGGCGTAGGCTGATTAACTGGTCTTTGACGCCTCGCTGTGTCGTATCTGACCAATATGCCGCTAAAAATGCGTTCTTGAATTCTTCAACAGAACAGCATTGTCTGGCTATTAGCCGCAGTCGCATGGCGCGTTCCGCTTCTTAAAAAATACAAATGAATTCTAATTTGATAATTACTGCCCAAACTGGAAGCAAAGAGAAAGAGAATTGCTGGACACAATCTAACGGATACATGTAAATACTTCCATTTTCAACAACTTTGCATTTTCTTACAGAAAAAATGTTTGTAGTCGAATCGACCGTGTCTTGGAGACTTTTGTACACCGTTTCTTTTCTAAAATGTTTGCGATTAGCACTGTTCTGTTTCGAAGTCCCTGATTCTCGTCATTCTGCCTACGTTTTCTTTATATGTAACTCCAACTGACTATCCATGAAAAGTATTTGTAAAATCAGCAGAGCTTCTGTAAATTGATAACGTTTACTGTGTGCTGGTCCTGTTGAGAACGCTGTAATGAAAGAAAAGCTTAAATGGAGTGTGAAGTGTGTCAGCCGAATTTGAGTCTTTGTTGAGTTCTACTTTTTCAAACTTTCTAAGAAATGTTTTCTACTTGTACTGTTATAGATTGCAATTGCGTCATAGTGTCATTGCCGACTTTACTGATTTTTTATTCCAAATTACTGCTGTGTTCTGAATGCTTGAGTGTTTTACGTTGTAGTCTTGGGAGTGCAGCAATGGGAACTACTTTATTTATTTCCCTAAGAAGCAAATCTTTCTCTTTGTGCATTGTTTCTTTAATTTTTTTAACTGATTACCTACTTCAAAAACTCGTTGCAAAAATTAAGTATGGAATTGTGTCTGATTTCCTGGAAGCACTTCTAAATGTTCAGAAATTTTATTTCATTTCGTGTGATTGGGGTTTATTGGCTGATTCTCTAGTTCTGCACTGTGCTTTCGTGATTTTTGGTCAATATGACGTGATAGAAATTTTTTACTTTCTTGTTGTTCAGTCGCGAGAATTTTTTGCTCCCTGAGAATAAAATCTTGGCAACGGCCTTGCCGCACTCGATACACCTGTTCACGTAAGATTACATAAGTTAAGCGCTGTTGGGCGTGGCTGACACTGGTATGGTTGGCCGCCCAGGCCGCCATGCGCTGCTCGACCAAATAGTAGCGGGTCCGGTCACAGAAAACCGTCATAACGACCGGGAGAAGGGTGTGTTGACCGCACGCCCCTCCTATCCGCATCCTGATCTGAGGACGACACGGCGTTCGGATGGTCGCGATGGTCCACTTGTGGCCTGAAGACGGAGTGATGCTGCTGCTGCTGCTGCTGAGAGAAAAATCTGAAGCATACCAACCAGATCATTTGTCTGTAAAGAATTGCTGTTAGTCATTGTGTGATGAGTGAACTGTTCAGCAGTATTCTCATTGTCTACTTCTGTTGCGATCTGACTTCGCAATTTCTGTGTTGTTGAATCCCGCATCTTTGATGTTAGAAGTATTTAGACTTTCAAACAACATTACTATCCGAATTTGGTAACTTTTTCTTATTTGTTGGAACGTGACTGTCTGTGATGGAAGAGTCTTCATCTTCCGTTGTTGAGTTTGAGTTTATAAAATTGGATGCAATAATTCGTCAAAAATCGTAATATTATTTTCTGTTGAATTGGACATAGTTGTTCGTTGATGAGCAATGGACGGAGAACTACTGTTTGCTGTCTTACACTGCACCACAATATAGAACAATATTCACAATAAAACGAACAGTCAAAAATTATGTATATTGACCTGTGTGGGAAAAGTTTCCTTTGGAGATTATTTTCGTTTAACACTGAACTCGTACTGGTTTGGTTGGTTTGTTATAACTTTTCTGCTGATTAGCTTCGGGTAACTTTATGCATTCTGCGAGAGACACCAAATATATCTGCCAGAGTACAACACGAATTTGGCCCGTTTTATAATATTTCAAAAAGAATGGGGAAACTGATTAGAACCTGAACTTAACCGTTAATCTCTTTAATGAAAAAAGTGGTCCGTGTGCGTAATGATTCGCCTAATAATGCTGTTCATTAAATGCTGCCTGTGCTTTGGTAATTTTCGTTCCAAACTTATCCTGATATAAAAATATCTTGTTTCCAGGGCTCTTGTGTGTCCAGCCGGATGCGATCGTTGAACTGAGACTTCAAAGAACGCATCCGGCTGGACAACCGAGAGCCCTGGAAACAATACATACGACAATAAAGCCTCCGATCACACATGAAAATATATTACCTCATAATTTAATTGCTGGGAAATGCGGCATTTACTGTTCTCTGTGGGCCATCTGCAAATTTCTGGCAGCAGTTGCTGTAATTCCCCAGACTACAACTAAACTATTTTATAAACATCATTGAATGAGACACTCTTTTCAACAAAAATGACTTGGATCGAGGATATAGGAAAAATATTCCTTCAAGAAACATCCTTTAAACTGTCTGATATGTTATTAACTCTATCAAATTAAAGTTACAACACTCATAAACAGTGACAAAGGACAACATTGATACCACTCTCACAAAAATCAGACAAATAATTGATAAACCTAAAAAATACATTACAAAATCTTTAATGGAGTTTTTTGATACGGATGTCTCATTCAACAATTAATCCTAACTACGAACAACTGCAGTGTCACTAAATAAAAAATATTACCTTCATGAGGACAAACATTCTAAAGCACTAATAAAATCCTTCTACTCTGTTTCACGATATTCAAACACCAATCATTTTATTTAAACACAGACTTTACGTCTCCACTGCCATGCGTCATCTGTTCGTCGTTTTTTACACTACTACCCAAGCGATATAACTCCCACGCTCCTCGCTGCAAAGCAGCGATGATGAAACAAACATATCTTCCAGCGACACAGCTACTCTGACCAAAGACCTTGCGTGAGTAATAAGCGATTTAAAATTTTCGTTTAGCGTTAACGACAACAAGGGTATCTACAAATTCCATAAATGCAAATAAAAAACTCCCATTAGACCTGTTTCAGTAGATATATGTGTAATGTGCCATGTTCCCAATGTTTTCAGTCTGTACACTGAACAACTTGCGAATGGAGCCAAGGAGATATTTCGGAAAACAATCAAAGTCCACCTGATGAGATCGTAATTCTATCAGACACTGGAGAGCACTGGAACGGAATAAAAAGTGTCTTGAAACAGATTACAAGACAAACATGTACGAAAGTAAAACAAAGATAATGAAATGTAGGCGCTGCTAAGTGGATGATGAAGGAATTTTATTTCAAAATAAAACACTAAAAATAGTGGACTAGTTTAGCTATTTTGGAAGCAGAATAACTAATGTTGGCGGAGGTAGAGTGGATACAAAATGCAGAATAGAAGTATGAAGAAAAGAAAAACCTTACAATTTCAGGGACCCCCCAGCCGTTATCAAGGCTAGTTTACTGTCTAAAGTTAATTGAGCACGTCGTTCAAAGACATAATGACCGGCTTTGACTGTAAAACTATTCTCTCATAAAATCCACTATTGAAATTTCAGCCGCGTGGAGTGCTACAAAATTGCAAAACAAGAGCGTGCGAAGATAATAGCAGTTACGTAGAGTGATGAATATTTCAATTATTTCAGGTGCTCAGATACAGCCTGAAGTGTTTGTAAGGGTGCTACAGGGGAGGTTGTGCTGAGAAACGGTTGTTAAGAAAGAGCAGCGATACGTTGCACCTTTTCCGAGTCTTGCACTGAGGTTACCCAATCAGGTCGTCGCGAGCTCAAATTCAAGCATCCTGCCAGAGGCTGTGCCACTAGCGTGTGCTTCATTTGGCTTCCTCAGACAGAACAGACTTAGGTTTTGCTCACCTAGCTTTCCGAGAAAGGCACATTTTAGATGGTAATGAGCATTTCAACAAATGGTAAGTAACGGACCCAGCGATGTCTGTGCTTTGCCGTGTTTTAACGCGTTCAGGTGCTTGAATCTGCGCACGCAGTACGTGATTAGCTAACTTCAGTGCTAAAGAACTAGGAGACGGGGCAGCACGTCGAATTTTTTTTCTTAATTATTATTTCCCAGCAGAACATCCTTGCAAGCTTTTCAGCTTGTTTCTGGCCACCCTCTATAATGGAATAACCGCGTATTTCCTTTGTGCCTCAGCACGTCAAAGCTTTAAAAAAATTTGACATGTATACTGTTGAAACAGTGAAAGTGGATTTTATGAGTATATGGTTTTTACAGTCAAGGCGGTCTTTAAGAATATATATGTTGCTGTGAATTACAACAACAAAAATAAATTAACTCTGAAATTTTAGATCTTTATATGCGTAAAAATATATACTATTTTACAGCAAGAAAGTCCGTGGCTTGCTACTCAATGCGGCGAGTCTTGGAAAGATATCATATTCGTATTTGAGAGAACTTGTAATAATTAAAACATATTTCGTGTTACTGTCATATACTTTTGTTATGTCACCGCAAGCCACCACACTGCCTATGTTGTGGACTGCAAATCGGCCGCGGTCCGTCAGTACACATCGGACCCCCGAGTCGCCAATGTCTACGCTAGCAGACCGAGCGCCGTCACTCGCCTGGTCTTAAAAGACAAGCTAGCGCACTGCTCAGTTCTATGCCAACTTTAATAGGAATGGTTCATTTCTTATAGCTTCAGAGATCTCATTTGCAGACACACTAGTTAGCATAGCCTTGAGCTAAGTCAGTAGCTACGACCTAGACCGTCGCCACATACAGTTTATGCATTGACAATTGATCTATATATGTGAAGCAATCAGAATTGTACAGATGTATTCTCAGTTCAGTCTATAACTGCACTTGTAAGTATTACTGTACAAAGTCTAGATCGACATTCACCGCTAATCCTGAATTAAACCTGAGTAATTGTATTCTTGTCTACTACCTTTCTAATCACCTAAGATGTTCTAGATACATCCCGTCAAGTATAGTTCATTGATCCTCACGTCAGCCTATATGAGCAACGCCTGCAATTCATGACCACACCTCGCGATCATACTAAGAGTCAAATTGCGTTACTCAGCCGGGTCACCCGTTTTCCATGAGCCCATAGTTCCGCCTCATACACAACAACTTTCACAAAAGAACTTAAAAAATATGTTGAGGTATTTTTACTTCGTTATCCCTTCGTAGCACACAGGAAAATTTCAGGGAGTGTTGTCCTCGTCCCGCACTAGTACCAATTTTCGCTTGTAGTTTTCTAAAGGTCTCTAGTGTGACAGAGAACATGACCTCCGACTTACGACCACAAGTGGCAGCTGAGCTGACCTGGATAACACTCCGCGGAACGACAAACTGTGCTCCGGGTTTAACAAAAGAGTGCTGGAGCCGGCACTGAAGATGGATGTCCAGAGCGGCGCGGTGTGCGACGTGCGACGTGCGGCGGCCGCCGGCAGGCCGGTCACGTAGCGGCCACACGACGTGCCACAATCTGCCGCACCCCCAACTCCGCCCCCGCTTCGGGCGGCAAGACACAAATTCAATTCGGACGCTGCGCCCCGGGAGGTTCCGTTCACCTGTTATTGAAATCCCCACATAATTCCACCGCTCTCCTCACTGACCGGCCACACGGCGAAACCTCCTTACTGCCTCCAAAGGCGAGGAACGACGTTACCACCGCTTGACTGGTGACCGCGAATGACGTTTTTATCACAGGGACCTTCCTGTACTTAGCTGTATAATTCTATTAATAGATATTTCGCTGCTATAAAACATGTTTATAACGGACAGAGATCGAAAGTAAACTATTCCAAGGTTTGCTTATTTCGCCTCTATACACTGGACATACCTGTGCACGTATTATTACTGTTCAGTAGATCTAATTCCAGTACATTCATTGGTCAGCACACCCACTGGGATACAGCCGGGTTTCTTCTTCCACAACCGCAGATATTCCGACAGGTGTACACCTCGTCATTTCCAACGTCCTACTACGCTGATGGAGCCCTATGAAAAGAAATTCAAACGCCAGTCAAGAACTGTAATACGGCATACGCAGAAAGAGAGTATACAAAATCGTAAGTAACACAAGCGCACAACGTAAGATGACTAACGTCAGATGTTTTCGATAATGAATATTAAAAACCAACCGGGAGTGGGAGAGAGCAGGATTCCAGGCAGAATTTAGTCATCAAATTATTTCTCTCCTTTTAAGTCTACTAGTTAACATAATCTCAACTGTTTCTTTAACAACTCCATTCCCATAACTAGAAATGCATGCCAGAATCTCTTTGGTGTTATATTTTATGGGATAACTGGTGCCAAGGGTTTCCTCATTCTTTATAAGCTCAAAAGAAAGATACATGATGCATTGAAACATCCTGTTTATGGGAAACCAACTCACACTGCCTTCAGCCTGACAGTTTTCACCGCTTGTTTCAGAGTGAAGGGACACTTCGTATCTAGGTTCTTAGGGTCCACATCCTCTCAGATCCTGAAAGTCTGTCATCTGAATGTTTGTTCAAAGTGGATTTAGTACCTATTTAACAAATTTGGCATCTAGTAATAAAATTTTCAGTGTTCTTCGGAAGCATCGCATCGCAAATGCGTTTATTTCATTCTTACTTGCACTTCTTGTCCACCATACTCCTGTTTAAGGCTGCACTCGAGATAAGTTTTATAACATGCCAGTTTAATTTAGACGCTATATTTTTCAGATGAGATTTTCTACTGCCAGCCTGCAGTTTAATCTGCTTTACTTCGGCCATAGTCAGTTACTTTGTTGGTCAAACGGCAAAACTTGCTTACAACTTTTATTCTATTTATTAATCTAATGCCCTAAGAATGTCCTCATCTAATTTGCCTACAGTCGATTATTGCCGTTTTACTTTTAATTCAGTGCATCTTCAAATGTCTTTTGAAATTCAAATGGGTCTGAGCACTATGGGACTTAACATCTGAGGTCACCAGTCCCGTAGAACATAGAACTACTTAAACCTAACTAACTTAAGGACATCACACACATCTATGTCCGAGGTAGGATTCGATCCTACGACCGTAGAGGTCGCGCGGTTCCAGACTAAAGCGCCAGAACCGGTCGGTCACAACGGCCGGCCGAATGTCTTTTGAAGATAATATCCAATCCACTGAGCTGGTCTTCCAATTCCTTTGATCAATCTCACACGACTACTGTTTCATCGGCTAATTTAAACGATTTTCCATGTTCTTCCTGTCAAATTGAACCGCAAAGCGCTTTCTTCCTCATTGTGACTACTATACTACCATTGATTTTTCGACCTACTAATAGTACATCAATTATTCTACTGTGACTCCTCTTTTCAACTGTTTCTGTCCCCCTTTTGTCTGTCCACGTTTTACTTTCACTACAGAATGACACACCTTAAAAATAACTTTAAGAAATGGTTCCCAATCAACAGATTTATATTACATATAAATGTATTTATGTCATGTAAGAAAAAAAATTTTCATTCTACATTTTGTATAGTCGTCACTTCTGTCGAAATGACCTCATCTGCAAGCCATAAAGATTGGACTTGTTCTCCCCGTTAAAAGTGCACCACAAGGCCGTTTCCCCTCGTTCTGGTTCAGTATACCCCTATTACTTTTCCGATCTATCCATGTAAACTCCATTATTCTACTGCAACACCACTTTTCAACAGTTTCGTTTCTCTTTTTGCCTGTCCACAGTTTACGTTTACAAAAGTGCTACACACCCTGCAAACACCTTTAAAAAACAGATAGACTTGCATACGTCTCTCCAGTCGTGAATCATACTGTCGGCAAGCATCCCAGATGTAATCCAAAATAGATATATTCATTTCTGTAATTTATCAAATTTTCGCTCTATTCTACAGCCGAGGTATAAAACAGAAAATTCCGTTCCACATTACATCAAAGGCCTCTCAAGCTTTAAGTTATTTAAATTCTAAAACAGTCTGCTGAAACACTTGCTGTAAGTAGCGCATCACGCTTCAAACCAACAATGAAAGATAAGATCATGTTTCTCCCAGAAAATCCGTCAAATGTTACGAGTAACATATCTAGGAGCTCTCTGGTGCACTTCTCACTTAAATGATGTCGTCAAGTCCCTTCCTCCTGAGTTTCCCTCCTCCCTCCTCCAATCAGAAGCAAGTGTTTTATCCACCACTGAAACGAAACATCCATTCACAGGCTAGGATTGTAGCAGCCATTAAAATGAAACAGCCAACCACAAAGCAGCCAAAGAGCAGTTATCTCAACCTTGCTCAAAACTATCTGAAAAGTTTGGAATTTTGAGTCATGCTCGAAGGTATTTACCGTAACCTTCACACAAACGGTGTAAATTGCAGTATAATGACTTCTAATGTATGTCAAAAAGGTTCACATAAACATATGCATCCACACACACACACGACACACACACACACACACACACACACACACACACACACACACACACACACACACACACACGACACACACGCACACACACACACACACACACACACACACACACACACACACACACACACACATACACATGTTGTTGTCGTTGTTGTCTTCAGTCTTGAGACTGGTTTGATGCAGCTCTCCATACTACTGTATCCTGTGCAAGCTTCTTCCTCTCCCAGTATCTACTGCAACCTACATCCTTCTGAATCTGCTTAGTGTATTCATCTCTCGGTCTCCGATTCTTACCCTTCACGCTGCCCTCCAATACTTAATTGGCGATCCCTTGATGAATCAGAACATGTCCTACCAACCGATCCCTTCTTCTCGTCAAGTTGTACCACAAACGTCTCTTCTCCCCAATCCTATTCAATACTTCCTCATTAGTTATGCGATCTACCCATCTGATCTTCAGCAATCTTCTGTAGCACCACATTTCGAGAGCTTCTATTCTCTTCTTGTCCAAACTATTTATCGTCCATGTTTCACTTTTATACATGGCTACACTCCATACTAATGCTTTCAGAAAAGAATTCCTGACACTTAAATCTATACTCGATGTTAACAAATTTCTCTTCTTCAGAAACGCTTTCCTTGCCATTGCCAGTCTACACTTTATATCCTCGCTACTTCGACCATCATCAGTTATTTTGCTCCTCAAGTAGCAAAACTCCTTTACTACTTTAAGTGTCTCATTTCCTAATCTAATTCCCTCAGCATCACCCGACTTAATTCGACTACATTCCATTATCCTCGTTTTGCTTCTGTTGATGTTTATCTTATACACTCCTCTCAAGACACTGTCCATTCCATTCAATTGCTCTTCCAAGTCCTTTGCTGTCTCTGACAGAATTACAATGTCATCGGCGAACCTAAAAGTTTTTATTTCTTCTGCATGGATTTTAATACCTACTCCGAATTTTTCTTTTGTTTCCTTTACTGCTTGCTCAATATGCAGATTGAATAACACCGGGGACAGGCTACAACCCTGTCTCACTCCCTTCCCAACCACTGCTTCCCTTTCATGTCCCTCGGCTCTTATAACTGCCATCTGCTTTCTGTACAAAATGTAAATAGCCTTTAGCTCCCTGTATTTTACCCCAGCCACCTTTAGAATTTGAAAGAGAGTATTCCAATTAACATTGTCAAAAGCTTTCTCTAAGTCTACAAATGCTACAAACCTAGGTTAGCCTTTCCTTAATCGTTCTTCTAAGATAAGTCGTAAGGTCAGTATTGCCTCACGTGTTTCAATATTTCTACGGAATCCAAACTGATCTTCCCCGATGTCGGCTTCTACTAGTTTTTCCATTCGCCTGTAAAGAATTCGTGCTAGTATTTTGCAGCTATTACTTATTAAACTGCATGTTCGGTAATTTTCACATCTGTCAACACCTGCTTTCTTTGGGATTAGAATTATTATATTCTTCTTGAAGTCTGAGGGTATTTCGCCTGTTTCATACATCTTGCTCACCAGATGATAGAGTTTTGTCAGGACTGGCTCTTCCAAGACCGTCAGTAGTTCTAATGGAATGTTGTCTACTCCGGGGGCCTTGTTTCGACTCAGGTCTTTCAGTGCTCTGTCAAACTCTTCTCGCAGTATCTTATCTCCCATTTCATCTTCATCTAACCCTCTTCCATTTCCATAACATTGTCCTCAAGTACATCGCCCTTGTATAGACCCTCAATATACTTCTTCCACCTTTCTGCTTTCCCCTCTTTGCTTAGAACTGAGTTTGCATCTGAGCTCTTGATGTTCATACAAGTGGTTCTCTTATCTCCAAAAGTCTCTTTAATTTTCCTTTAGGCAGTATCTATCTTACCCCTAGTGAGATAAGCCTCTACATCCTTACATTTGTCCTCTAGCCATGCCTGCTTCGCCATTTTGCACTTCCTGTCGATCTCATTTTTGAGACGTTTGTATTCCTCTTTGCCTGCTTCATTTACTGCATTTTTATATTTTCTGCTTTCATCATTTAATTCAACATTTCTTCTGTTACCCAAGGATTTCTACTAGCCCTCGTCTTTTTACATACTTGATCCTCTGCTGCCTTCACTACTTCATCCCTCAAAGCTACCCATTCTTCTTCTACTGTATTTTTTTTTTTTTTGTAATTTTCATACATGAGTTTAAACCGTACAATACTTCTAAATTTTTTCCTTCACTCACGAATGCTCAAAAAATTACATTTAATGTTTGATGGTAAAATATCAATCCTCATCTTCATTATTTTTCGGGTAGTAATTGTTATGACTTCCCTTTCACGCTGTGTGGTTCGTCAGTGGATACAGGAGCGAGATGCCGTTCACGAACGGAGAATATTCAGATGTTAATTTTTTCTTCATCTAATATCAATTAGTAAAAATAATATATAACTTTGTTGCTGATGTAGCACTGACACTAGATTTCGATGCAGAAATATATTCAGAAACAAAATATTTATAAAGTTGTCATTTTTCAACAGAATGTCTATTCAGAAGAGGGTGAGCCGTGGCCACTATGTAACTCTGTAAACGTTATTCAGCTGGCAAACACACAAAATAGTTTCAGTGCATCAGTGTTCGAACTTCAGTACACCTGCCGCTTGAGCTCAGGATAGGGCACGCTTACGTGTCATTGGCAACGGCGTAATCGTTCGTGACTGCGCCCTAGTGTCGCAGTGGCGTCTGTAGGAAATACTGAGGCGTAAACTGGCTGCTCGCGTATTTGGAAGTGCGTACGAGCTGATAGGTGACAATGCCGCGGTAATCACCTCAACCAATGTATAAACTTCATCCAGATGCATCCATTTTTTTACCATCCTATACTCATTAATATAGTTCATGCGGTTTCTCAGCATCGACTACATGGCACTGTGACTGACTTTCATAGCGCCCAGTTGTTAGAATATCTGAGTCCTACACACATTAACTGGAATCATCGACGGTTAACCGATTTGATGACTGTTTTACATTCTTTGGTCTATCCATTATACATCCAGTCTCGTTCCTGAGTGCATCCATTAGTGCTCATACACCAAAAATTCGTTTATAGTTTCATCATTCAGTTTGACTTTCATTAACGCACCCTACTTTTTATTTACCAGTCTAATATTGTATGAGTTTTTTACATACAAAGTCGAAGTACCAAACCATTTGTGTACATCATTCCTTGCACCCTCATAATTATTTGCAATTTTAACGTGACAGATTAAGCCATCACTGTGAGATTGGAATAGCTTACATTGTTTGCTGGAACCTTGTTTAATATATGTCCGTAATTAAAGTCGAGGGAAACATTTTCTAACTATTAAGTATAGCTATTCCTACTGCAACGTGTTTATCAAAGACTACGTTAAGCCTGTTAAATTCAGTGACAAATTACTTCTCAAATTTTGCATCGTTTACCATACACACTATTGTTAATCAGTTGAAGATATTGACCACATAATTCTTGGAACACATCGGCAAGAAGTACTACGCGAATTTTCAAACAGAAATTAGAATAGCCTGCGATTATTTTACACTTCAGGTACGTTCTATACCCTGTAAGCTCTTTGGCATTCACTTTGCTTCATCATTTCCCTTTTAATAAAATTTCAGACTTTTCGATTGGGCATACATGACGTTAAAGTAAAAACGATACATTGCTCACATACTCTTACAGAAAAATTCCCAGCTGATTAACTAATCATCAAAAAAATATATTGTCACAATCTTGAGTTAATCTGAGTTCTTGTAGGATGCACAATTTTCACGTGAGCATCTCAAAAATTCAGAAAATCGTCTCTCTCGTTGCAACGCTGCTGTACTCTTTACAGATGACTTGTATTTATCCATACTAGATAGCAGCAGAGAAAGATGAATAGAATTTCGTTTCAGTTGTTCCTCGTTATCAGTCATCATTTGTCCACATATGTTCGAGATTGACAAACTGTCATAGTAATTGATCAGATTGTGAAGTGTGACTGGCTGTGTGTAGTGAAGTGTGTAGTTCACGTTGCAGCAGACGTGCTGAGTACCTCGGTATGCACCGTTGTAATGCCAGTAGACTATTTTTAATATCTCCTTCATTAAACGGTTCCCGTTAAATATGAGAAACCCCCGCTGAGCTAAGCGGTAAATCTTCTTTGGGGCTTGCTCTCATCTTTTTCTTGTGCAACAACAGTCATTCACTCTCTCAGTGATTGTATCCAGTTTCTCGATGAACCATTTGATGCTATCACTGCTACTGTACAATTTTAACTCACTATATTCCTGGACATAGCCACAGCATATGTAACAACATACGCTCAATAGTATATGCAGATGTACCAGATCGGAATTTGAACCACTGTCCGTGCGACGACAGCACGTAACAACCGGTTTTAACACGCATTCCGTATCAGAATAACTGACAAATGGAAACTTTTGATTGTTGCTGAATTTTGTAAATTTTGCCAACACCTTCTAGCCACTAAGCACGACATTGTGGCACGGTTTAAACAGTGCATGGTCAACTAATTTGTTTTATAATTTGTCTTTGACATACCACAATTGAATGGTAGTGACCAGTAAAGCTACTATCTGGGAGCACGGAAAGGTTTTTTAAGCAATAAAAATGACACATCCTTGTATTAGCAACATGCAACGTGTTGGATTTATGTGTTTCTCACA
Source organism: Schistocerca gregaria (assembly GCF_023897955.1). Taxonomy (NCBI): domain Eukaryota; kingdom Metazoa; phylum Arthropoda; class Insecta; order Orthoptera; family Acrididae; genus Schistocerca; species Schistocerca gregaria. The sequence goes on from NC_064923.1 coordinate 583,216,529, forward strand.
ACGGTATTTTGTAATATATAATGGCACAATTACAAATTCTTTGTGTTATTTCTTGTCGCCTAAGGCCAAGAACTCATAATCAGATATGGTATGTCATATACATTAACAGAGCTGCTCTTATTCCGCTTTCTGCAAATGTGAACACCTTTCACTTCTGCAAGGAACAGTACGTTTACACATTAATTTCTTTCAGTGCAGTGTACATTTAGACACTACTTTGTAGGCTGACGACATGTACAGGAATTGTCTATGATGTTCAGCCTACCGAGAGACTTGTCCATCGAAAGTCTTTATCGACCGCTGCTCGCAGACTAGATATTAAATGACAGACAGTGCAATTCTTCACCCACTGCTCCAGTTTGGTGTTAGATGGCAGCCATTTGCAAATTCTGCAAAAAAGCATCTTTCAGTTACAGCAAGTGGGCGAATTTGGGTAGGACACAGTAAGGGCATTGTATGTACGGCGATGCCTAATTAGAAAGGAAACTGTGAAAAGGAATGCAGTTCAGAAACAGAAACATGTATAAAACGTATCTGACCGGTAGATGGTAGGATCAAAGAAAAGAGTAGAAGAGGCTTTGAGAAAAACTAATACGTCGAAGACCCGCCTCAGTTGCGAAAAGTTACTGGTGTTTACCCAGGTTTCAGCTACAGTAATCTAGCCTTCTTCAGAAGCATAAAATAAACTAATACTTGCCAGAATAAGCACGGTCAAACATAAACATCCCATTTAGTTTCCCACATTTCAAGGAACAGAATGTCGACGTAATGTCTGCTTCCAGATACGCATAATAAAGAAAACTCAGTCTTAAACGTACGTGTTGTTCCTCCATATTTCAATCACTATGATACAAATTTGCCACTTCAGGTGAACTCAGATGCATGTTTATTCGTACTGTAAGTAAAATTCGCCTTTTCCTTTTTTCAATGAATGTTATTTCTTTCAGACACGTTTATCTTTTTACCTTAAGGCCTCTTCGGTGGAATCTAGAAAGGTACGGTTTTGTTCTGATACGTGATATTTTTAGATTATAAAACAGTTCACGTCTTGTTTCTTACATATTTAAATGATTATTTACATCTATTGGAGATTTTGGTTGGCGTCTGGTTTCATCTCATCTGATCGCATGTTGGAAGTCGCACTATAACTGAACTTATGAAATATAGACACATTTACCTGTTTCAAACTTTTTCATTCAGAATATTCATGTTCTTAGCTCTAATTGATGTGGAGCACTATTAGTCTTCCGTGAATGGTTGTAGATATTGTACTGCAGACTGTTATTTAAAGTCTTAACTATGAATTAAAGTTAACTACTGTGTGTTCATTTTTTTGTCTTTTCGTGTTTGGTTTGTTTACGTACATGTTACCAATGCAAGGAAGTACATAATGAAAACTAAGACTTTTCATTTCTGTTCGCTTTATCTCTCTCTACCTCCCTCCCTCTCTCACACACTCTCTATTTCTCTCTCTCTCTCACTCTCTCGCGGGCTAACTCTCTCTCTCTCTCTCTCTCTCTCTCTCTCTCTCTCTCTCTCTCTCTCTCTCTCTCTCTGCTTGCGTGTGTGGATGTGCGTGTGTATGAGAGCGAGAAAGAGTGTGTAAATGTACTAGTACGTACCGATTATCCATGTGTGTGTGTGTGTGTGTGTGTGTGTGTGTGTGTGTGTGTGAGAGAGAGAGAGAGAGACTAAGAGGAAAAGAGAATGCATATATGATTCTATTTGTGGGTCTATTTGGATGTGTCGGTGGTTATTCACGATGAGCTATAGAAAGTTGAGTATGAATGTAACAGCTGTCAGAGAGTGACATTTTTATTCTCCAAGACAGACTTGTCTGGTGACAAGAAACAAACAATGGTTTGTTATAATTTTGCGGCCCTTGTTGTGCCGTGCGCCCGCGTTTACCTTGGCGTAATTCTCGCGTATTCGGTATCCCTCTGGGCGCAAGAGCGCATGGAGTGCTACTGTCGCCGGTAGAGGTCAGGTCGGAGGAGTAGATAGTAGAGAGCCTGTATATGGAGAGAGTGGCCATAGGTGAAGTTGCCCGTGATTGGTTGAATAGCTTTAGCGCCATTTTTCTGCCAAACGTCTCTCACGCTTCCTATGTTCGCCGTGCTTTTGAGTTGAATTGAAGTTTAGAGGACTTTTGGAAACGATTAAAAGGTATTTGAATTATTGAGATACTTGTAATGCGTTGTTCTACATCTACAACCACATTTATACTCCGCAAGCCACCCAACGGTGTGTGGCGGAGGGCACTTTATGTGCCACTGTCATTACCTCCCTTTCCTGTTCCAGTCGCGTATGGTTCGCGGGAAGAACGACTGTCTGAAAGCCTCCGTGCGCGCTTGAATCTCTCTAATTTTACATTCGTGGTCTCCTTGGGAGGTGTAAGTAGGGGCGAGCAAGCTACACCGCGATGCAGAGCGCCTCTCTTGCAGAGTCTGCCACTTGAATTTGTTAAACATCTCCGTATCACGGTTACCAAATAACCCTGTGACGAAACGCGCCGCTCTTCTTTGGATCTTCTCTATCTCCTCCGTCAACTCGATCTGGTACGGATCCCACACTGATGAGCAATACTCAAGTATAGGTCGAACGAGTGTTTTGTAAGCCACCTCCTTTGTTGAGGGACTACATTTTCTAAGGACTCTCCCAATGAATCTCAACCTTGTACCCGCCTTACCAATAATTAATTTTATATGATCATTCCACTTTAAATCGTTCCGCACGCATACTCCCAGATATTTTACAGAAGTAAGTGCTACTAGTGTTTGTTCCGCTATCATATAATCATATGCATGTTCTATTTAGTTGTACATCGTTTTAGTACGTAATTAGCGTTTGCGATCTTAAATACGGGTTGAAATACTGAAGCGTTTTGTGATGATGAAGTCCGTAGGCCTACATGTTTGAAGTAAACACGTTAGTAATTGTACAGCATTGTTTTTGACATCTGTAATTCGTTCTGTAGACGTTCGGAAACGATGCCAGGTTATGCTGCATTTGGTTGTTCCAATATAGACGAAGGTGCTGTATTATTGCCCGACTGTTGACGCAGGCAAGTTGTAACCACATTTTCCGCAGTTGTCGTGGTTGCTGAAACATTATTCGTTGTAAGTAATTGTAGGTACTCTTGAAGACAATTTTTAATAGGCCTACTTACTGTGGGGTGGAAGGGATACGGCACTTTTCTTGTTACATTTGGTCGTTATTACAGTAGCCTACATTTAACATTACCTGATTTTTTAAAAATCTTTTTCGTTTGTTATCTACGAGAGGTACTCAGTATACATGAAAGAAAGTCGTAAGCTGTTGTTTACTCACATGCAAAAAGTTTGAAGACGTGACAAGAAGTACTAATACGTCTCACAGTTTTTCCATGTCACAAGTAAACAACTGCTTATGACTTTCATTCATCTGACGTAAACAGGTATGTTAAATCTTTAGCGTTATGCACTTCCGATACAAAACAAATGCTACAGACTCTTTTATTTTATTTACGTTACTTTCATTGCAATATGTCTAGTAAACGAACTTTAAAGGACATTAATACAAGTAACGAATAATTTTTACAGCCACTGTATCAAATTTTCCTGTGCTGTACGTAGTAGGTTACTACGAGTATTTATAGCTGTAGAGAAAGGCATTTAACGAATGATTTCGCCATATTCTTTTGTGCTTGTGATACGGTGAGTGTGTAATCCACTACTGGGCGTGTAATTTTGTGGATTACTCCTACTACCTTTCTTAAATATTTGTGTGACCTGTGCAGCTGTCCAGTCTTCGGGTACGGACCTTTCGTCGAGCGAACGGTTATATATGATTGATAAGTATGGAGCTAATGCATCAGCATACTCCGAAAGGAACCTAATTGGTATTCAGTCTGGACAAGAAGACTTGCTTTTATTAAACAATTTGACTTTCTTCACTACTCCGAGGATATTTACTTTTAATTTACTCATATTGGTAGCTGTTCTCGATTCGAATTCTGGAATATTTACTTCGTCTTCTTTTGTAATGTACATAACAACGTTTTTGACTTTTAAATGATGCACAACCATGTAAACGATGAGCAGTTATTATTTTATTGTGTCTTTATGTATCGTGTATCATCATTTTCCCAATACACCCCTTTTTTCATCTCTTGACTCCAATGCTCGCTAGACTGTGTGAAAAACTTCATAATAGATTTCCATTAAGGAAATATTGTATCCGAAGCAATTACATAATTGACACAAGTTACTACTGTACATGTAGCAAGCTAACATCTTCATTCAACCTTTCACGATATTGTCATTGCACAAAATTAAGTGCTTATTGAGAACAGCCCCTGTCTACTGCTTTGCATCAGTGTTTAGGTACGACTGAATTGCGCTGACTGCAGTTGTCAGTATGGTTTACAAGCCAAGGCAAGAAAAAAAGTAGTAAAACCACTACTTTTGTGGTTGAAGAATATTCGTAAATTTATTAGGAAAGCATTCTCTCCGTTGTTCACAAACACTAATAACGACAGTAATTTTATGTATAGTAGACTTTCAATAAAAAATATTGCGTATTTATTGCATAATTATCAATAATTAATCAACGGTGTCATAGACACTGCACACAAAATACATTCAAGAAAAAAATACACGCACAACGATGAAATGATCCGAATGGAATGGAAATCAGTATTATGATTTACTAGGTCTGTACACAAAATTCCGCAACTTCTCACAGAAAAATTTTCTACGCTTACCTTTTAATTATTGTGCAATAACTGATACACCGTGAAATAATTGATACACCGTCCTCAACACCGTTTCCACTTCCGGTAGTAGCCTTGGTTCAAAGCTGGTTCAAATGGCTCTGAGCACTATGGGAATAAACTTCGGAGGTCATCAGTCCCCTAGAACTTAGAACTACTTAAACCTAACTAACCTATGGACATCACACACCTCCATGCCCGAGGCTGGATTCGAACCTGAGACCGTAGCGGTCGCGCGGTTCCAGACTGTAGCGCCTAGAACCGCTCGGCCACTCCGGCAGGCTGTAGCCTTGGTACGCCTCTTGCCGGATGGCGCGGAGGGCCTTCTGCGAATTTACTTTTATCTCGTCTGTCGTTGAAAATCCTTCCTTTCAACAGGAGTTTCAAGTTTGGAAATAACAAAAATCCGCATTGACCTAGTCTGGAGAGTACGGAGAATGACGTAGCAGAGTGATTTCGTTTTTTACGTAGCAGTCAAACACCAACAGAGATGAATGTACGGGTGCGTTATCGTGATGCAAGAGCTATGATTTATTTCTCCATATTTCAGGCCGTTTCCTCATCACATTTCCTTGCAGGCGTCGCAACAGGTCCCGATACCACCATTGATTAACATTTTGTCCCTGTGTTACGAATTCGTGGTGAACTAATCCTTGAAACTCAAAGGAAAGTGTCAGCGTGGCTTTGGCATTTGACCTGACCTGACGGGGTTCTTTTGATTTTTGAGAACCTTTCCCGACCCACTGTTAAGACTAAACCTTAGTCTCAACATCATAACCGTAGACCCACATCTCATTACCATATACAATTGCCATATGTGATATCTCGTTCTCATTTACGAAATCCTAAAGCTCTTCACAGACTGAAAAGCGAAGGTCTTTAGAGTGTTCAGTCATGAGCCGTGGCACGAACTTGGCGGCAACACGATACGTTCCAAGACGCTGTGTCAGGATTTCACGACATGATACAACTGAAATGTTAAATTCTGCTGCAACCTCTCGGACAATCAGTCTTCGATTGGCACACACAATTTCGCTGACGTTCCGGACATGAGCGTCGTCTGTAGACGTCGAAGTGCGTCCCGGACGAAGTTCATCTTTAACTTACGTCCGGCTATTTTTAAACCATGTCAACCATTCGTAACACCGAATGCGACTGAAGCACTCATCACCGTAGGCTTCCTGCATCATTCATTGATGAGTGTCTGTAAAGTTTTTATTTTGTGTACATTCTTTAAGATTTCCTGCAGACGCGTTGCTCCTCTAACTCTGCCATCTTGAAATTCGTAAACTGAGCGACACTACGTTCAATTCAGTATGGCACTGAACAGTAACTGATAGACATAGAACAATGAAACCTCCAGCAGTTACAGATTAAACACAAGAGTGTGCGAAGATTTCGCTCCAACACACTACTGGCGCGAAATTATAATTTTCCGGAATTTTTTTAACAGAGCTCGCAGACGCACAGATAAATAAATGATTAATGTTTCAGAAAAAATGGATGATCTATTTAAGAGAAAGAGTTTTATAAATTGACCAAGTCAATAACGTGTTGCTTCACCTCTGGTACTTACGCAAACAGTTATTCGGCTTGGTACTGATTGGCAGAGTACATGGATTTCATCCTGATTCTGTCCAAGCGGACAAATTTTATCCGACAGGCGCGTTGGATCATCAAAACCGTGCTTGTTTGGAGGACCCTACCCGTACTGCCCAAAATGTTCTTACTTTGGGAAAGATCCGGCGACCTTGCTGGTCAGGATAGGGTTTGGCAAAGTAGGGTTTGGGAAGCACGAAGACATACAGTAGCAACTTCCTTCGAGAGGCGTTATCTTGTTGAAATGTAAGTCCGTAATGGCTTGCCATGAAGGGCAATAAAATAGGCTTTAGTATAACGTCTACGTGCCGATCTTCTGTAAGGATATCGCAGATGACAACGAAAGGAGTCTTGCTATGAAATTGAATGGCATCCTAGACAATCAATCCCAGTTGTCGGGTCGTACGGTGGGCGATAGTCAGGTCGATATCCAACAGCCACCCAGCTGTCTCCAGACACATCTCCTCTGGTAAATGGTGCTTAATTCGAAGCTCGGCCCTTCACTGAAGACAATTCTATCCCAGTCAAAGAGATTCCAAGCCAAAGAGGCGTCTAGAAACGCCCCAGACAGCAGTGGGGTACTGCCGCCCGCTATACGACCTGACAACCAGGAGTGATCTTCTGACATGCCATTTCATTTCATATCGAAGTACCCTTCCAGGGTAGCGGTACGTCGACATTATTCACGACCAATTTTGGTGCCCTCCATGGCAAGTCGTCCTTGACTCACATTTAACAAACAATGCCCGCCGTATAGGACGAGAGTTTCTACAGCTCGTCTTCCTGCTCGCCAACCAGTATCTTGGCTAACAAGCTCACCAGATATTTCCCAAACTGAGAAGCTTTGCACCATTATAGGCAGCGCCCTCCAACCATCTCGGGATTCTGACAATCTAACGCACCAATTGAATATAATGAGGCACGATATCCTCCAGGACAATATCCAACAACTCTGTCAATCAATGCCAAGCCGAATAATTGGTTGGAAAAGAGCATTACTGGCTTACTAAACATGTGTAGCTCGTTCTCTTGAACAAATAATTCAATACTTTTGGAAGTGAAATTAATTGTTTGTCTGTTCGCGTATATCATACGTTCAGATAATTCATTTGTGGTGCATATCTTTTTTCTTATAGCGTATAACTGATGTTAAATTATGATGATTAAAAATATGGGATGATAATTTAATGTAGATTTCTTACGTTATATACACTCCTGGAAATGGAAAAAAGAACACATTGGCACCGGTGTGTCAGACCCACCATACTTGCTCGGGACACTGCAAGAGGGCTGTACAAGCGATGATCACACGCACGGCACAGCGGACACACCAGGAACCGCGGTGTTAGCCGTCGAATGGCGCTAGCTGCGCAGCATTTGTGCACCGCCGCGGTCAATGTCAGCCAGTTTGCCGTGGCATACGGAGCTCCATCGCAGTCTTTAACACTGGTAGCATGCCACGACAGCGTGGACGTGAACCGTATATCCAGTTGACGGACTTTGAGCGAGGGCGTATAGTGGGCATGCGGGAGGCCGGATGGACGTACCGCCGAATTGCTCAACACGTGGGGCGTGAGGTCTCCACAGTACATCGATGTTGTCACCAGTGGTCGGCGGAACGTGCACGTGCCCGTCGACCTGGGACCGGACTGCAGCGACGCACGGATGCACGCCAAGACCGTAGGATCCTACGCAGTACCATAGGGGACCGCACCGCCACTTCCCAGCAAATTAGGGACACTGTTGCTCCTGGGGTATCGGCGAGGACCATTCGCAACCGTCTCCATGAAGCTGGGCTACGGTCCCGCACACCGTTAGGCCGTCTTCCGCTCACGCCCCAACATCTTGAAGCCCGCCTCCAGTGGTGTCGCGACAGGCGTGAATGGAGGGACGAATGGAGACGTGTCGTTTTCAGCGATGAGAGTCGCTTCTGCCTTGGTGCCAATGATGGTCGTATGCGTGTTTGGCGCCGTGCAGGTGAGCGCCACAATCAGGACTGCATACGATCGAGGCACACAGGGCCAACACCCGGCATCATGGTGTGGGGAGCGATCTCTACACTGGCCGTACACCTCTGGTGATCGACGAGGGGACACTGATTAGTGCACGGTACATCCAAACCGTCATCGAACCCATCGTTCTACCATTCCTAGACCGGCAAGGGAACTTGCTGTTCCAACAGGACAAAGCAGGTCCGCATGTATCCCGTGCCACCCAATGTGCTCTATAAGGATTAGGTCAACTGCCCTGGCCAGCAAGATCTCCGGATCTGTCCCCCAATGAGCATGTTTGGGACTGGATGAAGGGTCGTCTCACGCGGTCTGCACGTCCAGCACGAACGCTGGTCCAACTGAGGCGCCAGGTGGAAATGACATGGCAAGCCGTTCCACAGGACTACATCCAGCATCTCTACGATCGTCTCCGTGGGAGAATAGCAGCCTGCATTGCTGCGAAAGGTGGATATACACTGTACTAGTGCCGACATTGTGCATGCTCTGTTGCCTGTGTCTATGTGCCTGTGGTTCTGTCAGTGTGATCATGTGATGTATCTGACCCCGGGAATGTGTCAATAAAGTTTCCCCTTCCTGGGACAATGAATACACGGAGTTCTTATTTCAATTTCCAGGAGTGTATTTTAGTCCATTCTGGAAACAGATTCAGCTTAGTCTGCTACGCAGCTGAAATCTAAGCCTCAGACCAGCAAGGCAATAAGGTAGCCTGTTTGCGAATCCTGTGCGACGTCCACTTCTAATCCACGACCTTTAAAAGTATCCCGGAGTTGAAAGAAGTTTTTCCCATACGAAGAGGTACCAAACACGGACATTACAACTCTACTAAACTGTTGTCAACTATCCTGTAAACAGATATATCGAAAAGAATCTGTAAGCGAGGGGATTAAGAATAAACAGGGCAAGTTTAACAACCATGAAAAACTAATGTTCGTCTTACTTGAGTAGTGAATGATACTCTAAATCTCTCTTACTTTACTTCCATTTCTGAAGAAACGCTCTGTGCGTTGCTTTACTTCACATGCATAGTCATGAAAAGAAGGACATTATACTGTGAATGAAACGGCTAGAAGAACGCGGCTTTAAATGCCTCCGTTACCGAAATAACTGGCACTCTCTTGTGGGGTGGGTCTGTCCTCGGCGACAGCTGGTTCGGATGCTGGTTTTTGCAGAAGTATTCATTGCTAGAAGTCTCTGCGCTGTGGAAGAAGATGTAATGGAATAAAGTTTCCGTTTGCATCAACGTACGGCTGTAGCGTGGTTCTTAGAAGGGGTTTGGTTCGGTTTGAAGGTGTTTATTTAGCATAAAAATTTTAATTGACTGAATATAAACTAATTACTCTGAAATAAAAAAAATATTTCTGTATCTTGAAGTAACTATCAAGTGGCGCAAATGTAATCAATAGGACAGATATCCTCGTAAAAATGACATTAAAACGTACCTTCGACCACAAATTAAACCCTATCCACAACGGGCGGCCGACAAAAATGTCTGGCATTTGACCATAATCAGAAATAGCACCTAAAAAACTTTTTCTATGCTTAACAATACTCAAATTTTCCTAGGATCAGTCTGATGTATAACCTCTGACTGCATCCTCATCTATTATTACTATTCCAGACAGGCAACTAATTTACCAGTTACCTCTATCTCTATCAAGCAACCAGTGCTTATGGCTGACTTAGCTCTTAACATTTGTGACAGCTCAGCCACACAAACCAAAAACAAAACAAAATGTAAATGCACTGGTGTTAGGCATACTTTCAGTTATATTAATTCATTAATATTATAAACTCTCAAAACCACGGGAGAAACAAGTGATACACACGTACAACATGATATTTTTTAAAAAAATAGAAAAAAGGGCGGTCAGCTTTGCTTGCATACGCTTACCCGCACCCACGGCGTGTCCTTCAATCATGCCTGCCCTTTCCAGCGTACACATGGTCGAACGCCCCAGGTGCCATAAATTACAACCCATCATGAGCACAGCACTAACAGAATTCCATACAGGAATTTGCTTACCAGCAGCTTCTCTCTGTGCACGTTCGAACTTAACAAGGCGCACCGACTCAATCGAAAGCCCACCAGGCTTCCACCATCGGCTGCTCAGGCACACCGGTATTGCTCTTTATGATATACGCGGGAGACACTCCTTCTGACCCTCTGGAATTGTCGTCTTTTCGACGGGGTAAATATAACAACTGTTCCAGCAGGTTGTTGTCCACACGGCAGCCCTACCGGTATGACCATCGTCTCCTCAGGCAACCGTCCCGTACCCATCTGCTTCTTGAGTCCCACACGAAGTGGCTTTACGTAAGACTTGCTACTGTGTGTCATTCAAGCAACTGGTTACACGACAGTCTGTCCACTGCATTCCTGACACTCACTTCACTTCCACCTCCAAGCACAGCCCGAGCCGCCAAACCCAGCCGTCGCCACATCCCTCTGCACCCATTGCAGACTGCTCAAAACACGGCATAGGTGTCAACCGTAGAAGTGACACTGACTCCTTAACGATGTCCAGCCTTCGACGTGGATCAAGTTGGTGCCTCTGTCTCGCGTCGCGCTGTCTTCTTCGGATCGCGGCGACAGCCGCAGTGCTGCGAACTTTGCCGACAGTCCTCCTTCCAACATTTTAGTGTCAGAGAGTTTTACCTGTAACGGCCGGGAGGGGAACGAAACTGGACGCTCCGAGATTACAAATTCACGGCACTCTGTGTTAAATTACGGCTCCACCTCAATTGTCTCCTGGAGTGAGGGCATGTAGCACTAGTGGTTATCCATTCGTCGGATGGAAATTTGTGTTAAGGTCCTATGGGACCAAACTGCGGTCATCGGCCCCAAAGCTTACGCTCTACTTAGTCAAACGTAAACTAACTTACGCTGAGGACAACAAACACACCCAAGGGAGGACTCAAACCTCCGACGGAGGGAGCCTATCGGACCGTCACAAGACGCCTCAGATAGTGTGGCTACCCCGCGTGGCGTTGTCGGAAGGAGACATTAAGACCGACGGTCCCCTTGGTACCAATTGTGTGAACCAGAGCGTGGACTGCGGTCAGATTTTACTTTCAGTAACCATGTTTTTGGCACGACGCATTGAGGCCAAATGGTTCAAATGGCTCTGAACACTATGGGACTCAACATCTGAGGTAATCAGTCCCCTAGACTTTTAACTACTTAAACCTAACTAACCTAAGGACATCACACACATCCATGCCACAGGCAGGATTCGAACCTGCGACCGCAGCAGTCGGACTGAGCGCCTAGAACCGCGAGACCACCGCGGCCGGTTTCGAGGCCAACCAACGACGTATCACGATGGTAATAGAATGACAAGTCTCAGTCTAAGACTGTTAGTGGTTGCGTGGGTACTACGTGTGCCCGCTGCCACCACATTAGACACTATGTGATCAAAAGTATCTGGACACCTGGCTGAAATTGACTTACAAGTTCGTGACGCTCTCCATCGGTAACGCAGGGATTCGGTATGGTGTTGGCTCACCCTCAGCCATGACGACTGCTTCCACTCGCGCAGGCATACGTTAAAGCAGGTGCTGGAAGGTTTCTTGGGGAAGGGCAGCCCATTCTTCACCCAGTGCAGCACCGAGGAGAGTTATAGATGTCGATCGGTGAGGCTTGGTACGAAGCCAGCGTTCCAAACCATCCCAAACGTGTTCTAGAGAATTCAGGTCAGGACCATGTGCAAGTCAGTCCATTAAAGCTATGTTATTGGCGTGTAACCACTCCGCCACAGGCGGTGCATTATGAACAGATGCTCGATCGTCTTGAAAGATGCAATCGCCATCCCCGAATTGCTCTTCAACAGTGGTAAGCAGGAAGGTGCTTAAAACATCACTGTAGGCTTCGACTGTGAAAGAGCCAAGCAAAAAAACAAGAGGTGCAAGCCTCATCGATGAAAAACACGATGCCACCATAACAGCACCGCCTCCGCATTTTATTGTGGCACTACACATGGCGGCAGATGACGTTCACTGGCCATTTGCCATACCCACACCCCGCATTCGGATCGCCACATTGTGTACCGTGATTTGTCATTCCACACAATGTTTTTCCACTGTTCAGTCGTCCAATGTTTACGGTCCTTACACCAAGCGAGGCGTAGTTTGGCATTTACCGGCGTGATGTGTGGCTTCTGAGCAGCCGCTGGATCATGGAATCCCAGTTTTCTGAATGTTCAAATGTTTGTGAATTCCTAAGGGGCCAAACTGCTTAAGTAATCGGTCCTTTGACTACACACTACTTAAACTAGCTTAAACTAACTTATGCTAATAACAACACACATACCCATGCTCGAGGGAGGCCTCGGACCTCTAGCAGCATCCAAGTTTTCTCACCTCCCGCCTAGCTGTCATAGTACTTGCAGTGGATCTTGATGCAGTTTGGAACTCCTGTGTAATGGTCTGGATAGATGTCTGCCTACTACACATAACGACCCTCTTCAACTGTCGGCGGTCTCTGTTAGTCATCAGACGATTTGGGCATGTACGCTCTTATGCTGTACGTGCCCCTCCACGTTTCCATTTCACTATCACATCGGAAACAGTGGACCTAGTCATGATTATGAGTGTGGAAATCTTGCGTACAGACGTATGACACAAGTGACACCCAATTACGTGACCACGTTCGAAGTCTTTAAGTTCCGCGGAGCGCACCAATATGTTCTCTTACAATGTCTGACTACTGAGATTGATGATATGAAGTACCTGGCAGCAGGTGACAGCACAGTGCACCTAATATGAAAAATGTATGATTTTAGGGGTGTCCTGACACTTTTGATCGCATAATGTAGGACACCGGATGGCAGCCACTCAGCTCACCCTTGGTTAGAGCCTCTGCGGTATGACGCCATCGTTTGTGCTTTAGGGAGCTTCATCCTAGCTGGCATTGTGACAGTTGGATTCTACTTATTGCTGTACTGTTTGTAACTAGTCTTTATACACTTGGATAAATGCAAGTTACATAAATCATAGGTTTACTGAGACATGTTGTTCGTTAATCATTACCGTTCCGTTCCATCTCCCCCATGACGACAGTTACCGCGCCGCTCTCTAGCCCACCATACCTTAATGTTGTGCACAATGTTGTACGCAGCAGTGATACAACACAAACTAGACATCATTGCGTACATACCCTCATTATAGTCACCTACCTCCACAGGTACACTTTAGCCATAGCTTTCACTCACCGTAAGGAAAAGGGACTTTGAATGTCGAGGAAGAAATCTCTTTCCAGTTTAGATGCTGAACGTATTCGGCGATCTTTGGTAGCGGTCGAATGACGTCGTAATAGAGCTTTTACCTGATTATCAATACAAAGCTACATAGTCAAGTTTATATTTGAAACTTCACTACGTCTTAATAGCATCTGACCATATCTTCACAGAACGGAACTATTTCACAGATCACACTCAAATGTTGTCACTAAGTATGCATTCCGACAGCTTAATTATTGTAGAGTACAACACGCAGAATGGAGTGTTACATATTTTGTTTCATATAAAACACGGCCGAGGCACATACTCGCAACATGACTCAGACTAGATCGAAAATCACGCATAAATTGAGACCATTCTGAGTTTTGTAAATGAAATTGCTTTCGAAAGAGCTAATGAAATTCCAGAAAATAGCTACAATGTGTATAATAGAAGGGTTATTATGTTAAACGAGCTAAGTAACAAAAAGTACCCCCTACGTTATTCAAAACCAAATTTATTCAGATATCAAGAACGCGAAATATGTGCTTGCTCCACATTAACACTGACTCATTGACTTTAGGAAAACAAACTGTGGCTTGGAGAGATCCAAAAGTAACAAATAAGTGCTGACTTATCGCAATAAATTTTCACAGAAATTCTAAATGGGCTAAGTCTCGCTAACAAGTCGTGTTTTATTTTGCTAGTAATCATTTCACTGTTCGGTTTTGGAACAATTCACTGTAAAACTGTTCGTGGGTCTTAGTTAGATATTCCATCACACTTTTGAGGTATTTTTTTCTGGATACAGTCCTTTTGCAACGACGACCTGAATGAACCTCTTCAATTCGCCACGATTTTACAACACTCTTATCATTACCCATCCCCAGTTTCATAATATGTCTTTTTTATCTGAACTGCCGGTTACAACTCACGAGGAAGAATTTTGTTAATGTTAGTTGTGTTCATGATCATACCAGCTGCTTCCTCAAATTCCATAAAATAACTGTCTTTCATCTGAATAACTTTAAATGGTTGCTTGCAGCGAGCTGTTTTGCTATGGTATTTATTACATTATCAGAAGCAAAATGCTTCCTCACCTTTGTACATGCTTTTCTTTTACAGTAACTAGTTTTGCTGTTACTTCCTTGTACCCAATTATTTATATTGCTTTCAATATCCATTGCACCGTCAGCGGGGACTCGCAAGTGACAGGCTCCAAAGCGGCAGGAGCGCGCACAATTCTGAAATCTCGATGTCCAATATAGCCAACTTGTGAAACATCTTTTGCACTTACCCCAATTAGTATGAACAAGTCATACAAGCTACATCTCGAATCATCTGCTGACTTTCACAGCACCTATATCAGCCATTGTTGGAGGTAGCCGTTTTAGTACGTAAAAGCGCTGTTCACATATCAGCTAACAACGTAGAGAACACAATGAATGCAAAACAGGCGTTTGCCTTCTTCAGCATGGTAGCCTTTTAATCGAGTAAGGGCTAAACTGTGTCCCCGACGTTGTGTTTCACGGGTATCATGCCACGAGAAGCCACTGTAGAACAATTTTGCAACGTACGAACAGGGTACTTTTAAATTTTAAAAGTGCTCTCATGGCAATCAGAATTGCAGGCCAGGTTACGATAACGATAGTAAGCGTATATATATTATTTCATACCCACACAGATCTATGTGTTTGCTCGATCATGTGCTACAGCGATTAGTCGCAGGAAAAGCAAAAACACTATGCAGCTGACAAACTTAATCTACTCACATCTATTTAATAGGTGAAGCGAAACGTAAAAAGCTTTTTCCAAAAAGTATCCACTAGTGCACAACGCATGAAGGCGAAAAATATTGCCAGTGATAATGTCATTCATAAATTAAAAACCTGTTATCTGTTTACCTGTATAAAAATGTATCAAGGCTGAATAAAACTGGGAAAAAAGCAAAAATTACCATAAATGCGTCACTGAGAGTTTTACATTGATATTCCAACAGCGAAAACCATCGGAAATCGCTCCGCAGATGTGTCCTGATCCCGGAGACAAAAGCTTGCTGTGGTGGAAATCACCCAAAGCTATATTAGTGCCTGCTTTTGTGTCACTCAATCAAGCTTATTCTTCATTGTGTTTGTTCACACTCGCTGATGTTCGTGGCTAACTTACAAAGGACGAGACCTCTTAAGTAAGGCTCGAATGACATTCATGGTACTAAAGAAAACCCACGGGGAGAATTAACTGACTTCAAATGTAATTTCACTACTAATGCGTAAATAACATGAGTTTTTAACTTATTGCTAATAACTTCTCACCATAGAGATTGCGTCCGTACCTAACGGTTACTGCAGACAGTAATTAATCTTTCAAACACTACGCCAAACGAGCAAACAAGCTACTCGTTTTTTGGGTACTGTTAAAAAAAGAATACCATGTTGCTGTGATCCTGCTGTCAAATAGTCTATGCATTGGCTAGAATTGCAAGTTAATAAAATACACAGAAATATAATATGAAAGGTAAACGAATCCTGTAGTAAAACGTGTTCTATTCTAATGTCTGTAAGTAGTGAAAACCACAGAGAATTGCGTTAAATAATCCAGAATGAGATTTCCACTCTGCAGCGGAGTGTGCGCTGATATGAAACTTCCTGGCAGATTAAAACAGTGTGCCCGACCGAGACTCGAAATCGGGACCTTTGCCATCGTCGGGCAAGTGCTCTACCATCTGAGCTACCGAAGCACGACACGCGCCCGGTCCTCACAGCTTTACTTCTGCCAGTATCTCGTCTCCTACCTTCCAAAATTTACAGAACCTCTCCTGTGAACCTTGCAGAGCTAGCATTCCTGAAAGAAAGGATACAGCGGAAACATGGCTTAGCCACAGCCTGCGGGATGTTTCCAGAATGAGATTTTCACTCTGGAGTGGAGTGTGCGCTGATATGACACTTCCTGGCAGATTAAAATTGTGTGCCCGACCGAGACTCGAACTCGGGACCTTTGCCTTTCGCGGGCAAGTGCTCTACCATCTGAGCTACCGAATCGCGACTCACGCCCGCTCCTCACAGCTTTACGTCTGCAGTATCTCGTCTCCTACCTTCCAAACTTTACAGAAGCTTTCCTGCGAAAGTAGACCTCCGTGATGCCTCAGGATTTGTCTTATCAGTTTGTTCTTTCAGCCTAGTTGTATCTAAAGTTTTTTCTACCTGATTTGATTCGGTGTGTCTTCATCAGTTAACCGATCGACTCATCTACTCTTCAGTGTTGTTCTGTAGTACCACATTTCTAAAGATTCTACTCTCTTGTAATCTGTACTGCTTATCGTCGACATTCCACTTCTATAAACGGCCATTCGAGGCAAGTACTTTGACAAATATCGTCCTAGCACTGAGATTTATATTAGATGTGAAAATCATCTCCTATTCCGAACAGTTGTCTTGCTGTCACCAGACTCCATTTTATTTTCTCTCTACTTTAGTCATTAGCTGTTTTGCTGCGCAAATAACGAATGTCACCTGCTACGCTCAGTGCCTCAAATCTTAAAATACTTTGTAATTGCCTGATCTGATTAACTACATCCCGTTACCCTTGTTTTACTTTTGTTGATATTTACCTTATAACCCTATTTGCGAGAGACTATGCACTCTGTTCAAGCTGCTCTTCCAAATCCTGTGCTAGCGCTGACAGACTTACAATGTCATGTACAAACATTAACTTAAAAACTACTTCCCACTGAATTTCAGTTCTCTTTCTAAATTTCTCCTTGTTTCCCCCGACTGCTTTTTCGGTTTACAGACTGTATAAATTCTTCGATAATGGCTCTGAGCACTATGGGACTTAACATCTATGGCCATCAGTCCCCTAGAACTTAGAACTACTTAAACGTAACTAACCTAAGGACATTGTTACAACAGCCAGCCATCACAAGGCAGAGAAAATCCCTGACCCCGCCGGGAATCGAACCCGGGAATTCGGGCGTGGGAAGCGAGAACGCTACCGCACGACCACGAGATGCGGGCTAATTCTTGGATAGAATACAATAGTATACCACTACCTAATTAACCCTTTCACCGCCAAACTTTATTGTGCGCCTACTTGAAAAATATGAAGTCAAGAACAGTCTTCCTTTGTGATAAGTTATACACTTTTACTACAGCAACGTTTGTACGGTAACCGATTTCGAAAATAAATTAGGTGGGACACATGTGCCCCACAAATCTAACCAGATGCATGTTTGTATGTGTACGTACGATTTTCAGGGTTCAATTTTTAGTTTTACAATGATTTTGTCAGGATTGTAGACGTGGAAAAAACATTTAAAAAATCAGCATCAAATTGCGTTTATTCTGCTGACAATGAAAAAAATGGAATATGGCAAACAAGTTTCTAACAAGGCATCTGAATATGGCGTTAACGTCCTACACGTTAATGATTTCTACATTATACCAAGTTGTCTTGGGTACATGCGTCCCACTACATAAAAATTATGTAAAAACATTCAGAATTACTGAGGTGCATAGTAATGTTCCAAACAATGTGTTGATGTATAAGGAGACAGCATTAGTTATATCAGACTTCTTTCATTAGAGAAGATAGTGATTTGATCAGATATTTTCATGAAAATGACGTACTGCGGCACGTATGAACGCGTGTAGCGACATTTGATCACTCATAGCCTTATATATACCGTGTTCCGTAGCATTTTCACCAAGTTCCGAAAGCATTTCGCAACATGCAAGCCATCGACAGATATGAGATGTAGACATTCAAATGCTAAAAATTTAAAATTGTTTAACACTTTAGTGGGACATATCTATCCCATCAACCCCGAAAGAGTTAATTATTACCTTTCATCTCTTCGACACTTACAACTGCATTCTGCTTTTTGTGCAAGTTGTAGATAGCATTGCGTTCCCTATATTCCACTTCTTCCGCTATCGGAATTACATCTATGATCTCCGTTTCAGCTACCCTTGAGTTTAAAAAATTCTTTTCGTTATTTCTCTTGTTAATCGACGTAAGGTGAATTAGTCTTGGTTTCTGAACACAATTGATGTTTATGTGTCCTTTGTTTTCGCGTCGACCAAACAAGCCACCCAGTATTGATACTTAGAATGATACTTTTACGGTACAAAATTTTTCAATCAATGAACGAACGCACTTCAGGCGGCACACAATAGACGGGCAAGTGAGTGTACCCGCAGATATGACGTCACGAGGACAGTGCCTGCAGCGGACCGTCTCATGTGAGCAGACAGTGTGCTGCCGCGGCAGTGTGAGGGGACTGGGGGCGGAAGTGCAGCAGCTGATGGAACAGCCGGAGGCGGCCGCAACGCTAATGAAGATGGATGCGGCCAGGCGCTAATTCCGCCTCCAGGAGCCGCCCTGGGCCGCCGCCGCCGCCACCGCCCCCTACCGCCGCCCCGGTACTAGTACCCACTAGTAGCCTCCGGTCGCGACGTCGCACAGCGGCCTGCAGCCATGCGCCATTCCGTCCGCAGCTCCCAGAGCTCTACTGTTCCAGTATGAGTACTGCTTTTCTCACTGTAAGAGAACGAGCTCTTTCATTTCCCACTCGCATTTCTACAGAACTGGTGTAGGGCACCAAATGTTTGGGGATCGTGCCTGGTCGGTGAGAGGGAGGTTCATGTTTTCTTGAATCTTTGTATCTGATTTCAAAAAGTAAGTTACACATGTCGTCCGACGTGGAGGTGACTGCACAACAAGAATGGCTCATTGACAGAAGACAGTACCTATTCTCGGTTTCCTGCAGACACAGCTCTGCTGCGATACGAATAACAAATGCGTCACAGCGTGAGAGCTAAATGGCATAGCACCTAGAAAACAGTTGAATTACGCTAGACACTATGATTCAATGGGCAAAACATATAAACTGCACTCCGATTCACCACGAGGTAGTAGAACCATATGGCCCACATGCAATGTCGCGTTCAGGCATAGTTCAGCTGCTGGTGGGTGTTGATATAGATCAACGGGGAGAGGTGAAAATGTGTGCCCCGACAGGGGACACGAACCTGAGAACTCCTGCTTACATAGCAGACGTTCTGTCCAGATGAGCCACCGAGGTCACAGAGGATAGTGCGACTGCAGGGACTATCTCGCGCACGCCTCCCGCGAGACCCACAATCTCAACTTATGCGTCCACACACTACATTTGTTGTGTCCCTACTAAACACACACATTACTCGTGGAAGCCATTCTTACTAAGTTCCGTAAGAGTTCGGGTAATATGTGTGCATCCGCACAGAAGAAGAAGGTCGTGGCCGGTATCTCCAGAACCATATACTTATACGGAAATTGTGTCTGTTCTTTCGGATATGTACGAAAGAACATACATCATACCCATATTAGTATCTAGTTCAATGGTGGCAACAGTTTGACGAAAGCCGCATAGATATGAGCGTTGCTGATCGGCATGGGAGGTCATCAACATTCCGCATGGACGAAAATGTCCAGGCAATAAAGAAGCAGCTTAAAGGTATCCCGGTGAAGTCTTTGCCAGGCATTTAATTGAGAATTGCAGAGTAATCATGTAGATAGACATGAAGATGAAGAGCTACAAACCACTCTGTCATGGGGGTACCCGCAGCAGTGGTAGTTCACTTTATGTCAGACACTTAGCAACCAGCTACATTTAAATCAATTTTTTACTAGGCAATACCGGCGTCGTGGCCTGCATCCACATCATGATGTGCATATAAACGTTAAAACGTGGTCCACGACATAGAGAAGAGTATACAGTAACTTAAAAATATTGCAACACCAATAAGGAGTTGTGCAACGTGACCGGAAGTTGGATCTACATCAGAAGGATGACGTCCACTCAGTTGTCGCGCCAGTCGCGTAAGAACGGCGGTAGTTGCGCCACGATGAGGATACGAATCCGATTTGCTTAATTTCAAGCTGTAACGATAGTGGTCGTTAGTTACCTTTAAGGTGGTTGGTTGGTTTGATTTTTAAAGGGACCAAACTACATGGTCATCGGTCCCCCCCATTTGAGATTGGACGCAGTGAGTTGATATTAGTCAAAAATACCTTTAAAGCGACAAAGACGCCGTTATTAATACATCACTGAGATAGAACAACGGTGGTGTAACGCAGCCATGGACTGTGTAGCTGGTCCCGCCGGAGGTTCGAGTCCTCCCTCGCGCATGGGTGTGTGTGTCTGTCCTTAGGATAATTTAGGTTAAGCAGTGTGTAAGCTTTGGGACTGATGACCTTAGCAGTTAAGTCCCATAAGATTTCACACACATCTGAAAATTTGGTGGTGTAATAATGGTACGGGAAGCTGGTCATTCCTTCTTCCATACTGCAGGAAGACTTGGCAGGAAGGTAAACAATGCACATGGTTGCTGGCAGTGGTGGTCATGAGGATGTTTGGTCGCAGGAAGATGGAGCTAAGGAGCACCACGTGGCACTACCGAGTGGGAAGTGGGAAGACTATCGTGTTCTGGGAGTGGCTGTGGCACATCGTGCCACATTCACAGGATGAAGTTGAGGAGCAGTTGGTACCAGAGTTATACAATGAACTGTTATAAATCGGCTACATCACGGGCAGTTCTGAGCAGACGCAGTGTAGCGTGTGATCCATTTAGCCGAGGCTATCACCATTGGCGACTTCAGGAGGGCGCGGCGGGGTGATGTCCGTTGAGTTTTCTGATCAAAGTCTATTCTGTCTCGGTATCACCGATGGTCGCGTGTTGGTTACGAGAAGGCCAGTTGATGACCTACACCCAACATGCCTGCGTGCTAGACACACCTACTCCTGGAGCTATGGTCTATGGTACGATTTCGATGCAGGAGCACCGTCGTGGTTATCCCATGCTACCTGTCTGAAAAACTGTATGTCAGTCTGGCGATTTGACCAAAAGTGCTACCATTCACGAACAGCATAACAGGAGGTGTTTTCCAACAGGGAGACGCTCACCCACATACCGCTGATGTAGCCGAACATGATCTACAGACTGTTGTCGACACTTTGCCTTGGCGTGCTCCGTCACCAGACCTGTCTCCAGTCCAACACATGTGGGACATCATCAGGCCACAAATCCAGCGTCATCACAAACAGCTTTAACCTTCCATGTATTGATTGACCAAGTGCAACAGGCATGGAGCTCAATCCCACAAACTGACATCCGGCATCTGTACAACCCTGTGCATGCACGTTTGCATACTTGTCTTCAACATTCTGGCGGTTACACCAGTTATTAATCTACCAGCATTTCACATTTTCCATGGCTTACCTCCCGTTTACTCCTTTCAGAGTACCTGAAGACAGACGCCATGACTTTCTGGACGAAAGTGTGGCTTTGAACATTTTCTCCGGCGCCACGTCATGGACTGCCATTTTGTTTTAGTTTCGAAGTGATGCAACCATGTTTCGTCGCCTGTGTCGATGTTAGACGAAAAATTGTGGCCCACCCATTTCTGGTTCCCATATGGTGGACAAGTGTGTCAGCACTTCCAACAGAGACGTCTAGTTATGCAGCGAAGTGTTTCATTATGATTCGACGATCACCACGAATGGTGGTGTCCGCAACCTCGAACATTGCAGCAGTGACATCTGTGTGCGGCTGGCCGCAACTGGGTGATAGGACATATTTGCGGGACCTGTCTGAGATGATTACAAACCCCTCACTAGCGAATCACAGTGCTTTTATTCACTGCCATGTCCCCGTAGACATTTTGTAAGCGGTTATAATAATTTGCGGTGTTCTGGTTTACTGGCAAAGGAAACTCAGTAACAGCTTTCTACGTGGGACAGGCGCCGTTTTGAAGTTCACATAGAGCGCCGCCATCTGTAGGAACTCCATGAAACTCTAGGAGCTGAAGCGGGAATACTCCATATTGTCCCACAAAGAATCCCCAATTTTTTAACCGAAATTAACCGGATAAAATGTGATGCATTACTTATTGAACGTCCTTCGTTTATTGTACTACATTTCGATTGGGTACCTGTCACTGTGCACCTGTCACTCTCCTATAGGTGAGCCTTCCAAGACTGACGAGAATATGCCCGTTATGCAAATTATTTGTGCACTGTGAGTTTTCCGCACAGGCGTCAACATCGGGATGACAAACAGATCTCGGGCAACGCCCTCACGGTGGAACGGCAGGACTCATCTGTCCTTGGGGGTGCGGCTGGCCGCGGTCAACGGTGTCCTCTGTCGCATTGTTTTACACCAAATCGTGGTAACGTTGTGTTTCCACGCATTATCCAACTGCCGCCATACATATTTCGTCAGATTATTTAATAATGAAGTACCAAAAAACATGTTGGTTTAGCGGAAATTATTATTTGATCATACTCTATTGAAACTATGAAAATCTTACAGGTAATTTCTCTCTAAAGTTAACGTCAGTATTTGCTAAACAGTAACCGTTTGGCGAGAAAAATTCTCTTTTCCAATGCTACTAAGCTTTTCTTCGTTCGTCATACGTTATCTTTTCTCCACAGTCGCCGAATTCCTTTAACTCTTCTACTACGTATCACCAGTCTTGATATGATCACTGATGTCCAAATAATAAGTCCTGTAAATCTTCCTCTCATTGACAGAGCGCAGCAACGGCGTCAGCGACTGTTACCATTGGTATTGCTTCAACCTGAGTAGAAATTGCAATTGTCAACCCTTTCTTTACTTCTCTCTCTGGTTCTTTGATGTATACATACGATTACGTACGCAAAATTTGAAAGTATTAAAAGGAGATAAAAACACTTTGTTAAATGCCAAATAATTCGCAAGTGCACCGTTTCCCCTCTAGGTTTATGAGGGATCTGCTCTCCCCTATCCCATTCCCCCTATTCCGAAGTGTTATCCTTTCTTAATTGCTATTTTCTTGTCACCCATATTTTATAAGATAACCTTTAACTAATGTTCCAGGTTCAAATCGACTTTGATTATGGATTTGATTTTCTCCTAATGACCACTGCCTATAGTTATGTCGTTGTTGTCATTCATTTTTATTTCTTTTCATCGAGATTGTTGATTAGGAAATGGTTCAGAGTAGGCTCTGTTTGATAAGACTGTAACACAATTTAGGTAAACATACAGACTACTTATTGTTCCAAAACGCGTTAGGCTAAACTCATCACATGCAACAGACTACTATAAATATGCAGGACTACTGTCCCAACTTTCACACTGAAACTTTGTAATTAAATACGGCAAACAAATGAATTTTTTCCTGGGTGTTAAAATTACGAACAACTTCAGTTGGAAAGACCACATAGATAATATTGGGGGGAAGGCGAGCCAAAGGTTGCGTTTCATTGGCAGGACACTTAGAAGATGCAACATGTCCACTAAAGAGACAACTTACACTACACTCGGTAAGTAGGCTGTTTAGGTTTTCTTATTGGTAACGCCGCTTAGCGCTCGGTATGAAAAATCACTGGCTGTGCTGTGCGCAGTCTGTGTTTAGTTTGCATTGTTGTCTGCCATTGTAGTATTGAGCAGCGGCAGCTGGATGCTAACAGCGCGTAGCGTTGCGCAGTTGGAGATGAGCCGCCAGCAGTGGTGGACGTGGGGAGAGAGATGGCGGAGTTTTGAAATTTGTAAAAATTGGTGTCATGAACTGCTATATATATTATGACTAGTGAGGTAAATACATTGTTTAGCGTATGTTCTCGTGATGCATCACTCTAGTGATAAGATGTGACATAGGTATTAAACATTTTTACTGTAACATTTTTTCTGCTTCAGCTTTGTCATGTTTAGATATAAATTATTATATTTATTGCTGCTCGCTATGCTTACTTGCATTTTTTTGTCATTGGTGTTTGTATTAATTGTTTTGTGCTGCTGCTGCTGCTGCCTTGTCCCTTAGTTAAGCATCTGAGCTCAGTAGATTTAAGTTAGCTTAAGAGGGGGTAGCCTATATAAGAGAATGAGTTGTGATGAATTTGAAGAAATGCACTGAGAGGTTATACGAGAAAAGTACAGAAAGCAGGTATAGATAGGACTTTTTGGAAATAATGAAGAACAAAGGGAGATCTCCGAGAAGTAAAGAAAGTTTTGTTTGCAAAGTACTGCAGTACTGCAGTAAAACAAACCCTGAGCTCAGTAGATTTAAGTTAGCTTAAGAGGGGGTAGCCTATATAAGAGAATGAGTTGTGATGAATTTGAAGAAATGCACTGAGAGGTTATATGAGGAAAGTACAGAAAGCAGGTATAGATAGGACTTTTTGGAAATAATGAAGAACAAAGGGAGATCTCCGAGAAGTAAAGAAAGTTTTGTTTGCAAAGTACTGCAGTAAAACAAACCCTGTCCTTTCCTTTTGTGTTATCCCACTATGTGTTTGTGTACCCTTGTGTATTTGTTTTCTTCCTGTCTCTGTGTGCTGTTTCGTAGTATTTTGTCTCTTCTAATACTAAGCTACATTCACTATGATGAGGAATACTGTTATCCTCAAATATTATTTGCGTTAATAACATGTTATTTACTTCGTAAAGATGTTTACACATTATTTATTCTGTTTTGTTCTAATGCTCATGTGTGAGGTTGATGTTTCTAAAGTTATTCTGATTTTTTATGTATGTACTTATGTCATAATTTTTGTAACACTGATGTATTTGTTATTTCGATTCTTTTGTAAAGCCTGTATTACTGCAAAAGTTATCTGTACTGTTATGTTCTTTAATGATACATTTTGTAGCTTTGTTATTGTATTCTTATGTTATAAAATTGTAATTGACACCAGTTCATCAAATTAAGTAACTTGTAAGTTACATTTCGCTGCACACGTTTCTGTTGGTCATAGTATATGGACAATATGTGAGAAGTAGGGACTGATAGTGTTTGCACGTGTGTTAATAATTCAGTAAGGGACTGGATAATAGCATTGCTGGTTGTAAGGACATTTCAAAAACAATTTTTGTGAGTTCACAAGTGGTGGTTATGGACTTGCTGTATTATCCGCAAGACTCTTCAGTGGTGATTGTGCGCCTGCACAGTCAAACAGATGGCTGCTGGCCATCTCTACAAGGACTACAGTGGGTCTACACCTTTGATGACCCACCAATACCATTATTTCTACAAGGACTGCAGTGGGTCTGAACCTCTGGTGGCCCACCAATAGTATTCTCTACCAGGACTACATTGGGTCTGCTCTGTGATGACCTACCTACCGATAGTCTTCAACGTGGACTGACTCTGCTGTGGCCCATTACCTGTCTGCATGTCAAGAGTCAGCACGGTCTTTCCGTTGGAAGGACAACACTACTTCTTCAAGACTGCTTAGAAATCCACTACTTCCAAGTGCAATTTCTTTTATTGCTCAGACTTTGAAAAAAACACTGCAATTTTACTATGATGAACGATCAGGACTGTCTTTATGGACTGTTAGAGAATTTTAGCTTCTGACCAACATTGTATCAATAAGTGTGTGCATTTGATATCTTTGTTATAGTAATTATGAAAAATTTTATCAAATCATTATCGGCCACTGCCCAAAACAATTTGTAAAAATTTTTTGTGGGGAGCATGGGGGCTATGTAAGTAGGCCGTTTAGTTTTTCTTATTGGTAACGCCGCTTAGTGCTCGGTATGAAAAATCACTGGCTGTGCTGTGCGCAGTCTGTGTTTAGTTTGCATTGTTGTCTGCCATTGTAGTGTTGAGCAGCGGCAGCTGGATGCTAACAGCGCGTAGCGTTGCGCAGTTGGAGGTGAGCCGCCAGCAGTGGTGGACGTGGGGAGAGAGATGGCGGAGTTTTGAAATTTGTAAGAATTGGTGTCATGAACTGCTATATATATTATGACTAGTGAGGTAAATACATTGTTTGTTCTCTATTAAAATCTTTCATTTGCTAACTATGCCTATCAGTAGTTAGTGCCTTCAGTAGTTTGAATCTTTTATTTAGCTGGCAGTACTGGCGCTCGCTGTATTGCAGTAGCTTGAGTAACGAAGATTTTTGTGAGGTAAGTGATTTGTGAAACGTATAGGTTAATGTTAGTCAGGGCCATTCTTTCGTAGGGATTTTTGGAAGTCAGAATGCATTGCGCCAAAAATATTGTGTTTCAGTTTAAGCACAGTCGTGTACAATTTTTCAAAGGGGACGTTTCAACTCGTTCGTCCTCTGTTAGAATATTGCTGCTCGGTGTGGGATCCTTACCAGGTGAGATTGACGGAGGACATCGAAAGGGTGCAAATAAGGGCAGCTTGTTTTGTATTATCATGTAATGGGGGAGAGAGTGTGGCAGATAGGATACGCGAGTTGGGATGGAAGTCATTAAAGCAAAGACGTTTTTTGTCACGGCGAGATCTATTTACGAAAATTTCAGTCACCAACTTTCTCTTCCGAATGCGAAAATATTTTGTTGAGCCCAACCTACATAGGTAGGTATGATCATCAAAATAAAATAAGAGAAATCTGAGCTCGAACAGAAAGGTTTAGGCGTTCGTTTTTCCAGTGCGCTGTTCGAGATTGGAATTGTAGAGAGATAGTATGATTGTAGTTCGATGAACCCTCTGCCAAGCACTTAAAAGTTAATTGCAGAGTAGTAATGTAGATGTAGATGTAGATTTACGAGCTAGAGATTAGGCGCCAGCCTACCTACGGTAGTGTCCTGGACTTAGCCACCCGTTTGCGTGCTACTGTTCTTCAGCCGGTTGACGTCATGCCGGATGATACAGAAGTAGCAATTGTGGTTTTGTGTAAGGCTGTTAGGGAGGACTCCATCCGCTTTATGGAGGGCACTCAACCTACTTAGATAGGGTGCAGGCACAGTTATGGCTCTGAGCGCTATGAGACTTAACCTAAGGACATCACACACATCCCTGCCCGAGGCTGGATGCGAACCAGCGAACGCACGGTCGAGCGGTTCCAGACTGTAGCGCCTAGAACCGCTCGGCCGCCCGGCCGGCGCAGCACAGTTAATACATTTAACCAACATAGCGAATTTAAGGACATTAAAGTGAGAGGATAGTTATAAGGAATCAACCGCGGAATTGGGATCCTTGATTAATGAATTGCAGTTTACGATTATATGTTTAGAGCTTGAAGGGAAGAAGACTGGGGAGCAGGACTTGCTGTCTTCAGGGGGGCGCTCGGGCGAGCCCGAGAATGATGCACTTATGTCTCCTCAGGGGTTAGATGCAGCACTTGCTAAATTGCCTAATCCTCTGGTGCATCTCTTTCGGGACATCACAGAATTATAAACCGACTCCTGCAAATTGAAAAGTTGTTATAGTTGTTGTTTCGCCTTCAGAAACACGCTGATGCCTTTGGTGTTTCGCATCAACTAGTTTTGTCGGTAATGTATCCGTTTGCTAGAGGCGAATTGAGGACCCTCGTATCCAGAGTCATGGCAGAGGGGTTATCCTTCCGGCATTGAGGGAGCTTGTAATTAACGAAAGACTGACCATGGAAGTTCGCAAACAGCACTAGTGTCGCTATATTTGGCAGATGTAGCAAGATAAGGAGGAGTTACATCAATATGGGGTCAGAGTGAAGACGCCCTGCTTGGCTTTGTTAGTTGACTTTCCAGAACGGGAGTTAGTTTCTATTGTACTGAGGGGAATGCGAGTGCGGATAAGTCGCACCTTGTCTTTCGTGGTCGTCCCTCCATCTGGGAAGAACTTCGTGTCGCCGTTGAAGCGAAATCTGCGTTACCGCTCGCGGTCGATCCAGGCCGTGAAGTTAAGGTTCAGCCTGCGGGCGTTATCACGGAGCACTACGGATTATCTACATCGGCTGAAACTGCTAAAAGGGAACCGCGGAGTTGCTTCAGGTGCAGTCGGACGGGTCATGTAGTTCGTTCTTGCGTTCAACCGCGCGCACCCAGAGCCAATAAATGACGCTGAGCTGGGCAGCGAACTCGGTATCAAATCCATAAACTTTGGTGTGCCCGTGTAGCTGCTCGAACATCACCTCCCCTCCTTATATTTGTTTTCGACTTGGTGGCGAACCTATTGGTGCCCTTTTGAATTCTGGTAGCTCCTTTCCGTTGTGGATCTGGGAATGGTTTCTTGAATTTGGTCGTCTTACGAGACTTAGGTATGTCACTTCTTCGGTGCAGAATTGTCGGATTGCCAATGGGCAGGTGTTGCCTCTGCATGGTTGGGACCGAGGGAGTATCTCGGTTGGGGATTTCTCTAGGCCCTTGTCTTTGGCCTTCGTTAAGACGCTACCAGTCGATTTGATTTTGGGATGTGATTTTATCACTAAAACTGGTCTTTATTCCGGGTATACCTTCTTCTTTAACTTCGCATCTCCTCAGAAGTTTGGGTTCTGTGATGTGCTAAGCGCAAGGTGCATCGAAATGCCGGCATGCTGGCTGTAGATGCTAAGGTTAACGAGTTTGATCTCACCCACCTGTCTTCACAGCAGGCCTCTGAAAAAAAAAAGGAGTTGTTGCAGAGGTTACCCGAGCTTCTCTGTAGTAGACTAGTGGTTACTAATTCTCTTGAATACGATATTCGTCCATGTGACCATATCCCCGTCAGACAGTGTCAATGTCGTCTCTCACCGCCTAAGATGAAGATACTAAGAGCAAAGATCTCTAAAATGCTGGAGGAACGTATTATTAGGACTTCCACATCTGCTGATGCTTAGCCAATATTCCTTGTTCCTAAGGATGAAGGGTGCTATTTTCGGTCAATTGTTGACTACCGGCGCCTGAAAACAAAGTTTGTCCTCGAATCAGTTTCTTTACCTGACCTTCGTAACTCTTTTACTTCGTTTCCCGTCGCTAATTGGTTCACCGTGCTCAATCTGAATCAAGCAAATTATCAGATTACTTAAGGCGACGAATGTAAACACCTTACAGCATTTTGTACTGATTGGAATTTGTTTGAGTTTAACAGGGTTCTCTTTGGGTTGGCTCCTGGCGCAGCCGTTCTTACTCGTTTGCTGGATAATATTCTTGGAGACTTGAAATTACTCTGTGTTTTAATTTCTTGGACGACTTGGTGATTTGTAGTCGCTAATTTCAGGAGCATTTGGAACATATCCAGCAAATTTTGATAGGGTGCAGGGGCCGGTTTGACTGTTAAACCCAGTAAGGTCATAATAGCCAGGCAGCAGGTATCCTTCTTAGGTCACTTAGCATCTGACGACAGCATTCACATTGACCAGCACCGGACTAAGGCATTGAGAGCTCTCCCGCCGCCAGCTGATAAACGCTGGATTGCGAGATTCATAGGCAAGGGGAATCATTTTAGGTGTTTCGTCCTTAATTTTCTCTGTTGGCGGCTCCTTTAAATGAAATGCGTCGAAAAGGGGTGCGTTTTGAATGGGGAACTGCCCAACAGGCCTTGTTTGAGCACATTAAGGCACCTATAGCCTACCGTCCGGTACTCGGAGTGCCTAATTTTAGCAAAAAAAGTTGTTCTACAAACCGACGCATTTAATGAGGGGATTTCGGCTATCGTCCTACAGGCTTCCGAGGGTCAAAGGCAGCCATTAGCGTATGCGTCTCGTCGGTTATCCAGTGTCCAACTTCAATATTCCGTTTAGGATTATGAGACATTGGTTATGAACTGTAGATTAAAACTCAAGAAACTTCGCAAAGGTGGCAATTTTAGGAGATGGGACCTGGATAAACTGAAAGAAGCAGGGAGAACATTAGGGAACGATTGAGAAGAATGGGGGAAAGAAGTACAGTAGAAGAAGAATGGGTAGCTCTGAGGGATGAAGCAGTGAAGGCAGCAGAGGATCAAGTAGGTAGAAAGACTAGGGCTAGTAGAAATCCTTGGGTAACAGAAGGAATATTGAATTTAACTGATGAAAGGAGAAAATATAAAAATGCAGTAAATGAAGCAGGCAAAGAGGAATACAAACTGCTCAAAAATGAAATCTACACGAAGTGCAAAATGGCTTAGCACGCATGGCTAGAAGACAAATGTAAGGATGTGGAGGCTTATCTCACTAGGGGTAAGATGGATACTGCCTACAGGAAAATTTAAGAGACCTTCGGAGAAAAGAGAACCACTTGTATGAATATCAAGAGCCCAGATGGAAATCCAGTTCTAAGCAAAAAAAGGGAAAGCAGAAAGGTGGATGAAGTATATTGAGGGTCTATACAAGGGCGATGTACTTGAGGACAATGTTATGGAAATGGAAGAGGATGTAGATGAAGATGAAATGGGAGATAGGATACTGCGTGAAAAGTGTGACAGAGCACTGAAAGGCCCCGGTAGTAGACAACGTTCCGTTAGAACTACTGACAGCATTGGGAGAGCCAGTCCTGACAAAACTCTAGCATCTGGTGAGCAAGATGTATGAGACAGGCGAAACGCCCTCAGACTTCAAAAAGAATATAATAATTACAATCCCAAAGAAAGCAGGTGTTGACAGATATGAAAATTACCGAACTATTAGTTTAATGGCTCACTGCAAAATACTAACGCAAATTGTTTACAGACGAATGGAAAAACTGGTAGTAGCCGACCTCGGGGAAGGTCAGTTTGGCTTCCGTAGAAATATTGGAACTCGTGAGGCAATACTGACCCACGACTTACCTTAGAATCTAGGTTAATAAAAGGCGAACTCACGTCTCTAGTATTTGTAGACTTAGAGAAAGCTTTTGACAACGTTGACTGGAATACCCTCTTTCAAATTCTGAAGGTGGTAGGGGTAAAATACAGTGATCGAAAGGCTATTTACAATTTGTACAGAAACCAGATGGCAGTTACATGTGTCGAGGGGCATGGAAGGGAAACTGTGGTTGGGAAGGAAGTGAGACAGAGGTGTAGCCTCTCCCCGATGTCATTCAATCTGTATATTGAGCAAGCAATAAAGGAAACAAAAGAAAAATTCGGAGTAGATATTAATACCCATGGAGAAGAAATAATAACTTTGAGGTTCGCCGATGACATTGTAATTCTGTCAGAGACAGCACAGGACGTGTAAGAGCAATTGAACGGAATGGATAGTGTCTTGAAAGGAGGATATATGATGAACATCAACAAAGCAAAACTAGAATAATCGAATGTATTCGAATTAAATCAGGTGATGCTCAGGGAATTAGACTAGGAAATGAGACACTTAAATTAGTAGATGAGTTTTGCTACAAGAGGAGCAAAATAACTGATAACGGTCGAAGAAGAGAGGAAATGAAATGTAGACTGGCAATGGCAAGGAAAGCGTTTATGATTACGAGAAATTTGTTAACAGCGAGTATAGATTTAAGTGTCAGGAAATCATTTCTGAAAGTATTTGTATGGAGTGTAGCCATGTATGGAAGTGAAACGTGAACGATAAATAGTTTAGACTAGAAGAGAATATAAGCTTTCTAAATGTGGTGCTACAGAAGAATGCTGCAGATTAGCTGGATAGATCACATAACTAATGGGGTGGTACTGAATAGAACTGGGTAGAAGAGGAGTTTGTGGCACAACTTGACTAGAAGAACGGATCGGTTCGTAGGACATGTTCTGAGGCATCAAGGGATCACCAATTTGGTATTGAAGGGTATGGTGGATGGTAAAAATCGTAGAGGGAGACCAAGAGATGGATACACTAAACAGATTCAGAAGGAAGTAGGGTGCACTAGGTACTGGAAGATAATGAAGCTTGCACAGGAAAGAGTAGCATGGAGAGTTGCATCAAACCAGTCTCAGGACTGTGGACCACATCAACAACATTGTCAGAGTGACGATTTGACAGATGTCCTCTTTTTATAATGGTTTAGTATCTTTTCGAGTAGTGTATTCGTTCTTTAGTATTTGTTGTCCAAGCCTTCAGCCGCAAATTGTTTTTGAGCTATTACTATTGGGGTCACGAACGGTAACTGAGTACGGCCCCGTCCACACTGAATCCTGCCTTTCCCTAAGTACCACGTTTCACTAAGCACTAAGTTTCTTGATTTCTTTAAAAAATAAGCGTATACTTGTTATCATTTAATAGTGTCTTAGCGGCGCGGTAGTTTATTTAAGTACTTAACTGATTTATTTGTAACATTCTTTTGGGTAATGAGTGAAGTTATACTGTTTGCTTCGGTTTTTAGATGGGATTAGCGTTTAGCCAGCTTGGCTGTATTTGTCCATGTGGGAGCACAATAACAGTGTCTGGTGACACCAAAATTTTGTCATTTGACTTAAGTTCCCTACCATGCTAATAAAAGAAAAATTTAACGTTATTGTGTATCTCTTAGTGATCAGGTGACTAATGAACTTTGGATACCAACATTATTTTTACTCGTGTCTAATGTCTTGCCTTGCAGTTGACCTGGAGTTTACTGTAGCATTGGAGATGTATTATTTTAATGTCTTTTCTTAACATTTGGTGAACTTATATTCAAGTCCAGTGGTGGGATTAGCCACAGTCATGATTATAGTGGAGCGGACAGAGTCACGACGCAGATTTAATTAATCAATTAACTATTCATAACGGGACCACTATTGTGCTACACTATTGACACTTTCTTTGAGTAACACTTGTAATTTTATGTATAATGCAAATGTCCTTGCGTATTGTGATATTAATTTTGTGACCTTAACTGTTAGTACGATTCTGGCAAGAAACTTGTTAACTGTTAGATACCTTATGAGAAAAGTGATATTAATAGAAAATATTTTTAAAATATTTGTTTGGGAAACGTAAATGAGGCATAAAGTTAGGCAACCCTTCCACGTGTTGCCCTTAAACTAATCCCGATCCGTGTCCTCACTCACAGTTGTACGTTTCTTAATGAATTTTCTTTTGATTCATAGTTTCATGTCCAGTTTAGTTAAAAATTTCCCACCTCTATAACTCTCTGTGGTCGTTTCTATCTACAATCGCTACTCTCATGTATTTACTTTGCACTATAGTTCCAGTGTAGCCGCCGAGTTGGCGGCTTATTTTTCTGACTTCAGGTTTTTGTGGAGTACTTGTTGCTCTACGCCGCGCTTTACTTGACGGTGTTAACGATTCCCAAAGAAATTTTCCATTGTTTCAATCGTTTTGTAGGCACCTTTTTCTTATTTCGTTTCACTCTCTTTGGGGTATGCTGGATCAATCATTCTTTGTGCGTTGCTCTTTTCTCAGGGCACAGTATTTCTTCATTCTTTCTTATCTTCTTTTCCTCTCTTCTTCCGAGATGAAGGGTTTGGCCTTTTGTGTATATTTGTCTTGGAACCTTATGTTTTTATCTTTAGTCATTAATTTAGCTGTACGATCAATAAGTGAATTTTCGGAAATCTTTAATTCTACTAGGCCTTTCTCAGTTTTTTAAACCAGTTGTATTTTGCAGTTACGGAAAAGTCAAAGATTTGTTTAGTTAACTGTTGGAATTCATTCTGAGATGGTGACCATAAACATTTATCGTCGTTTTTCGTATAGTATCTGAAAGGTTTTCAGTTCTCATGTAGATAGTTTCATTTTTGATGTATATAATCTAATGGTAATGAAATGTTGACCCTGTGATTTTTCTTAAATTTTTTCTTTCCTTTAGCTCAAGTTTCTGCATTTGGCCTTTGAAATTCATGTTTAGTGTTTCTGCAGCATACAGTGCTTCTGGCTTAATCACTTTCTTGTAATGTGTAATTTTGGATCCCCATGAAAAAGATTTTTTGTTGTACGTATCTTTTGTTGGTGGGAAGCCCAATTCCAGTTTATTTTTCTGGATTCCATTGCTTTGTTTTCCCAGCATTCTAACTAATCCATTCTCCGAGATATTTGAATTCTTTTACTACTTCATTCTTTTGTTCTTGAACTTTGTATTTACACGAGTACTTGATGTTTGTTAGTAGTGTAGTTTTTTCAAGGGAGATGTGAAGACCTATTTTATCTGCTTATTTCTTTAGTTCAAGAATTTGCTCCGGTGCTTCTTCCATTGTTTCAGCAAACAGGGCCATATCATCTGCAAAAGCAATGCAATTTATTTTAAGGTTCTTCTTATTGCAGTCCAGTCTTATACCGCTCTTAATATTTCTTTTTCATTCCCTGACTACTTTCTCAAGCGCACAATAGAACAGCAATGATGAGAGCCCATCCCCTAGTCGCACTCCCGTTTTTATTTCAAAGGGTTCCGATAAATCACTGATAAACTTAAATTTCCAAAATGTATTTGTGTGGGTCGCTTTTATAATATTAGTTGTTTTCTTATCCAAACCCATTTCTTACTGGACTGATAGCAGAGACATTCCATCAATCGAATCATATACTTTTTTGAAATCAATGAAGGAGGTTACGTATGTGCTTGCCCTTGATTTTTGGTATGCGATGACGTTTTTGAGTTTTGGTATTTGTTCCGAACATGATCTACCTTTTCTAAAACCTCATTGGTATTCCCCCAATTGCGGGTCCAATTGCAGCTCTGCCCTGTTCAAAAGCACTTTAGAGAGAATTTTGTGTGTCATATACAGCAATGATATTCCTCTGTAATTGTTGGGGTCTGTCTTCAAACCTTCCTTGTGGTTAGGGTATATGAGAGCTCCATTCTGTGGGGATCTCTTCTTCTTTCCAGATTTCATCGGAAACACACTGAAGGGATGTAATTGCAGTTTTGTCAGCCTTTTCCCTTAGCTCGGCCACTATTTATTTTTCTCCGGACGCTTTGTTGTTTTTAAGTTCTGAAATGACCTTCTGTACTTCTTCAGTCGTCGGTAGCTCTGAATGCGGCTTCTCACAGTTACTTGGTTCAGGGATGAGTTCACAATTCAAGAGTTTCTCAAAGTAGCCTGCTACTATTTTGCAATTTTCCTCGTTATTGTGAGCGATGGTTCCATTTACATCTCGAAATAGGAGGGTGGGTGCTTTGTATCTTGATAACCTTTGTTTGTAAGTTCTGTACAAGCTTCTTGAGTTGTTTTTAGTAAATTCTTCATCACTTTGGAAGAGAGTTTGGCTTTCATGTGTCTTCTTAATCCTTTTTATATTTTTATCTACCACTTTTCTAAATGTAGTGAAATATAGTCTGCTTTCTTCTATTTTCTGTAATTGCCAGTTCTGCCATGCCTGTTTTCTTGTTTCAATGAGGGCATCACATTCAAAAGACCACCAGGCATGTTTTTTACTTTTTATATTAGGTGCTATCCGTTCGGCAGTAGTAATGAGGCTATCTTTGATATCCTATCAGCTTTGTGTCTGAATGGTTTCTGTTGCTTTTGTGAATTCATCTGATTTTAATATCTTTTCCGTGCTGTACTTCCGACTCTTAATTTGATTCATGCTGCGTTTCCATAATTTTGGAAAGGTACTGGCCTGAATCCAAGTTTGCATCCCTGAGTATCCTAACATTCCTGATTTCTTTGCGAGAAATCTTCTTGATTGCCTGTGTTTTACTTGTTTTATACGTTTATCCCTGGTTTATTCCTGTCACCGTCTTACTTATGGTCTTGTTTCAGTGGAAATAGTGCGACAGAAATGATTTAGTTTATTCATGATCAGTTCTGACCAGCCCCCTTTCCACCTGGTTACATGAAATGCTCTTGATAGATTTTCGTGAGGCTTCATTTACTCTCCCTTTTCTTTAAAAAAATGAGATGATTTCCTGGTACCGCTTAGAACCATGCTATAGGATAATACCACCGTGGCCTTACTTTTAGTCTGCCATGTAAGCAGTACATCCCGGGATCAAGTCCCGGTGGGGACACACATTTTCACCTGTCCCCGTTGATATATATCAACGCCCGTCAGCAGCTGAAGGTATAAATATAATTCTAATTTCGTTCTAGATCGCTACAGGGCATCAATGGTGTCTGTTCTCTCGGGCATATCCGAAAGAAGAGACACCATATCCATAAAAGTATATTCTCTACGCTGGTCTACAGCTCTTTGACTGTGCTAGAATGTTGTCTTCTCGGCCAGCTGTTCGTGTGAGCATAGATGTGTGACAGGGAGAGCCAATTATGGGCTGTAATGGGGTGATGAAATACTCACCATCGAAAACGCTGCAGGAGCATCTTCATTGCCGCTGAAGAGGGCGCGTGGCGACAGTCGTAAAAATGTAAACGCATGACAATTATGGAGGCTGAATGATATCATGCAAAATGACTCACCCGATCCTCATACATGGCGATAGACATCATTTCCTAGGCAGTTTTACGTTTCAGTGTGCGCGCAGAACTGAAATGAGTGACGTGACGCGATCTACGGATAAACTAGTGACACTGCTCAACACACCTGTGCAAGATTAGATTAGATTAGATTAGATTAATACTTGTTCCGTAGATCATGAATACGACACTTCGTAATGATGTGGAACGTGTCAGGTTAATGAAAGATGTCTGTACAAGATATTACATTACACAAAATATTGCATGACTCTAATGCTTAAGTTAGTTTCTTTCCCTCCCTTAATTTATATCTAAAAATTCAGCCAATGAGTAGAAGGAGTTGTCATCTAGAAATATTTTTAATTTATTTTTAAATGTTGGTTGACTATCTGTCAGGCTTTTGATGCTGTTTGGTAGGTGACCAAAGACTTTTGTGGCAGCATAATTGACCCCCTTCTGTGCCAAAGTCAGATTTAACCCTGCATAGTGAAGATCATCCTTTTCCTGGTGTTATAGCTATGCACACTGCTATTACTTTTGAACTGGGCTGGATTATTAACAACAAATTTCATAAGTGAATATATATACTGTGAGGTTACTGTGAGGATCCCTAGATCCTTAAATAGATGTCTGCAAGATGACCATGGGTGGGCTCCAGCAATTATTCTGATTACATGTTTTTGAGCAATGAATACTTCTCTACTCAACGATGAATTACCCCAGAATATGATACCATACGAAAGCAGTGAATGAAAGTAGGCATAGTAAGCTAATTTACTGAGTTCTTATCACCAAAATTTGCAATAACCCTAGTAGCATACGTTGCCGAACTCAGACGTTTCAGCAGACCATTAATGTGTTGCTTCCAGTTTAACCTCTCATCAATGGACACACCTAAAAATTTTGAAAATTCTACCTTAGCTACAGACTTCTGTTCAAAGTCTATATTTATTACTGGAGTTGTGCCATTTACTGTACGGAACTGTATATACTGTGTTTTATCAAAATTTAAAGAGAGTCCGTTTGCTGAGAACCACTTAATAATTTCGTGAAAAACATCATTTACAATTACATCACTTAGTTCTTGGTTTTTGGATGTTATTACTATACTTGTATCATCAGCAAATAGAACTAACTTTGCATCTTCATCAATATGGAATGGTAAGTCATTAATGTATATCAAGAACAGTAAAGGAGCAAAACTCCATCCGATTTCCACTGAGACTTCCATTTCGCTCCCGGTCCGAACCTACTTTCGAAAAATGTTGAAATTTGTGTGAATTCCTAAGGGCCAAGCAGCTGAAGTCATCGGTCTCTAGGTTTGCACACTGCTTAAACTCACTTACGCTAAGAACAACAAACACACACACCACTGTCCGAGGGAGGATTCGAGCATCCGGAGGGAAGAGCCGCGCAATTCGTAACATGGCGCCTCTAACCGCGTGGCAACTTACTTTCCGATTAAGTGCTCTAGGGCCTTTTTTTTATCTCGTTTTGTTCTATATTGTTGGTTGAATTTGTTCGGAGCGGACGTCCGATGACAGCCGTTCAGGATCTTTGTGGATCCGTTAACACAGTTTATTGTTATTATCATAGAGGGCAGCTAACCCTCTGACCGAACACGTTGAGCTGCCATGCCGGTTGCCGACTGAACTACCCAGAAGCCGTGAGGACTGGGTGTGAGTTGTGCTTGGGTTGTTCAGGCGGTAGCCGGCACGGTAGGTCAGCGTGCTCGGTCATAGGGTTAGCTGCCCTCTGTAATGAAAAAAACCTGAGTGAACGGATCAACGAAGAACCTGAACGGGTGTCATCGGACGTGCACCCCAAAAAAATTCAACTAACAATATAGAACAAAATAAGATGAAAAAGGCCGTAGAGCACTTTACCGCGAAAGGCAAAGGTTTCGGGTTCGAGTGTCTGATCGGCACAAGGTTTTAATCTGCCAGGAAGTTTCATTTCAGCGCACACTTTGCTGCAGAGCGCCAATTTCATTCCAGTTTCGTAAAGGTTTTAAATTATGTATAAAATCTACCGCAAGTCTCTAGTGCTCTTTTTCTCAATACTGGGTGACTCCGTAACTGGGTAACGCACCCTGGCCTACACACCTTTTTCACCCTCAAGCCACCCCTTTGGTAGGTGAATGTTTCTTACCCCTACTGTGATTCTTCCCAGAGAGTAAATCATATGTGTAGCAAATTTGGTTGAAACCGGCCCAGTGGTTTGGAAGGAGATGTGGAACATACACACACACATAGGTACATTCTTTTTTCATAATTTGTATAAATGGTGATTTTCATTTTTTATCGTGTCATATTGTATTCTTATTTGCTTTAAGTTAAGTGAATTAACCAATTTTTGAATTCTTATTTTTTCTGTAACTTCGCGATTTAGTGTTGTCACGCTCCCCCCGCAGAAGAATGCTCTCCATGGATTCTCTACAAGCAACAGCTGTGTTCCCGTTAAAAACCCAGCACAGACACTCAGCATCTCTAAATACGTCAGGCATGCTTAAACGATACATTAGAATAGGCCAGCAAATCACTATCACAGTTGAAAAGTTGTGTTAATTTATGCACATTTTCACAGCTTGAATACCGAAACAAAAACGATGATCGGTAAATAACGAGATAGCAATATGATATTTTTTAACGAACTGTACCTCTGTAATAACACATTTTGTATGGAATATTTTATTCGAATTAATCTTTATATAACATGCTGAACTATTTACTTCTCATTCAGAAACATCCTATGTCGACACATCCATCACCATTACAAAACACAATCTACAACAGATGCAGTATGATTTAAATATCTACGGAAATAGGAACCGCTGTACCTACTTCCCACGCGAGACAGAGTCGTGCACCGATGAAGATTTCAGTGAAGCCTGGCGCTATTCCAGCCGAGGTAAACAGCCCCAATAAACGATTTTCGATACGTCGGACGGGGCGGCAGGTGGGCGCATCCAACAACACCCCTCCTCCCCCATCCATCTTCCGGTAGGCGCCCCTGGACCTATAGCGGCCTCTTCAAGCCAGCTGCGTGTATCAACGGCGGAACATGACTCCCTCATATTGACTTCGGTGTGGCTGGGGCCGATATCAGAGTCTCACTGATTGTGACTGCACCAAATAAGGGAATCAGAAGACCACAGGAGGAAAGGTACATGCTCTAGGGGGTGATAGTATCAGTGATTCTGAACAAAAATCTTCTTATATACGCATGCCCTATTCCGAATGATTTCCGAGGTAGAACACATTTAATATCATTTTTGTACCTTTTTCTTGAATAACTCGAAAACAGTGAAAACGTGTCGCAGAACAAAATTAAACTATATAGAAGTTTCTACAAAAAAAGTTCCTATTCATTTTTTTCTAGAGCTAATGGTTTGTGCGAAGTGAACGTGAGAATGAAGAAAAACTCGCTTGGCGCACATGCGCTATAGCTTACGTAGTTTTTGTAGGCCATTTTAAGGTAGTTTACTGAGGTAGTAAGTTGAGAAGAATAGTTTGATACGGGACACTTGTGGTCTATCAAGTCGCGAAACTACCTCAAATTGGCTTACAAAAACTACGTAAGCTACAGCACACGAGGGTCTAGCAATTTTTTCAAAGTAATTGCTCTCTCTTCGCACAACCATTAGCTCTAGAGAAAAAAAATTAATATGACCTTTTCTGTAGGAAATTTAATACATATTAATTTTGTACTGCGACCCGTTTTCGTTGGAGGGTGCGGTTTTCAAGTTCTTCAAGAAAAACGTACAAAAGTGATATTAAGTATGTTTTACCTAGGAATCCATTCGGAATAGGGCATACGTACATAAGAAGTTTTGTTTAGAATCACTAATGCTATCACCCCTCAGAGCATGTAGCTTTCCTCACTACTCACCCTGTATATGCACTGGGTGATTACAGACCTTAAGGGGCTCACGCATTGGCTGTAATTATCATTTGGCAGTGAAAGTTGGTAGATATAGTAATTCATTAATTTACGCTAGGAAAAAAATAGTTAAAAATTTGGTCCACATGTGCAAATGAGGCGCTGTACAGCAACTCGTCGCCGTTTCCGGTACTACTATTGAACAAATTCTGGAAGTAGTCGTTAATATTAAAATAAAAATTATGCGTTTTTCACTTGCTTTACCTTTTCTGCCCACGTCCAATTACTCATTCGTTACATATGGAAATATTTCTGCACGTCTTTCTAACTTTCACAGGGCCAGATTTCTACCTGTTGGCCAAAATTGGAACTATTTTTCCCAGCATTAGATATCTACCAACTTTCCCTGCCATACAACACCTATAGTCCACAATGGACCTGTGTGCGTAGTTACATTTTAATTACACCACGAAGTATATGTGAACCTAAACTCAAACTTCAAATTCCTACCGCGTTTTTTGCGATGTTAAGTGAATAAACGTTGACTTTTTAACTCAGATACGTTACAAATACCATTACGTAAATAGTTTGTTAAGATAATAAGATGTTCTCCTGAATGAGCATTGCAGTAAAGTAGTCGACTTGTGACACTGTCAGGTTCGAAGATGCTGAAAATTAAATGTAAAGGCCATGAGCCTCCTTAACGTGCAGAGAAACTGAATGAACTATCATGGTAATACGTGCAGAAGCTGATTAAATGTGAAGTATTAAAAAAGAGAGAAAATAAGGAATTTCTTCTGACTGGTTTGATGCGTCCCGCCACAAATCCCTTTCCTGTGCCAACCTTTTCATCTCAGAGTACCGTTTTCAAACTACGTTCTCACTATTTGCTAGATGTATTTCACTCTCACATTTCCTCTATAGTTTTTATCCTCTACAGTTGCCCATAGAACCATGGAAGTTATTCTGTGATGTCTTAGCAAATGTCTTAGCATCATGTCCCTCTGTAAGAGTATATCTCTTCTTTTCCTGTTTCCCCACAGTCCATGTTTCACTACAATACAATACTGTGCTCCAAACTAACATTTTCAAATTTTTCTTCCTCCAATTAAGGTCTACGTTTGATACTTGTAGATTTCTCTTGACCAGGACTGCCTTTTCGCCAGAGATAGTCTGCTTATGATGTCCTTCGCGCTCCATCCCTCATGGGTTACTTTGCTGTCAAGGTACCAGAGTTCCTTAACTTCATCTACTTCGTGATCCTCATTACTGATGCCACGTTTCTTGCTATTCTTATTTCGGCTACTCTACTTCTTATAACTTTCGACTAACATGAATATCCTTTTGTTGCCACTTGTCCCAACTGTTCTAGAAATTTTCGTGCAATGTTATCTATTCTTTCTGCATTATTACATCTTAAGTCTTCATAAGCTCTTTTAAATTCTAATTCTAATACTTTATTCCACATCTCTTCCTTGTCAATTCATTTTTCTTCGTCTGTCTCGTCATACAGTCTTTAAATGTACTCCTTCCACCTGCCTGGTCTCTCTGATCCATTTAAATGTATAATTCCAAGAGCACTCTCAACTCTTACTGTTACCGCCCTAGCGTTTCTTTTCACAGAAAGCTGTTTTGTCTTTTCTACAAGCTGCATTGTTTTCTGCCAGCCACTTCCTCTTCGACTTCTACACATTTTTCATTCACCTGTTTCTCGTTTCATTCCCTGCACTTCATATTTATTTCAGCCCTATGTAACTTGTATTTCTGTATTCCTGAATTTCTTTGAGTATTTTTGTACTTGCTTCTTTCGTCGATCATGTAAAGTATTTATTCTGTTAGCAATGGCTTCCACGCAGTTACATTCATTGTAACTATTTTTTTCCAGTTACTGTGACTAACCGTTTTTGGGTATGTTCATTTCTCTTTACTGAGCTACTTATCATCACAGAATCCATTCATTCCTTAGTATTCCCGTATAATTGTGGTATCGTAAGGTTCTCATTTTTCCTGTTGCTATATATAATTCATCTTTACTGTATTGTGACAAAAACAAATGAGCGCACTGTGACAGTAGTGAATGAAATCCTCTACTCTAGTTTTATGCTTGTCTGTGGTTGCTTAGTAGTCAGTCATTTGGTCAGTGCTGGGACATTCTTATTTAAGATATTTAAACGAGCAGTTGAGTTTTCAAGACAACGACATCTGTTATTTTTGAATCTTGGAGAAACTATCTCGAATACTTTATTACGGAGATGAAAAATTGATTATATAGCCATTTCTTTCTTTGTATTCATGGTAAAGATTTTCGGAGGAATTTTTAAATACAATGTTAGTTTGTCATAATTATTAATTGAAGCATATCTCTGTCCCACAGATTGATAATATTATTTACGACACGTGTTAATTTGATCTGTTTTTATAATGTCGCATATTACACATTTGGTTGAGTTGTGTATAATTTCTTGTAATGAAACAGTTTCGCAATTGCTACAGTAGTCTTATGTTGTACAATCCTTTATCTCAGTATTAGACCTTAAACTTTTAAGAACGATTTTCTTTAAAGTAAAACTCACCTTCATCATTGCTGTGCGTGCACTGCACTTAACGCCACCTGCAGCAACAGAGTGTTTCTGACAAGCAACAAAAGAAATTACATAATATTATTAACCTTTAGCTGCTGCATCTGCTGATTTATATTTCCTTTCGAGAACATTAGTATATCAGGCATAAAGCAGCGTTCTGAGCAAAAGATAAGTCACTTTTACTTCAGGGCAGATCTCGTCTTGTGTTCTTACTTGGAAACAGTGCGTAGTCATAATTATCAGGTGTTGTTCTAAGCAAGCAGATTAGTTTTTACTGAACCAGAGTTAGTAATCTCATACAATTTTTTTAAGCAGGGCAATAACTTATTTTTGTGGATATTCCAAGACAAACTTTGCACTTAATATCACCAAATATTTTCATATCAAGTTAGAGTCATAATGTACTTCGATGACGAATTTCAGTAATATTGTTTTAATTCAGCATCAAATTAGTTTCTTTTGGCAGTTAGTTAGACTTATTTTCATTACTTCAGATTCCGCACTTCATTAAGTTAGTTTGGTTTTATGACACTGTTGAGATGCGCAACACACGACAAACCAACAGTCATTATTGCTGAGCAAATGAACACGACATCTAAAGTACGCGCTATATGAGCAGAATGTTTTTAAACACAGAATATTCATTATTCACACATATACACCGTTATTTACAGAAAGCTTACACATGGCGAGCCTGCCAGATTAGTCCTCCCTTTTTCCTGTGATTTCATATATACTCCTGGAAATGGAAAAAAGAACACATTGACACCGGTGTGTCAGACCCACCATACTTGCTCCGGACACTGCGAGAGGGCTGTACAAGCAATGATCACACGCACGGCACAGCGGACACACCAGGAACCGCGGTGTTGGCCGTCGAATGGCGCTAGCTGCGCAGCATTTGTGCACCGCCGCCGTCAGTGTCAGCCAGTTTGCCGTGGCATACGGAGCTCCATCGCAGTCTTTAACACTGGTAGCATGCCGCTACAGCGTGGACGTGAACCGTATGTGCAGTTGACGGACTTTGAGCGAGGGCGTATAGTGGGCATGCGGGAGGCCGGGTGGACGTACCGCCGAATTGCTCAACACGTGGGGCGTGAGGTCTCCACAGTACGTCCATGTTGTCGCCAGTGGTCGGCGGAAGGTGAACGTGCCCGTCGACCTGGAACCGGACCGCAGCGACGCACGGATGCACACCAAGACCGTAGGATCCTACGCAGTGCAGTAGGGGACCGCACCGCCACTTCCCAGCAAATTAGGGACACTGTTGCTCCTGGGGTATCGGCGAGGACCATTCGCAACCGTCTCCATGAAGCTGGGCTACGGTCCCGCACACCGTTAGGCCGTCTTCCGCTCACGCCCCAACATCGTGCAGCCCGTCTCCAGTGGTGCCGCGACAGGCGTGAATGGAGGGACGAATGGAGACGTGTCGTCTTCAGCGATGAGAGTCGCTTCTGCCTTGGTGCCAATGATGGTCGTATGCGTGTTTGGCGCCGTG
This sequence comes from Schistocerca gregaria, assembly GCF_023897955.1. Taxonomy (NCBI): domain Eukaryota; kingdom Metazoa; phylum Arthropoda; class Insecta; order Orthoptera; family Acrididae; genus Schistocerca; species Schistocerca gregaria. The sequence continues at coordinate 583,261,006 of NC_064923.1, forward strand.
CAGGTGAGCGCCACAATCAGGACTGCATACGACCGAGGCACACAGGGCCAACACCCGGCATCATGGTGTGGGGAGCTATCTCCTAAACTGGCCGTGCACCTCTGGTGATCGTCGAGGGGACACTGAATAGTGCACGGTACATCCAAACCGTCATCGAACTCATCGTTCTACCATTCCTAGACCGGCAAGGGAACTTGCTGTTCCAACAGGACAATGCATGTGTGCATGTATCCCCTGCCACCCAACGTGCCCTAGAAGGTGTAAGTCAACTACCCTGGCCAGCAAGATCTCCGGATCTATCCCCCATTGAGCATGTTTGGGGCTGGATGAAGCGTCGTCTCACGCGGTCTGCACTTCCAGCACGAACGCTGGTCCAACTGAGGCGCCAGGTGGAAATGGCATGGCAAGCCGTTCCACAGGACTACATCCAGCATCTCTACGATCGTCTCCATGGGAGAATAGCAGCCTGCATTGCTGCGAAAGGTGGATATACACTGTACTAGTGCCGACATTGTGCATGCTCTGTTGCCTGTGTCTATGTGCCTGTGGTTCTGTCAGTGTGATCATGTGATGTATCTGACCCCAGGAATGTGTCAAATAAAGTTTCTTCTTCCTGGGACAATGAATTCACGGTGTTCTTATTTCAATTTACAGGAGTGTATTTCTCAAAAGCAAATCAGAACTATGCATATAGGAGCTAACATCTGTGGTTTCTCTTTCATGCTATTGTAATTTCATTTTCATTTTTATGTGTGACTTAGTGTGAATATTATTTTACAAAAATGTTGATTTTCAGGATCATTGTTATGTAGGCAGATAACAGTAGGCTACATAGTGTGTTGAATACTTCAGTGCCACATACACTTTCAGTAGATATTTCTGTTGCACAATAGAATTTATTACGTTCTGTTATTTAATTAGAAATAGAAATTTTGTTTGGTAATTAAGTTTTTACAGTGCAACCTTATGGCTTGACTTGCGCCATAGGGTGGTGGGGTTTCGGGTTCCGCTGGATAGGTCAGGAGTCCACAACACACAGCAAGCAGCTACAAGGGTAGCAGGGGTTGTGTGGCGGGGACTGGGCGGTTTTTTAGGTTAGATGGCCTCGGGCAAGTACAGAAAGGGCAACAGCCTCAAAGGGTGCGGGGCAAAGTCAGGACATGCGCGGACCAAGCAGCAATCGGTATTGTAATTGGAAACTGTCGAAGCTGCATTAGTAAAGCACCGGAACTTCAAGCGCTGATAGAAAGCACAGAAGCTGAAATCGTTATAGGTACGGAAAGCTTCTAAGTAGGCTATTTAGATTTTTTTTATTGGTAACGCCACATTGCGCTCTGTATGAAAAATCACTCGCTGCGCTGTGTGCAGTCTGTGGCTGGTTGGCATTGTTGTAATACTCGCCATTGTAGCGTTGGACAGTTGGCTGTTAGCGGCGCATAGCGTTGCGCATTTGGAGGTGAGCCGCTAGCAGTGGTGGATGTGGGGAGAGAGACTGCGGAGTTTTGAAATTTGTAAGACTGGAGGTCATGAACTGCTATATATATTATGATTATTAAGGTAAATACATTGTTTTTTCCCTAGTAAAATCTTTCGTTAGCTAACTATACCTATCAGTAGTTAATGCCTTCCGTCGTTTGAATCTTTTATTTAGCTGGCAGTAGTGGCACTCGCTGTATTGCAGTAGTTCGAGTAAACAAGATTTTTGTGAGGTAGGTGATATGTGAAACGTATAGGTTAATGTTATTCAGGGCCATTGTTTCGTAGGGATTTTTGTAAGTCAGATTGCGTTGCGCTAAAAATATTGTGTGTCAGTTTAAGCACAGTCTTGTATAATTTTTATAAGGGGACGTTTCAAGTTGAAGCCAGAGATAAGTTATGCCGAAATTTTTACAAAGTCACAGACGGTGTTTAGAAAGGATAGATAGCGTGAACCCGGTGGTGGCGTGTTTGTCGCTATTAGTAGTAGTTTATCCTGTAGTGAAGTAGAAGTGGATAGTTCCTGTGAATTATTATGGGTGGAGGTTACACTCAACAGCCGAGTTAGCTAATAATTGGCTCCTTTTACCGACCTCCCGACTGAGCAACATTAGTGGCAGAACAACTGAGAGAAAATATGGAATACATTTCACATAAATTTTCTCAGCATGTTATAGTCTTAGGTGGAGATTTCACTTCACCAGATATAGACTGGGACACTCAGATGTTTAGGACGGGTGGTAGAGACAGAACATCGAGTGACATTGTACTGAGTCCACTACCCGAAAATTACCTCGAGTAATTAAACAGAGAACCGACTCGCGGAGATAACATGCTGGACCTACTGATAACAAACAGACCCGAACTTTTCGACTCTGTAATCGCGGAACAGGGAACCAGGGAACCAGTGATCATAAGGCCGTTGCAGCATCCCTGAATATGGAAGTAAATAGAAATATATAAAAAAAAGAAGGAAGTATTATCTGTTTAGCAAGAGTAATAGAAGGCAGATTTCAGACTACCTAACAGACCAACTAGAAAATTTCTATTCCGACACTGAAAATGTTAAGTGTTTATGGAAGAAGTTCAAGGCAATCGTAAAATGCCTTTTAGACAGGTACGTGCCGAGTAAAATTGTGAGGGACGGGAAAAACCGACCGTGGTTCAACAACAAAGTTAGGAAACTACTGCGAAAGGAAAGAGAGCTTCACTGAGAGCTTAAACGCAGCCAAAACCTCTCAGACAAACAGAAGCTAAGCGATGTCAAAGTTAGCGTAAGGAGGGCTATGCGTGAAGCGTTCAGTGAATTCGAAAGTAAAATTCTATGTACCGACCTGACAGAAAAGTCTAGCAATTTCTGGTCTTACGTTAAATCAGTAAGTGGCTCGAAACAGCATATCCAGACACTCTGGGATGATGATGGCATTGAAACAAAGGATGACACGTGAAAAGATGAAATACTAAACACATTTTTCCAAAGCTGTTTCACAGAGGAAGACCGCACTGCAGTTCCTGCTCTAAATCCTCGCACAATCGAAAAAATGGCTGACATCGAAATAAGTGTCCAAGGAATAGAAAAGCAACTGGAATCACTCAACAGAGGAAGGTCCACTGGACCTGACAGGATACCAATTCTATTCTATACAGAGCACGCGAAAGAACTTGCCCCCTTCTAACAGCCGTGTACCGCAAGTCTCTAGAGGAAAGGAAGGTTCCAAATGATTGGAAAAGAGCACAGGTAGTCCCAGTCTTCAAAAAGGGTCGTCGAGCAGATGCGCAAAACTATGGATCTATATCTCTGACGTCGATCTGTTGTAGAATTTTAGAACATGTTTTTTGCTCGCGTATCATGTCGTTTCTGGAAACCCAGAATCTACTCTTTAGGAATCAACCTGGATTCCGGAAACAGCTATCGTGAGAGACCAAACTCGCTTTATTTGTTCATGACACCCAGAAAATATTAGATACAGGCTCCCAGGTAGATTCTATTCTCCTTGACTTCCGGAAGGCGTTCGATAAAGTTCCACACTGTCGCCTGATAAACAAAGTCAGAGCCTACGGAATATCAGGCCAGCTGTGTGGCTCGATTGAAGAGTTTTTAGAAAACAGAACATAGCATGTTGTTTTCAATGGAGAGACGTCTACAGACGTTAAAGTAACCTCTGGCGTGCCACAGTTGTGTTATGGGACCACTGATTTTCACAATATATATAATTGACCTAGTAGATAGTTCGGAAGTTTCATGCGGCATTTCGAGGATGATGCTGTAGTTTACAGAGAAGTTCAAATGGCTCTGAGCACTATGGGACTCAACTGCTTAGGTCATCAGTCCCCTAGAACTTAAAACTACTTAAACCTAACTAACCTAAGGACATCACACACATCCATGCCCGAGGCAGGATTCGACCTGCGACCGTAGCAGTCGCACGGTTCCGGACTGCGCGCCTAGAACCGCGAGATCACCGCGGCCGGCTATATAGAGACGTTGCAGCATTAGAAAATTATAGAGAAATGCAGGAAGATCTGCAGCGGGTAGGCACTTGGTGCAGAGAGTGGCAACTGACCCTTAACATAGACAAATCTACTGTATTGCGAATACATGGAAAGAAGGATACTTTATTGTATGATTATATGATATCCGAACAAACACTGGTAGCTGTTACTTCTGTAAAATATCTGGGAGTATGCCTGTGAAACGATTTGAAGTGGAATGATCATATAAAATTAATTGTTTGGGGGGGTGGGGGTACCAGGTTGAGATTCATTTGGAAAGTCCTTAGAAAATGTAGTCCATCAACAAAGGAGGTGGCTTACAAAACACTCGTTCGACCTATCCTTAAGTATTGTTCATCATTGCGGGATCCTTACCAGATCGGGTTGACGGAGTAGATTGAGAAGATCCAAAGAAGAGCGGCGCATTTCGTCACAGGGTTATTTGGTAAGCTACATAGCTTTACGGAGATGTTTAGCAAACTCAAGTGGCAGACTCTGCAAGAGAGGCGCTGTGCATCGCGGTGTAGCTTGCCGTCCAGGTTCCGAGAGGGTGTGTTGCTGGATGAGGTATCGAATATATTGCTTCCCCCTACTTATACATCCCGAGGAGATCACGAATGTAACATCAGAGAGATTCGATAGCGCACGGAGGCTTTCCGGCAGTCGTTCTTCCCGCAAACCATACGCGACTGGAACAGGAAAGGGAGGTAATGACAGTGGCACTTAAAGTGCCCTCCGCCACACACCGTTAGGTGGGTTGCGGAGTGTAGATGTAGATGTAGATGTATGGCTAGCAACAAATTAGTTATCTGTGTGACTAGACCACAAAGTACATAACAGAGCAATGAGTCAATTATTAATGAAACAGAACAAGCGCAACAGTCGATACACATAAATAATTTACTTGAGATTTCAAAGAATGCGAAATACTTTTCAACACACTTGTGTTCTTTATTAGGAAGCGCAACAGAATCAACATCCAACAGTCTTAAAGAAATTTCAGAACACTAATCGCTAGGGGAAAAGTCTCTCGGCTGTGCGAAATTTCGCAACGACCACTTACTGAGACTATCGATTCGAGTTTTTCTTCCATTTCTTTTAATCAAACATTATACAACCCAACAACAGTTACTGACAATGCAAACTCAGTTACTACAAATCCAGTAAACTTGAATTTGGAAATCAACAATCCTACTTTTGTCAAATTGCTACTAAACATGACCAAAGCATTAGAACAATACAAAAAATTGTGCGATACACAGAACAAAACGCAAAAAGACCAGAAGAAAATAGTAAAACGCAAGACGAAATTAATGAAGATACCAAGAAATTGTAAAATCTTTCTGCAGAAATCCGACAAGAGATTAGAAATGGATTGCAACCAGTTATTATGAGACTATAAGACAGGCTAGGCAGCGTTGAAATTGAACAAAAATTCTTAACACTGCATAAGACAACTACAAAAAAAACTACTCGGGTAAATAAATACCTCTGAACGTAGCGAAGTGGTCTCGCTACTCACAGAATGATACGATCACCTTAATATCACTGTTCAGACAAATAGTGAACAGGCACACGTATTAAAAATTAACTCTGGCGAATAAAAAGAACTTAGTACGTTAACAAAAACTGTCAAAGATCCGTTCAACACTCACGGACTTCGAACTTGGTCACATGATTGGGCGTCACTTGTGTCATACGTCTGTACGCGAGATTTCGATGCTCCTAAACGTCCCTAGGTCCATTGCTTCCGATGTCATGGTGAAGTGGAAACCTACAGCACAAAAACGTACAGGTCGACCTCGTCTGTTGACTGACAGAGACCGCCGACAGTTGAAAAGGGTCGTCTTGTGTAATAGGCAAACATCTATATAGACCATCAGACAAGAATTGCAAACTGCACCAGGGTCCACTGCAAGTACTGTGACAGTTAAGCGGGAGGTGAGAAAACTTGGATTTCATGTTCGAGCGGCTCCTCATAAGCCGCACATCACGCCGGTAAATGCCAAACTACGCCTCTCTTGGTGTAAGGAGTGTAAATTTTGGACTATTGAACAGTGTAAAAACGTTGTGTGGAGTGACGAATCACGGTAGACAATGTGGAAATCCGATGACAGGGTGTGGGTATGGCGAATGACCGGTGAACGTCATCTGCCAGGGTGTGTAGTGCCAACATTAAAATTCGGAGGCGGTGGTCTTGTATTTCGAGGGGCTTACAGCCCTTCTTGTTTTACGTGGCACTATCACAGCACAGACCTACATTGATGTTCTAAGCAAAATTCTTGTTTCCCAGTGTTGAAGAACAATTCGGGGATTGCGATTGCATCTTTCAACACGCTCGAGGACCTGATAATGATAAACAGCCTGTGGTGGAGTGGTTACACTTCAGAAACATCCTTGTAATGGAATGGCCTGCATAGAGTTCTGTCCTGCATTCTGGAAAACACCTTTCGGATGTTTTGGAACGCCAACTTCGTGCCAGACCTCACCGACCGACATCAATGCCTCTCCTCTGGACAGCATTCCGTGAAGAATGGGCTGCCATTCCCCAAGGAATATTTCAGCACCTGATTGAACGTATGACTGCGACAGTGGAAGCTGACATTAAGGCTAAGTGTGAGCCAACACCACATTGAATTCCAGCATTACCCATGGAGGGTGCCACGAACATGTAAGTCATTTTCAGCCAGGAGTCCGGATACTTTTGATTACATAGTGTATCAATGAGTCGCTCTCAGTAGCAATAGATAAAAGTCCGGCTCTCTCCGAAACGACCATTTTGATTACAAATATTTTCATGTAGTCAACTTACGCGCTCATTTTCTTGTACACAAATGTCTTTACATACAAGTCATTGAACTTTCTCTGCACTATGATAGTGAACATTTCAGCAAAAGAATTGCGAAAAGAAGAATCAGTCCGAATTCCATGTATTTACTTACGGCCATGCATTACCCTACGTTTAACAGTAGGTAGGGTCCCTTTATACTTTCTTGATACATCGATTGGCGAACGATGCCTTCCAGAATATGTGTTAACCATTTTTCAGTTTCTTGGTACACTTATCCTCTCATGCTGTCCTTTATAACCGATCAGTACAAGAAATTTCCTTCTACTGCCATAAAGTAAATAAGTAGAAAGTAATTTTAGAGACTGGTGAGCTACGGTTTCGATTGTGTCGTATTGGCTACAGAGAATATTCATATGATGACAAATTTAAATATTCTGTTACACGCATTTCGTGACAGTAACAAAATACAAATGAGTTAAAATGTGTTTAAATGGAAAATTACTCGCATTTTTTGAATATTTGATCCCTTTAGCAAAATACGTAATGAAAAACATCCGGCGTTTCGTTCATGTTCGACTACAGCATATACGTTACAATACTTGACAGGAGTGCACTACAGATAGCGACTCGTAATTCCGACAGCAAATAATGAGTCACATCACAAGGAATATTGCATTGCTACAACACTGAACTTTTTTAAGTTAAAGAGATATCTGAGACAGGTTGCTGGTTTTCCCAAGCCCGGCGTTAAACTGCCCACGTGCGAGAAAAATAGAGTTTGCAGTTTCGATAAACTTCTCAGTAAGAGACTTTTATTGGTAGAGCACAGTTTGGTGAAACAAGTGTACATCTTTGAACACCATCATTTTTTAAATACTGCAGTAGCAGCCTAGAATTAGAAACTGGAAGGTCTAGCACCAGTTCTCATAAGACATACACGCTATTGAGACTATATGTGTGTTGTCCAAATGAAAAGTCTATTTTGCTAATGGTACAGGGTGTTTCAAAAATGACCGGTATATTTGAAACGGCAATAAAAACTAAACGAGCAGCGATAGAAATACACCGTTTGTCGCAATATGCTTGGGACAACAGTACATTTTCAGGCGGACAAACTTTCGAAATTACAGTAGTTACAATTTTCAACAACAGATGGCGCTGCAAGTGATGTGAAAGATATAGAAGACAACGCAGTCTGTGGGTGCGCCATTCTGTACGTCGTCTTTCTGCTGTAAGCGTGTGCTGTTCACAACGTGCAAGTGTGCTGTTGACAACATGGTTTATTCCTTAGAACAGAGGATTTTTCTGGTGTTGGAATTCCACCGCCTAGAACACAGTGTTGTTGCAACTAGACGTAGTTTTCAACGGAGGTTTAATGTAACCAAATGACCGAAAAGCGATAGAATAAAGGATCTGTTTGAAAAATTTCAACGGACTGGGAACGTGACGGATGAACGTGCTGGAAAGGTAGGGCGACCGCGTACGGCAACCACAGAGGGCAACGCGCAGCTTGTGCAGCAGGTGATCCAACAGCGGCCTCTGGTTTCCGTTCGCCGTGTTGCAGCTGCGGTCCAAATGACGCCAACGTCCACGTATCGTCTCATGCGCCAGAATTACACCTATATCCATACAAAATTCAAAAGCGGCAACCCCTCAGCGCCGCTACCATTGCTGCACGAGAGACATTCGCTAACGATATAGTGCACAGGATTGATGACGGCAATATGAATGTGGGCAGCATTTGGTTTAGTGACGTAGCTTATTTTTACCTGGACGGCTTCGTCAATAAACAGAACTGGCGCATATGGGGAACCGAAAAGCCACATGTTGCAGTCCCATCGTCCCTGCATCCTCAAAAAGTACTGGTCTGGGCCGCCATTTCTTCCAAAGGAATCATTGGCCCATTTTTCAGATCCGAAACGATTACTGCATCACGCTATCTGGACATTCTTCGTGAATTTGTGGCGGTACAAACTGCCTTAGACGACACTGCGAACACCTCGTGGTTTATGCAAGATGGTACCCGGCCACATCGCACGGCCGACGTCTTTAATTTCCTGAATGAATATTTCGATGATCGTGTGATTGCTTTGGGCTATCCGAAACATACAGGAGGCGGCGTGGATTGGCCTCCCTATTCGCCAGACATGAACCCCTGTAACTTCTTTCTGTGGGGACACTTGAAAGACCAGGTGTACCGCCAGAATCCAGAAACAATTGAACAGCTGAAGCAGTACATCTCATCTGCATGTGAAGCCATTCCGCCAGACACGTTGTCAAAGGTTTCGGGTAATTTCATTCAGAGACTACGCCAAATTATTGCTACGCATGGTGGATATGTGGAAAATATCGTAGTATAGAGTTTCCCAGAACGCAGCGCCATCTGTTGTTGACAATTGTAACTACTGTAATTTCGAAAGTTTGTCCGCCTGAAAATGTACTGTTGTCCCAAGCATATTGCAACAAACGGTGTATTTCTATCGCTGCGCGTTTAGTTTTTATTGCCGTTTCAAATATACCGGTCATTTTTGTAATTGTATTGATGTATTACAAGTATATGAAGGATTTTCTACCAGTTCATGGAATACTTAAAAGCTGTTAAAGATACGGAAATTATCAACGTCCAGAGTAATATGTATTTTCATGAAGATTTTCTTTTCAGGATTTGTTGTGCAGTAATGAAGGTTTGTTTGCTCGGCAGTGCTATTCATCAAATGTGACTCTGGGGTGTCTATCGTGTAAGGATCGGTTAATGAAACAAATCAGGGAGTGTTTGCTATTGTTTATTTACGAGATATGACGATATTATGAGACATGAGATTAATATAGTGACGATTCAGAATCGATAATTATGTTGAAGGTTTTAATAATTATTGATGATTATGATTTTGAGAGTAATGATTATGACATGATAGGAAGATGCGAAGGTTATGAATAACGATGTATTATGAGGATTGAGAGAGTAATCGTTAGGACATATACTGGGGACACAGTTTCGGATGAAGTTGATTTATCTTCATTTGTATGGATATATTTCATTAGCTTGTATGCTGTAAGTGGAAAGTAATGGACTGTTACATGGTTAGTAGCATAACAGGGATCTGAAAAGGTAAATAACACCAGTATGGTGAGAGGCAACACAATTACTTTTTTATCTGAAGTTTTTCGGATTCCAGATACAACCAGTATTGCATTCATTTCTAACATTTAATGTTCTTTATAACGCTTTGTTATTTTTTTATTTGCTACATACAGCATACGAGTGCAATATCCTGTTGCAGTGTGTACTTCTTTTTCTTTTGTAACTAAGCGCACATGTTCTTGTCTTCAGGTCAGATTATGACAGACAGGAAGAAATATATACGTATTAAAAAAATTTGGCTACTATACATATTTTCCGAATTTATGAGACATAGTTGCACATACGACAAATAGTTGAATAAAAAACTTTTATGATGACACTGCGCTGAGATGTAAAACTTGAAAGAGAATATCTTTAATCGAAATACAGATGTATTTTGTGATAAGATGAATATTTCAAAGAGCAATTTGATGCTGATCCAAAAGTTTTTTTTTGCATTTTACAGCTTATTAATTAATTTTCTTACCACAGATTACTGTTGGGAAATGTATGTAATTTTATAAAATCATCTCAAAAACCTAGTCTAGATATCAATGGTGCTTTATTAATATAATCGGTTTCGGCCTAGGCTTGGTCACCGTCAGACAGCACCATCAGCTGAAGTTGACGATGCGTAGACAGTCAGTTGACCTCGGTCGCTGAAACTGCTAGTACATTCGACTGCATAGCATGACAATTGCCTCATGTGAACTTACCGAATATTCAATTATTGGTACTCCAGCAAACGTCAGACGCTAACATCTTATATGCGCTTTGTTATAACACTGATATATCCTTATGATGACATACTTTGCCTTAGTTACTGCGTTGCGTTTATGATGAAACATTTGCGTATGATTTGTCTCAGCATAAGAATGTGTAATTCATTTTGTTTGCTCATTTACCATACTGATTTTCTTGCTGCATACGCATTAAACATTTTGACGAAATTTGCTTTCTGATGAAATAATTGTCATGTTTTTATGCGAATAACAATGAATTTAGTTGCATTGCTTTTCTGAGGGATGAGATTTGTGACTATAAGTGTATTGTGGCTCCTCAGTAAAATGAGAGCTCACTTAGTATATTCATTTACTGTTAGAGTCTATAAATGAGATACTTTTACTGCTTAGGTAGCAGAAAATCTTAATTTTGTCTACTTTGTTACCATCAGTCCTGATGTTAAGTTTCTCGCTTTTCTTACTTCTGCTATTTCTCATTACAGTCGTCTTTCTTCGATTTACTCTCAGTCATTATTGTGTACTCCTTAGACTGCCGATTCCATCAAGCAGTTACTGAGATTCTCCTTCACTTTCGCTAAAGACAGCAATTTTACCAGCAAATCATACACTTGATCTGGACACTCCTGGAATTATTGATCTATTATTGAACATTTATGTCCGTTATTGCTTTTTGGGTGTATGTACTGAACAGTAGAGGCGAAAGACTATATCCTTGCCAGACAACCTTTTTATAATCCGAGCACTTCGTTCTTGGTCTGACCCCCTTATTATTATCTCTTATACAGGTTGTATATTATTCATCTCTGTCTCTATAGCCTACCCACATTTACCTCAGAATTTGGAGCTTCTTGCGTCACTTGACACTGTCGAACGCTTTTCCCAAGTCGACAGATCCTATGAACATTTCTTTCATCACTAAAGATAGCAATGTTACCAGCAAATCATACCCTTGATCTCGACACTCCTAGAATTATTGATCTATTCTTGAACATTTATGTCCGGTATTGCTTTTTGGGTGTATGTATTGAACAGTAGAGGCGAAAGACTATATCCTTGCCTGACAACCTTTTCATAATCCGAGCACTTCGTTCTTGGTCTGATCCCCTTATTATTATCTCTTTTACAGGTTGTATATTATTCGTCTCTCTCTCTATAGCCTACCCACATTTACCTCAGAATTTGGAGCTTCTTGCGCCACTTGACACTGTCGAACGCTTTTCCCAAGTCGACAGATCCTATGAACATTTCTTTCATCACTAAAGATAGCAATGTTACCAGCAAATCATACCCTTGATCTCGACACTCCTAGAATTATTGATCTATTCTTGAACATTTATGTCCGTTATTGCTTTTTGGGTGTATGTATTGAACAGTAGAGGTGAAAGACTATATCCTTGCATGACAACCTTTTTATAATCCGAGCACTTCGTTCTTGGTCTGACCCCCTTATTATAATCTCTTATACAGGTTGTATATTATTCATCTCTGTCTCTATAGCCTACCCACATTTACCTCAGAATTTGGAGCTTCTTGCGTCACTTGACACTGTCGAACGCTTTTCCCAAGTCGACAGATCCTATGAACATCTCTTTACTTTTCATTAGTCTTGCTTCCATTATTAACTAAAGATCAGAACGGCCTCTCTGGTGCCTTTACCTTTGCTAAAATTGAACTGAACGTCGTCCAAGACATCCAAAATTTCCTTTCCCATTCTTCCGTGTATCACTCTTGTCAGCAACCTGGACGCATGAGCTGTTAAGCTGATTGTGCGACAGTTCCCGCAATTTTCATTTCTGGTAGTTGCGGCGGCGCAGTGTATTGCGAAGTTCCACTCACCTGGTGGTGAATCTCTTCTCACACACAGGCCTTCGTGAAATTACTGAAATGCAGATCTCAGCTAGAAAAAGCTATAGAAAAACAAAACGCTGGAACCATCGTAACCATAAGTAGCACAAAAAATTAGTCGGTGGAAGGTATATTTAAACGAAAGTGTTTATGTACGTAAAAGTTAGCTCTGTTGTGGTAAGCTGGCGTACACCAGTCACCTTACTGTAAACTGTACGAAGTCTGAAATGCTCACAGGCACAAATCATTCAAAACCGTAGTCAGTTCATGGTAATTACTAATGATTCTCTCCAAAATGTTTACAAACGGATTGTGTCTTTCAGATAACCTCGCTTAATCAGTGTCACGTACCACAGTGTTCACGTTCGCGAGTATGCAACACGCTCTGAATTTCACTCCGTGCATTAAATCGAACTCTCTTCCACAATTTACGGTTATTGTCAAACATTTGGTACCGAAATCTCAAAGTATTAACTATTTTCAACTGATCGCACACCAGTAGGCCTCATCACTATGAGATCCAAACTGCGATTTTACTCTTCTTTCTGAATATAATTCTCAAAATACGAGCGAATATGGTAATTTCTGATTGGCAGAGAAACATCGCAGCCAATCTGAAAACAACATCAAACGCTCTCAAACCCTCGCCTATATACAGAAACAATCAAAGGTTGTCAATGAAGGCTGTTTTCTCAGAACCTTCGGAGATATTGTTACGTAACTTCAACTGGGTATATATTATCTTGCTTCTCTAATTAAAATTTTCTGTAAATACTTCAACGACGGTAATCTGTGTATATTTTCGTCGTTAATTTAAATTTACATACTTGATGTTCCCATGAATGATTTTGGAGAGTTGAGAGCAAGTATGTGATTTAACACTAACTTACTGAAATATTGTTTGATCCCACTGAAATAATGATGAATTCTTGACCGACTATGAATAATCGTTCTTAAGTAATTTTATTTAATTTAACAGTTTGGTCTTAAAATGCCAAGGTCGTGATTGTCTTGTGAATAAAGTCATTTTTCTGGCAGGTGGTAATAAAATCTTCATAGTATGATGTTCAGCCCTTATTTGGCCTCGTCCTTCCACCCCAGGCAACCTTACGTCAGTAGTATGTACCATTCGACTTACACACAACATGAGGTTTGCAGGCTTGTCTGCTCTATTAAGTAGGCTGGAAGGTGATCAGCGACATCCCTGCCGAAACAGCACGAGCTGGTGCACGCACACGTGTTTCTGAGCACACCTTTCATCTTACATTGCGGAACTAGGAGTTCCCCAGCAGGCCTCCTTACACGTTTACCTGTTGACGCAATGACATCATAAATTACGATAGCCATTGACAGGAGACCATCTGGATTCTACCGTAGATCACTGGAAAGAGGTTGGCAATTCGGCTGAATCGCATTTCTGCTACACTGGGTCGACGGTCGTCTCCACAGACACCGTCATCTAGGTGAACGGTGGCTCTAAACGTGCAGCGCGCCAAGGACGCAGGCTGGGGAGAGCAGTCCTACGCCTAGGGTGACATTGTCCTGCGCTTGCATGAGATCTGTGGTAGCAACAGAAGACACGGTGACAGTTGCAAATCACCTGCATTCCTTCGTGCTTGGCGTACTACAGTGAACTGACATTGGTGTATCGGTGACCAAATTCGCCTTATGTAAATACTATTGAACCCATTTGGGTCGCTATCGGGCGTCATCGCCGTGTACGCCAATTGGTGGCCCGCTATTTACGCGAATTACTTGACATCTAATGGTACATACCTCTACAAACCTAACGACAAACTCTGTAAGACGTGTATATTTCTATTGTCAAACCACAATTTATGAAAGATGTTTATATTTTATTAATAGGATGATGTAGGAACAACTAATATTTGTCATGTTGGAAATAACTGTGCTAGCAGGAAATGTATGCATCAAAGTATTGTTGGCAGGAGAGACTGCCCATTGAAATAATTTTAAAAATGGCGGGAGAGACCGCGTATGGATACATTTTAAGAAAAGAGCGGGAAAGCAGCTCATTGATACATTTTGTAATGGTAGCAGGGATTGTTTGCACCAGAAAGCATTGTTGGCGCGAGAGACCGCACTTTAGCGCTCGTAGGAAGTCAGTAGTAAGCGAGATGTGAAGCGAGTCGGTAACAGGTCTGAAGCGAGAGGTTGAGAGGAGCGGTGTGCCTGCCAGCCACCAGCTATGCTTTACAAGAGATTATAAACGAATATACAGAGACATCAGCTAACTATTATCATAAGAGGAACTAATATTATTGAATCATTTTTTTGAGAAACTCAAGACTACTGAAGGTATGTTTGCGTAATACTAGTTGTAAGATTATTGTAAAAAGTAAGTCCCATTTGAAAGTTTGTAAAATCATTTCATTCAGAATATAATTAATTTTTGCCAGCAATATCGCATTACTGACTATAACCCATCCCATTAACCATCACCGTAAAACTTTGCAAAGTTTTATTGTTGTCAAGAAAAAGTTTAAATATGTGATTACGTAATTTCAGTCAAATTAATTAATTGAATAACGTCAGCTTTGCTATTAAAGAATAACGTCAGCTTGGTAATAAATACAGCCACTTATTATGAAAGCCCACTAGCAGCTAATAGAGTATAGTAAAACAGAGTAGGTATATTCATGTCACAGTTCGATGTAGCAGTCAGATGGCGATCCAGTAACATTAAAAAAAGGTAAGGAACAATTTTGGGTTATTGCAGGTAACGACTGAGGGCCACGACGACGACACATTCCATGTTTCGTCGAAATAATCAGAAAATCACTTTTAATAAGTAGCATTTAAATTTGTATGCGAAGACTGAGAAAGAGAATTAATTTCAAAGGGAAGATTTCATTCGTTATTATTAAGCAAGAGATAGAAATCCTAAGGGAAGATTTCATAGGTTATTGTAGAAGGGAAAGTTGCGTAACAAAAGAGATACAGAGGAGACGGGAAGGTTTCAACTGTCTAATCCCTAATATGCAAGATCAGTGATGTGTTTCTTTCCAAAGACAGACAAACAACCTTTTAAGCAGGTGGTCATAATGTTTTGGCTAATCAGCATATAGATTGTGCAAAGGCTATCTCGATATAAATTGCTGTCGTAGAATTTTTGTATACATAATTAAAAATGGTCGAAGACGGTAGTTGTACATTAGTACATAAATGGAAATTTACAGCTGCATATGGTATCAAATTACTCAAACAGTCTGTCACAGCTGAGGTTGAAAGCTCAATGAATAAAATAACGTAATATTTATTGGGGTTTCCATTTTCATTTGTCGCCACAGAAAAAGGAAACTTCAAATCGTAGGCAGCTCAGCCGATACTTGGGACACTTGTCCTGCTCACAGAACTCTTTGAATTCAGAGACACTATTCCCACGATCGTGATATCCGAATGCAGGCAAATCGATTTGACGGGGCTTTTCAGTTATTGGCCTGAACTCTAAGGCGCAGCGATTAACTGCGCAACACACTTTCTTTAATGGTCTGCCGAGAGTTCTTTCCGCTCGCGGCGTGCGGCGTGAAGCGGACCTCTGCTCCGCTAAATTGTTGCTGTCAATAGCAGGAACGGCTATCGAGAAATAAATGGCAAAGTTATAATTGGCGAAAGCGAAGAGGGCGTGGCCGACGCGGCGCGTGAGAAACAGGAGGCTGCGCCGGTGCTTCTTTTGTTTTAACATCGCCGTTTCTTTCCTCTCAGCCGGCTCCCTGAGAGGTTCTTGCATTTCCCTAATTTTTAATATTCCGCAATTCTGAAAATGTATTTTTAGCGAGGAACGGAATGTTGAAGCGTACAGTCCCTTCCATTTCCGGTAGATCCCAAGCACTGCTCAGTCTCAGAGAACATCTGCATCCACGTACACATTCCTTGCGGTGTGTGGAGGAGGTACTAAACACTTTCCTCCCATTTCCCTCTTCCATTCGCAAAGGGCACATGGAAAAAGTCACCGTCGATGAGATCCGATTTCCCTGATTTTTCTAGGTTTGCCCTCTACCGAGAAGTGTGTGGTTGGATTTGACATTGTAGTCAGGGAACGACCGCCACACTGTCCAGATTTTCTGTGAAAGGGAGAGCGTCGCAATAAGAAGCATTTCATTTCTCACGATACATTCGAACTATAAGAAAATTCACGAATCGTTTGAGATTTCACAAAGATCGATCTGTCTAATATTCAGATATCCGATGAAATTAACAGTCAATGAAATCATCTCAAACCAGTTTTCCTGGCTTGCCTGACAGGAGAACTGTTTTCTCCAGAAGTTGGAGTTATTTCCCGAGCATTGATTTAAATTTTCCTAGTAATTTACAACATGGCGAACCATCACAAGGGTTGTTCCATCCATTGCATCGAATTCCAGACCACGATTTGTTCGAGGCGGTGGGATACCAGTCTGTCCATTTCGACGAGTTTTGCCAATCCTAGAAACCCAACCTCGGATCCGTGAGACCAAGCTCTGCAGGCTGGAACAGAACTTAATCGGCACTTTGGTTACATTGGCTACTGTCCCCTCTTACTAGGTTCCCATACTTTTGTTAATAAGACTGATGGAAGAGGCTCTCTTGTTCTGAGATGATGTCAGCTGTTTGTAGGAGTAGGTCCGCAAAATTCAGCCACTTTGTGCTAGGCTACTTTTCTCAGTAGTAGCCATGGACCCTAATGCTGCGGTTATTAGGCCTACAGCTTTGCACTAAAGGTAATGCAACCGCGTTCGTTTCGGTCGTGGTCGTCAGTAATGCAACGGTCGTAAATTGATCGTTAGGCGTGACAAAGCTAACCATGCTTGCGCGACAGTGCTTTGTACTGCCCCTGCCTGGTTTTAGTTTACTCTTTATCGTAGATAGTAAATATTGCAGTTTATCTCTCAGTGTGTACATTCTCTCTTATCAAGAGCTGGACGAGGTAACATAACGGTCATATATATTGCAAATTGTTCCCTTTGTCCAGCCCTGCAGAAAGTTCTCTGTGTCAGGTTTGTGCTGTTTCTCTGTGTACTATCCGAAATTTTAAATGTTTAACAGGCTACCTCGTATTTCCATGTGTGCTTCTTTATGGAAATATAAGCAATATTTTGTCGTATCTCTCCGGCTTCTAGTCTGCAGAATCCTCTACAGAATCCCCTGTTCCTTCATACAAGCTTTTAACTAATAATCAGAAACTCTTGCCGGAAAAGATGAGGTCCAATACCGGCACAGTCAAGACAGCAGAAGATTAACAAGAAAGGTCAAATGTACCGGTTAACTGGGAATCGAAAGTCAGGCAGCCATTTTAATTTCCCAACGTAAGCCGCAAATTTTACATTTTACCTATAACTGAGTGTGCATTCGGAATTTCACTAGTAACCTTGTCCGTGACGTACAACACCTCTCTTGTAGCGTTTTCTCTGTAGTTTGTGGAGTAATTCTGTACCACCTAGTCCTTATAACACAGAGCATCAACTTTGACACTGTGGAGAGAAGTCCGAGAACGGTCCTGAGAAATCTGTTAGGGTACCAAATCAATCTAAGAAACCAGTCATTCCATTCTATATTTGAAACAGAGAAAATGTCGTAAGCTACATGCAGAACGCTGAAGAATTCGAACACTGCAATGTCTCACTCCATAAAATTTGAGAATAACTTCTGACCGAAAAATTATGTTAAAAAAGCACTTAAAAACAACTAAATGAAAATCTCCACAAGTAAAAACTGATTCGTAAATTTGGGTCTCATACCCTACGTGCGTCTGCAATGGCACTGTGTTTTCTTGCTGCGGAGTATGCGTTTCCGGGCCGGTACAGATCACTGTATACAAGATAGATAAATATTCACTGAAAGTCGTTGGCTTAATATAGAGCGCCTTAAACCTATTCCAACAGACAACTTCTTTACCCAGCTCGAATAGAGCAATTCTCTGTAAGCACGTAAGGATAAGGAGAGACTGCATGTGGTGCAGAGCATCTCACACACACCTGCAAAGGCGTAAGTCCTCCTCAGCAACGGCGGAGAGCCAGCAAGAGCTTCCTACAGTTAACGTAGAAGCTTATCGTGCGTCCTGAGAAGGTGAGGCTACAACATCGCAAGACGAAAATTCGTCCACCCCACAAGAGGATAACAGTAGCCGAGCATCAAATCTTTGGATACAGTGTAAACCGGTTGGTATGGAAGTCCGTAAACAGATTACGATCTGGAATGGGAATACCCAACACAGTATGAGGAAAATAGGTTTTAGATGCTATGACACGTTGCATAAATGTGGAGGTGAGCAAATCACAATCCATATGCTTAAATTTTGTGGCTAACATCCTGGTTGATGTCGTCCGTGCCACACCGATTGTCTTCGTCGTTGTGTAATTCTGAGCATGTGTGATTATTGTATTTTCCCATTCTGATTTTTTCTGTTTCATGGTTTGATTATCAATCTGTGTATCTGTATGTTCCGCATTCCACACTAAATAAACCAATCGGATCTTGTGCCCGTTCTGTAATGACCTCCTCGTCAAGGGAGTATAGAACTCTTATGTTTCATCATTCCTAATTTCTGCTCATGCCTTATCTAACTATCGTGTAGCCTACGCTAAGTGCCCAAATTTTGAGGAACAAAGTTGGATAGTGGGTCCATGAGTCAGAATACTTTGCGATAAAGCACCAATGATTTTGTGCGACATGTCCAATGACGCGAACGCCTAAATGAGCAATGTGTGCGAGACACTTGTTGTAATACGATTGGTGGCTGCCCGATAAATTTTGATGGCACTTCCTTGAAGGTACACAATCCTCTTTCACATGTCCACAGTCTAGTTCACCACCGTTAGCTTCATGGCGGCTTGTTAGAGAGGCAGCATTATTCATTTTAGCTTCATGGCTGCTTTCTAGAGAGGTATCATTATTCATTACAGGAACGTGAACCCATGCATTTAATGTGTCGCGCAGCAGGTTTTACGGTGCCTGAAGCCGAACGAATTTTCAGAATAAGTTCCAAAATAAGTGTTACCCGTATCGGGATAATCGTATCTCCGAGAACAGAAATTTAACAAGAATTGGATTGTTGCTCAGAGAGGTGGTAAACTTCCTCTACAAATACTCGTTCTGAATGCGTAGTTGGAGGAAATGCAGAGTCACCCGTCAGTTCGTCTGTGAAAGTCATCTGTTGATAAATACTGTGTGGAGAGTACTGGTCGACCGACAGTTCGTTCCTGTCATGGATGGCGTTGGGTTACTTATCGCGTTGTATAACACGCATTGATACTGACAATAGCTACTTTGCACAGTTGCTCTAAGTTTGCCTTGTCACTACAAAGCGTACTTTTTATTTACTTATTTATCGGATTCTGTTGAACCATTCGAGCCAAAGCTACTTCATCATAGGACGACTCAGTATATACCCCACAAAATGTCGAATAGAAAATTTATAACCAAAAAGGTATATAATACGAAAATTGTGAGACAGCAATCGAATGAGTAAGACATTACAGAGAAAATCCTCAGCTGCTGCGAGGAACTCTTTTGCAGTATAGGAGAAGTGTTCCACAAGGAAACCTTACCACACGGGTTACTGTGCCTGGGGTTTAACTGTCAGTATTCTGAGTTCTATTGTATCTCGTTGAAAATGAAACTACCTTTGCTGAAGGAAGGTTGTCCTCTGAATACGACAATAGTGTAAGCAATAAATCACCTGTTAGAGAATACTGATTTTATTTTGAATTTTTATTTACACGTCAAGTTCCGTAGCACCAAATTGAGGAGCAAATCTCCCAGTTTATCGAACGTGTGAACTGAGTGATACATGTAGCCGTACCATAGGTGCAACTACAAAGGAGGGTTATCCGTTGAGAGGCCAGACAAACGTGTGGTTGCTGAAGAGGGCCAGCAGCCTTTTCAGTAGTTGCAGAGGAAACTATAGCCGTAATTTTTCCCTAGGGCATGCAGCTTTACTGTATGGTTAAATGATGATGGCGTCCTCATGGGTAAAATATTTCGGAGGTAAAATATTCCCCCATTCGGATCTCCGAGCGGGGACTACTCAGGAGGATGTTGTTATCAGGAGAAAGAAAACTGGCGTTCTATGTCAGATCCCTTATCCGGGCTGGTAGGTCAGAAAATTAAAAAAGGGAAAGGATAAAGTTAGATATAGTGGGAATTAAGAGGTTCGGTGGCAGGAGGAACAAGACTTCTGGTCAGGTGAATACAGGCTTATAAATACAAAATCATATAGGGGTAATGCAGGAGTAGGTTTAATAAAGAATAGGAAAACAGGAATGCGTGTAAGCTACTACAAACAGCATAGTGAACGAATTATTGTGGCCAAGATAGATACGAAGCCCACGCCTACCACAGTAGTACAAGTTTATATGCCAATTAGCTCCGCGGATGACGAAGAGATTGATGAAATGTATGATGAGATAGAAGAAATTATTCAGATAGTTAAGGGAGACGAAAATTTAATAGTCATAGGTGACTGGAACTCGAGTAGGAGAAGGAAGAGAAGGAAACGTAGTAGGTGAATATAGAATGGGCCTAAGGAATGAACGAGGAAGCCGTCAGGTAGAATTTTGCACAGAGCATAACTTAATCATAGCTAACACTTTGTTAGCGAATCATAAAAGAAGGTTGTATACAAGGAACAAGCCTGGAGATACTGGAAGGTCTCAGATAGATTATATAATGGTAAGAGAGAGATTCAGGAACCAGGTTTTAAACTGCAAGTTGTTTCCAGGGGCAGGTGGGGACTCAGACCACTATCTATTGGTTATGAACTGTACATTAAAGCTGAAGAAACTACAAAACGGTGGGAATTTAAGGAGATGGGACCTGGATAAACTGACTAAACCAGAGGTTGTACTGAGTTTCATGCAGATCATAAGGGAACAATTGACAGGAATGGGGAAAGAAATACAGTAGAAGAAGAATGGGTAGCCTTGAGGGATGAAGTACTGAAGGCAGCAGAGGATCAAGTAGGTAAAAAGGCGAGTAGAAATCCTTGGGTAACAGAAGAAATATTGATTTTAATTGATGAAAGGATAAAATATAAAAATGCAGTAAATCAAACAGACAAAAAGGAATACAAACGTCTCAAAAATTAGATCGACTGGAAGTGCAAAATGGCTAAGCAGGGATAGCTAGAGGACAAATGTAAGTATGTAGAGACACATATCACTAGGGGTACGATAGATACTGCCTACAGGAAAATTAAAGAGACCTTTGGAGAAAAGAGAACCACTTGTATGAGTATCAAGAGCTCAGATGGAATCCCATTTCTAAGCAAAGAAGGGAAAGCAGAAAGATGGAAAGAGTATATAGAGAGTCTATACAAGGGCGATATTCTTAAGGACAATATTATAGAAATTGAAGAGAATGTAGACGAAGGTGAAATAGGAGATATGATACTGCGTGAAGAGCTTGATCACTGAAAGACCTGTGTCGTAACAAGGCCCTGGTAGTAGACAACATTCAGTTAGAACTACTGCCAGCATTGGGAGAGCCAGTCCTGACAAAACTCTAGCTTCTGGTGAGCAAGATGTATGAGACAGGTGAAATACCTTCAGACCTCGAGAAGAATATAATAATCCCAATCCCAAAGAAAGAAGGTGTTAACAGATGCGAAAATTACTTAAGTATCAGTTTAATAAGCCACGGCTGCAAAATACTAACACAAATTCTTTACAGATGAATGGAAAGACTGGTATAAGCCGATCTCAGGGCAGATCTGTTTGGATTCCGTAGAAATGTTGGAACACGTGAGGCAGTACTGACCCTACAACTTATCTCAGAAAATATATTAAGGAAAGACAAATTTACGTATCTAGCATTTGTAGACTTAGAGAAAGATTTTGACGATGTTAACTGGAATACTCCCTTTCAAATTTTGAAGGTGGCAGAGGTAAAATACAGGGAGCGAAAGGCTATTTACAATTTATACAGAAACCAGATGTCAGTTATAAGAGTTGACGCTCATACAAGGGTAGCAGTGATTTGGAAGGGAACAAGACAGGGTTGTAGCCTATCCCCGATATTATTCAATCTGTATATTGAGCAAACAGCAAAGTAAACATAAGAAAAATTAAGAGTAGGAGGAATTTTAAATGAGTTTTGTATTTGGGGAGAAAAATAACTGATGATGGTCGAAGGAGAGAGGATAAAAAGTGTAGACTGGCAATGGCAAGGAACACGTTTCTGAAGAACAGAAATTTGTTAACATCGAGTATAGATTTAAGTCTCAGGAAGTCATTTCTGAAAGTATTTGTATGAAGGGTAGCCATGTACGGAAGTGAAACGTGGACGACAAATAGTTTGGACAAGAAGATAATGGGAGCTTTTGAAATGTGGTGCTAAGGAAGAATGCAGATGATGAGATGGGTAGATCACATAACTAACGAGGAGGTATTGAATAGAATTGGAGAGAAGAGAAATTTGTGGCTTAACTTGACTAGTAGAAGGGATAGGTTGGTATGGCATATTCTTAGGCATCAGGGGATCACCAATTTAGTACTGGAGGGCAGCGTGGAGGATAAAGATCGTAGAGGGAGACCAAGAGATGAATACACTAAACAAATTCAGAAGCATGTAGGTTGCAGTAGGCACTGGGAAATGAAGAAGCTTGCAAAGTTAGAGTAGCATCGAGAGCTGCATCAAACCAGTCTCAGGACTGCAGACCACAACAAGTTAATATTGTTAACAAGAAATGACAGTAAGGAATATATATATATATTGAGAGGGCAATGTCAAAATACCCAGGCTCGTGAACAGTGGTCGGCAAGAGGTTCGTGAAATTAGACCGCTTATTGTCCGAACCGCCCGCTTCCGGGCCACAAATATTCTTTAACAATGGGAATAGTTACCCCAGAATATAATACCATATGACATAAGTGAACGAAAATAAGCAAAGTAGACTATTTTTCGTGTCGAACGATCACTCACTTGATACACCGTCCGAATTGTAAAAATGGCAGCATAATTGTTTGAACAAGATCCTGGACGTGGGTTTTCTACGACAGTTTATTATCTATCAGAACACTTAGAGATTCGAACTGTTCAGTTTCACTAGTCATATGCCCATTCTGTGAAATTAAATCGTTAGGTTTTGTTGAATTGTGTGTTAGAAATTGTAAAAACTGTGATTAACCGTAAGTTTATTTTCTACAAGCCATGAACTTAGGTCGTGAACTGCACTATTTGAAACGGAGCCAACTTCCTTTACTACCAATCTAGTATCATCAGCAAACTGAAATATTTTAGAGTTACCCTTAATACTAGAGGGCATAACATTTACGTAAATAAGGAACGGGCGTGGCTCTAATACTGATCCCTGGGGCAAGACAAGAGTCATGGGATACCTCCTGTTTCCCGGCGTAATGCAGCAACTCCACGTACCATGGACTCAACAAGAGTTTGGATATCCTTTGCGAAAATTCCGAGCTAGGCTGAATGTACTGTCGTTCATAACTGTGGAAGTGTTGCCAGTGCAGGATTTTGAGCACCAACTGGCCTCTCGATTATGTCCCATAAGTGATCGATTCGATTGAATATATATGGATAGTAACTGTTCTCGAAAGAACAGATACCTTGATGACCGTGCAGCTTCTCTAGAATAAACGGTAATTAATTGAAACCCTCAGCTGCCGACGGGTGTTGTTGATATACCTCGATGGGAAGAGTGCAAGGGATAAGTCCCTGCAGTCGAGCTATTCAATTGTGTTCTCGGTGGCTCAGATGGATAGAGAGTCTGCATGGACGCAGGAGATCCCGGGTTCGAGTCCCGGACGGGCACACATTTTCAACTGCCCTTATTTATTTCCTTGGGGGTCTTTTGACCCTATCTTCATCGCTCCTCATATTGACCAAAACAATACTCACGCCCTCTAGTTTAACATAATGTCTTCCTTCCCTCATTTTCAGTGTTACAGCCTGATAGAACAGACTCGTAACGTAAGCGCTGTTGCCGGTTTACTTGTTCACCACAAGACGAGGGACTGTAATGAAGCCGTTTTGTTTGATACAAAATAATTTATTTTAGTTACTATTGCAAGAAATAGAAAAATAAGGGATATTTAGAAGCAGTATGGGACACGGGATGTAACAAAAAAGAAAGCCAAAACTTAGGGGGATATATGGGATAATTGGCAGCACCGATCACAGTTAAAGTTCTGTCTCTCTTAATAAACTAAATACTTTATACCTTTTCATCCCGAATTTTTAAAAATATTTTTATCATCAGCCAGGCTAGTAGACTTATGAACGTCTGTCACTGTGGTGGATATCTGTGGTGAATATTGCCTTTGTATATACAGGGTGTTTCAAAAATGACCGGTATATTTGAAACGGCAATAAAAATTAAACGAGCAGCGATAGAAATACACCGTATGTCGCAATATGCTTGGGACAACAGTACATTTTCAGGCGGACAAACTTTCGAAATTACAGTAGTTACAATTTTCTACAACAGATGGCGCTGCAAGTGATGTGAAAGATATAGAAGACAACGCAGTCTGTGGGTGCGCCATTCTGTACGTCGTCTTTCTGCTGTAAGCGTGTGCTGTTCACAACGTGCAAGTGTGCTGTGGACAACATGGTTTATTCCTTAGAACAGAGGATTTTTCTGGTGTTGGAATTCCACCGCCTAGAACACAGTGTTGTTGCAACAAGACGAAGTTTTCAACGGAGTTTTAACGTAACCAATGGACCGAAAAGCGATACAATAAAGGATCTGTTTGAAAAATTTCAACGGACTGGGAACGTGACGGATGAACTTGCTGGAAAGGTAGGGCGACCACAAACGGGAACCGCAGAGGGCAATGCGCAGCTAGCGCAGCAAGTGATCCAACAGCGGCCTCGGGTTTCCGTTCGCCGTGTTGCAGCTGCGGTCCAAATGACGCCAACGTCCACGTATCGTCTCATGCGCCAGAGTTTACACCTCAATCCATATCAAATTCAAACGCGGCAACCCCTCAGCGCCGTTACCATTGCTGCACAAGAGACTTCGCTAACGATATAGTGCACAGGATTGATGACGGCGATATGCATGTGGACAGCATTTGGGTTACTGACGAAGCTTATTTTTACCTGGACGGCTTCGTTAATACACAGAACTGGCGCATATGGGGAACCGAAAAGCCCCATGTTGCAGTCCCATCGTCCCTGCATCCTCAAAAAGTACTGGTCTGGGCCGCCATTTCTTCCAAAGGAATCATTGGCCCATTTTTCAGATCGGAAACGATTACTGCATCACGCTATCTGGACATTCTTCGTGAATTTGTGGCGGTACAAACTGCCTTAGACAACACTGCGAACACCTCGTGGTTTATGCAAGATGGTGCCCGGCCACATCGCACGGCCGACGTCTTTAATTTCCTGAATGAATATTTCGATGATCGTGTGATTGCTTTGGGCTATCCGAAACATACAGGAGGCGGCGTGGATTGGCCTCCCTATTCGCCAGACATGAACCCCTGTAACTTCTTTCTGTGGGGACACTTGAAAGACCAGGTGTACCGCGAGAATCCAGAAACAATTGAACAGCTGAAGCAGTACATCTCATCTGTATGTGAAGCCATTCCGCCAGACACGTTGTCAAAGGTTTCGGGTAATTTCATTCAGAGACTACGCCATATTATTGCTACGCATGGTGGATATGTGGAAAATATCGTAGTATAGAGTTTCCCAGACCGCAGCGCCATCTGTTGTTGACAATTGTAACTACTGTAATTTCGAAAGTTGGTCTGCCTGAAAATGTACTGTTGTCCCAAGTATATTGCAACAAACGGTGTATTTCTATCGCTGCTCGTTTAGTTTGTATTGCCGTTTCAAATATATCGGTCCTTTTTGAAACACCCTGTATCTTGGCTAAGAGAATGCTTTCCTAACTACCAGCGCTCAAGCTAATGGTGTGATAAAATGAATATAGCACATAAACTCAAGCTAGTTCTGGGACTGATTTTCACCTTTTGTGAAGTCCAGCATCCGGCGTATAGTCTGTGATTCTCTCTCTCTCTCTCTCTCTCTCTCTCTCTCTCTCTCTCTCTCTCTCTCTCTCGCTGTCCCTCCCTCTGCTCTGGCACGGCAGCAACTAACAATTCTGCTGAATTTAGGGGGAAGAGGTTTTATTATGTAAATTGACCGACAAGTGCCCCTGCCGCTAAGAGACGGACGAGGTCCGAGGTCGGGAACCAGATGCAACAAGTTTCTGGCTGCAGACGAGAAACGGGGTAAAATAAAAATAGAAGGAAAATAAAGAGAAGGAAAAAGGACGTGCAGCAAGCGGAAGGACCCTACACCATGAGCCGAGCTCCGAGCCACCGGCGCGGGTCCGCTCTTGTCCTCGGAGGACATTAATCATTTTTTCGAAACTCGCACGGGCTTGGACTAATCGCTTTGTCACTAACGAGCCTGATTTATTGGGAGCAGCGGGCAGAAAACTGCCCGCGAGGCGCGATAAACCCATTGCGGCATCAGCGGGGGCTCCAGCTAAATACTTCACCATTAGCTTCTTCTCCCATTGTCGAGGGCACAAACATAGTCAAGAAGCCGACTACCTATAACTGTTGAATCCGCTATCTGCTAAGCAATTAGAAAGGAAATTATGTACTGGCGAAGTTAGCGCTGTGAAGACGAGTCGCGTGAGGTGTTCGGGCATCTCCAATGGTAAAACACTTGCCCGTCGAAAGCAAAAGTCCCGAATTCCAGTCCCGGTTGGGTGCATACCTTCAGTCTCCCAGGAAGTTTCCATCACAATCATTCCCGTTTACAAAACTGTAATTATAGAAACTAGAATCGTATTTATTCATTCAAAAACTTAGATCTGTGTCTATGCTCCGCAAACCAGGCTACACAGTGTATGGCACATTTTTCCCCTCCCTCACCCCCGCCAGCTACCCTCTCTCACCCCAACAATTTACGTTCCGTTACATTTGGGAAAGGTGTCTGGCAAGACGAATGTCGATCAACTTGAGTACAAGTCCTAATTTGTATACTTTTATAGTCCTGTTCATTAAGCGTGGCTGTTGAAGTCGCATACGGAAGAACGCAACATCTTCTTCAAGGGGAGAAATTACAACAGGTGTCTCACAGTGTTCAATCATTGGCCCACTGTTAAACTTGCTTTATGTCAATGATGTCTCATTTTCACTGAATCAGTACCCAAAATTAGTCCTGTTGGCAAACGATTCAATAATTGTTGTTAAGTAGGCCAAAGAGATATCAACAGCGAAAACAGTAAATGATAATTTACTGAAAGTCATTTGGTGGGATTGCACAGATGGGCTAGTTTTAAATTCTGAAGGAACATAGGTCATCCAGAATTTCACTTCATTTCTAATTAAGGTAGTGTACCAACAAGAAAGAACAGACAAATTAGAAAATTCTAAGATCTCATGTGCGCATACTAATTAAAACTTGTTGAATTGGAAAATACATACAGGAGACAAGCTCACTTCCTTCATCTTATTCGTGCAAATCCTACGTGACATCAGGAAAAGTACTCATTGTTTCACCATGAATGTTGCGGTCAAGAAAATAAACAAATAATTAAAATTGTAAAAATGAAACACTGTGAGCGCCATATTGCATTCCAAAGACACTACAGCCTTGTAGTAGTCGAACTTTCTTCTTCAGGGGTGGCAGCAAGCGTGCTTCCCCTCTCACAGAAAAACAAGTGTGGTTCCTCTACGAGTGACAGATAGTTTTGAAACCAAATGTAGAGGCAATGGTTGAGACCTGTACTGCTGTACACTGCAGATGTGCAATGTGTATTGGGCTGATGCCCACTGGACGCCCAAAAAGGCACCAGTGAAACTTTATTAGCGAAGTGCAGCTTTATTGATATAAACTACTCAGTTGTCTTGAGCCTCAGGCTGCATCCAACAACGATGCAAGGAACGCACTGACACCAGCGCATGGCATGTTGTTTCATGTGACTGATATCATAGGGTCACTGGCAATTCTGTCCTCTCCAGCCATGGCTGCTTGCAACTCTGTAAAGTGAGCGACGAGGGGATGCCTTACTGTACCATGGATTGTATACAAGGCACCACGAGCACTGCATGAAGTGCAAGTTGTAGAGAGTCACACTGTGGCCTGACTCCAGCAGAGTAGCTGACACTATTCACGTCTGTCCTTATTGGGAAGATGATGATCTCCCTGTATCTTTTGGTTAAACTACCAGACCAGATGCTGCTCTAAGATTCACATCCCCCACCCCCTCCCCAATCACTCTTGTCTCAGATAGTGGCAGGTATGCCAATGGCAGATGTTTTCACTTGGTGGAGATTGCTCCACAATTAAAGACTATGGGCAGCTGGACGAACAGCGCATAGACTGACCTGGCTCTCACCTGCAGGTGAGATGGTTGCAAACTGTGAAGAGTCCTCCACAGAAGCAGGAGCAATATTTATATAGGAGTCGCCGATATGCTTTGCTACTGTGAGGAGGCAATGTAATCACTTGGTCTGTTTTTCTTGTCTGGTCATTTCCTCCGTTTGCCCTCATTGTAGGTGAAAAGCGTCTCAACTCTGTTTCAGGGATCGTCGTACGTGGATTTTGCAGAACAAAGTACTGGATAGTTATTCTGGCATCTGAATCGTCCTTTCTTACTCCATTATGCGTAGCCATAACAGTGATGGCATCAGTCTCTGCCTGTGATTTCATTCTGCTTCACTGGCGACTTATACACCCAGCTCGTATGAGTGCAGCATTTGACTCTGTCTTGCCGCCACATCACATGCAACATCAGCAGTTCTTCCCTGTTAGCACTCCACTCAGCACTGACCTGTTTTGCTGGCGTCTTGAGGTGCCACAGGCAGATTTTATAATTTTCTTCACTATAAAATCCCTATTATGCCACGGAGCTTCAATAGCCAAATTCTAATGTAATGTATCACTGCAATTCATTTCCTGTTGTAGTCAGTTATTTGTTTTTTTCCCATTTAATTAGGAAGACAGGTGAAAAAAGAACACTGGAAACCTGTATGAGGAGGATAAATGTCTGATGAGCTGATGGAAAAAGAAATTGCAGTTCATACGGAAGAGACAGAATTTAAAAGGACTATGCAAGACTTAAATTCAAATATGCTGGAAGGCATAGGTAACATTCTATCGGACTTTCTAAAATAATTGGCGGAAATGCTACCAAACGACTATTCAAGTTGGTGTGTAAAGTCTGTGAGATTGCCAACACAGTATCAGGCTTTCATGAAAACTTCATCCACACAAACCCGAATATAGCAAGGAAAGAGTTACTGTACAATTAGCTCAAGAGTTCACGTATCTACGTTTTCGACAAGAATAGAATGCAGAGGAATGGAATATAAAATTGAGGATCTGCTAGATGAAGATCACTTTGGTTTTAGGAAGCTTAAATGTCCACGACAGTAAATTCCGATGTCGCGCTTGACAATGGGAGAAAGACTGAAGAAAAATTAAAAAAAAAATGTTTGCAGGAGTTATCAACCCTAAGAAAGTGTGGAAATTTTTTGAAATTCTGAGGAAACTGAGTATGCTAAAGAGGAAAATGTAAAAAATTGAGAGTGAACTGTAGCGAAAGACGTGTAATATGCAGTGTGTTCAAGATCAAAGTAGGAAACAATAAGATTGGAAGACAGTGCACAGATTACAAAGGTCATGGAACAGGAATTTCAGTCTGTTGCAGTTCAGTGTATACGTTGAGATGACGAATTTAAAAGGAAGAATTACAAATGATATTAAAATTCCAGATGAAAGGATATCGATGATAAGACTTGCTAAAAACGTTGGTTTCCTCTGTGGAAGTGAAGAAGAGTTACAGGATTTGTTGAACGCAATGAACATTATAATGTGTACAAGATAAGGACAGATAATAAGCCAGAGGAAGACAAAAGTAATGATTAGTAGCGGTAATGAGAATACCGAGAATCATAACATCAAAGTTGTTCAACGCGAAGTAGACGAAATGAAATAGTCCTTGATGGATTGACAAAGGAGGGCGTAACAAGCCGACTAGCGCAAGCACAATGGGAATTCCTGGCGAAGAGAAGTATGCTAGTATTGAACGTAGGTCATATCTTTCGGAAGAAATTTCTGTATATATATCAGTGGAACATGGACTGTGGGAAAATCGGAACAAAAGAGAACAGAAGCACTGGAGAGGTGTGTTACAGAAGAATATTGAAAATTGAATGGACTGGTAAGGTAAGGAATGAGGAAGTTCTCCGAAGAATCGGCGTGGCAAGGAATACATGGAAAACACTGACAAGAAGAAGGGACATGATGAAATGACATCTTTTAAGACATTAAGGGGTAATTTCCATAGTACTAGTGAGAGTTGCAGAGAGTGAGAACTGTAGAGGATGGCAAGGATAGGAACACATAGAAGAAGTTATCGACGACGTACGAAAAAAAAATCTACTCTGAGGTGGCAAAGGAGGGGAATTAGTGGTGAGCCGCATCAAACCAGCAAGACGACTAATTACACTCATTGACACACACACACACACACACACACACACACACACACACACACACAGACACAAATTGCTTGGATGCTAATAACGTTTACTAATAATACAATAATATTGACTTTTCGCCCTGCAAGACAGAAATTGCTCCTCTGACAGTAATGGGACTGATCTGTTGACCCTTTTTTCGGTTTCGAGAGATAGCCCGGTAGCCAATACTTAAGTGTAGTTCACTGTTAACCTATTAGTTTCGGAGGGTGGGGCTGATGGGCGAGACAAGGGGGTGACTGATTGTGGGTACGATGTTACAAATGGTGAGCCATAACATCATTCTGCGTGGATTCACCAATCCAGTCAACCTCAGAGTACAGGAAGGAAGCGTCGTTCATGACTACATTACCTACTAACAGCATCCCGTTGCATGAATTGCATTCGACAGCCGCCTGCAGGGACTGTTCCACATCTCGGATAAGACTCCCCAGCAAACATACCGAGTGAACACTGGCATTCTTTCCCGTCATGGCTCCTATTTTCCTTGTTGTTGTTGTTGTGGTCTTCAGTCCTGAGACTGGTTTGATGCCGCTCTCCATGCCACTTTATCCTGTGGAAGCTTCTTCATCTCCCAGTACTTACTCCAACCTACATCCTTCTGAATCTGCTTAGTGTCTTCATCTCTTGGTCTCCCTCTACGATTTTTACCCTCCACACTGGCTTCCGATGCTAAATTTGTGATCCCCTGATGCCTCAGAACATGTCCTACCAACCGGTCCCTTCTTCTTGTCAAGTTGTGCCACAAACTTCTCTTCTCCCCAATTCTATTCAATACCTTCTCATTAGTTATGTGATCTACAAACCTAATCTTCAACATTCTTCTGTAGCACCACATTTCGAAAACTTCTAGTCTCTTCTTGTCCAAACTATTTATCGTCCATCTTTCACTTCCCTACATGGCTACGTTCCACACAAATACCTTCAGAAACGACTTCCTGACACTTAAATCTATACTCGATGTTAACAAATTTGCCAGTCTACATTTTATATCTCCTCTATTTTCCTTAGAGGCTGCATTATCTGCCTAACGTTAAAGCTCTCGACGATCAATAAAGCCACCCTATGTTCTCCAAGCAGCTCGCACTCGCTCAGGTGTGTTATCAACGTACGGCATCGCCTCATATTCGTCTCTAAAACATAAGGGCGCATCCGTGCACCCATTTCCGTTTTCAGCTTCCGCCCAGGTATATGTGAACCGACAACAGTCCGCTGCTTACCCTCGAGTGAGGACAAGAGAGTCAGATGATTCGCTCTTGAAGACGCAGTCAGATCGAGGTTTCCAATGGATTCACATTCATTAGTGCAGTTGTAAGTTTCGCCACTGGTGCCACGACGTCGCCGCAGCTTAGATCAGCAGCCTGAAGCATGGCGACCGTCATCAACACAGCGTTTAGCTTTCCTCGACCCAACAGAGTCCTTGCCCATGTCACATAGTGTAAAAATCTACAGGGTAAACTGAAAAGGTTGCAAGGATAGGTTGTGCTGAGCATTAATTGTTATGAAGAAAATCCTGTACGTTGCGCCATTTCCGAGATAAATGAACACTGAAGTTATCGAATCAGGCCGTTGCGCTTGTAAATTCAAGTGGTCACCGGGTACAATCAGTGTCGGTTGTTCTCACAGCTTAGATGATAGCGCACGGCACTGCGAAACCTTTGAATAGGGTTCGAACCTTACTAAAGTCCCATGTCCTATTTTTGTATGGCTCTCTATTTCGGTTTTAGGAAACCAAACGAAAAGGACGTTTGGCGACACCGCCTCTGGCGGCCTGATTGGCCAACTTTAATGCTAATTAACTCGGAAACGGCTCAACGAATCATTTTTTTTTCTTATCACTTCTTTCGCAGCACAACCTAACTTAAAGTATAGAGTTACGTAATACGACCAGCAGAAATGATTGGCATTGTAGGTGGCGCTTCCGAAATAAATGCATAATTGGCCCCAAACAATTTACAGCTTTAGTTTCCATCTACATGAATCTCTGTACACGAGAATCATATCTGGTGACTCTATCACAACTTGAAGTGACATCAGTCTTACCGTAAACCATACTTTATTTTATTTTTGTTGTACTGAGGAATTTAAAGTTGTTCAGTAAAGTATCAGCGAGACAATGCACTATGATCAGGCACAATTTTTAATCAGGTAACATTTTATTTTTTCGTAACAGCTTCAGACCTAAGTCTACGGTTTATATCTTTAAACTATACACAACCAATCTATGTTGCACTCTCAAAACGAACTGAAAGTCGTAATCAATTACTCATAACCACCACTGCAAACAAATAGCGACGTACAGCTTTTATGTTCTCTGTACGTAAAAGATTAGGAACTATTCGACATTTTGCCCAGTTCTCTTTCCTATAGACACATGCTGTGACAAATCGTAAGCTACACTGAAGAGCCAAAGAAACTGGTACACCTGCCTAACATCGTGCAGGTACTCTGCGAACATGCTGAAGTGCCGCAACACGACGTGGCATGGACTCGACTAATGTCTGAAGTAACGCTGGAGGGAACTGACACAATAAATCCGCAGGAGTGTGAGGGGATGGAGATATCTTCTGAGCCGCACGTCGCAAGTCCTCCCAGATATCATGAATAGTGTTCATGTCTAGGGAGTCGAAAGTGTTGAAACTCGGAAGAGTGTTCCTGGAGCCAATTATGGACGTCTGGCGTGTCGCATTGTCCTGCTGGAATTTCCAAAGTCCGTCGGAATGCACAATGGACAAGAATAGATGCAGGTGATCAGACAGGATGCTTACGTACGTGTCACCCGTGAGAGTCTTAACTAGACGTTTCAGGGGTCCTACATCACTCCAACTGCAAACGCCCCACATAATTACAGAGCCTCCACCAGCAGTAACAGTTCCCTGCTGATATGCCGTGTCCATGGATTCATATTGTTGTCTCCATAACCGTAAACGTCCATCCACTCGATACAATTTGAAACGAGACTAGTCGGACCAGGCAACATGTTTCCAGTCACCAACGGTGCAATGCTGACGTTGACGGGCCCAAGCGAGGCGTAGAGCTTTGCGTCGTGCAGTCATCAAGAGTACACTAGTGGGCCTTCGGCTCCGAAAGCCCATATCGATGATGTTTCGTTGAATGGTTCGCACGCTTACAACTGTTAACGGCCCATCATTTGAATCTGCAGCAATTTGTGAAAGGGTTGCACTTCCGTCACTCTGAACGATTCTCTTCAGTTGTCGTTGGTCCCATTCTTGCAGCTTCTTTTTCCGCCGCGACGACGTCAGAGATTTTATGTTTTATCCGATTCCTGTTATTCATGGTAAACTTGTGAAGTGGTCGTACGAGATAATCCCCACTACATCGCTACCTCGGAGATGCTGTGCCCCATCGCTCGTGCGCCGACTATAACATCACGTTCTAGTGCACTTAAATCTTGATAACCTGGCATTGTAGTAGCAGCAACCGATCTAACAAATGGGTTACATAGGCAACGCCGTATTCTGCCTGTTTACATATCTCTGTGTGTAAATACGCATGCCTATACCAGTTTCTTTGGCGCTTCAGTGTATAAGAGACCAATGATGAATAATAATATATTTTACAAGCTCATAACACATGGCCTCAGGTTTTCTGTTTTCACAGCAAAATTTGCGTATCAGTGGGAAAATAGGATGCCTTTGTTCCTGACCACGTCTTCTCTCTCTCTCTCTCTCTCTCTCTCTCTCTCTCTCTATCTGTGTGTGTGTGTGTGTGTGTGTGTGTGTGTGTGTGTGTGTGCCCGTGTGTATGCGCGCGCGCGCTGTCGGTACACATGAACTCGCGTGTCGACGTACATGATGTCCGTAATGTTATTCTAAACACCATATCGTGTTTACAGGATCTCCTGTGTGGGGAACGTCAATCTAGGCAATATTAAATGCCGTTCACCGCTCATAAAACGAGGAGTAATCAGTTGTGTTTTACCCGTGCCACTGACATTATGTACTAACAGCTGTGAACAAGGAACAGCGGTGTGTACGATACCACAAAAGAGAAGTGACGAACCTTAATTTTACTGTTACCGATCTGAACGTAGAGGCTTTAAAAGCAATATTTCGAGAAGTAATAGATGTATAGAACACTTAAACCACTAAAACGTTACGTCGTTCTGTAACTAAAACGTGTAACGATGCATCAGATAAATTAGAGCAATCTTTCAGTTAGCAAAGAGCCTATAACACATTACGCTTTGCCTAGAGGAAAGAACGAGAATCACAAAAATTGTTCAAACGGCTCTGAGCACTATGGGACTTAACATCTATGGTCATCAGTCCCCTATAACTTAGAACTACTTGAACCTAAGGACAGCACACAACACCCAGCCATCACGAGGCAGAGAAAATTCCTGACCCACCGGGAATCGAACCCGGGAACCTGGGCGTGGGAAGTGAGAACGCTACCGCACGACCACGAGATGCTGGCCGAGAATCATATCTCAGGTGATTCACACAGAGGGGAGCAGCGTAGGAGAGGCTTCCAGCAGCACAAATACTTTTTTCGTCAGCCTAAGAACGGTGTTTTAAATAGAAATAGCCGAAAACTAATAATTAAAATGGTGAAGCATTTACACGTAGTAATATAATGATTAAAACTGCGAATTTCATTGCTGGTATTAAAGATATAGGTTGTTATTTTCGTTTTATAATTTCAAAGTAAATAAGAATATAGATTTGACGAGTGGTAGACCTTCAAAAGTGCAGCGATACTATAGAGTGAAGCAGTGGTATGTTATTTGTTCTCTGGGTTCATGAGGTATGAGAATAAACAGATGCGTCTTAAGAGTAGCATTGTGGAGAAGGAGGAGGACAGATGAGAATTTATGGCTGTAGACAAAAATGTGATTATTTGGCCTTTTCTCAAGGATTTAAGTCAATAAGAATGTAAATTCTGAGTTCCCATTCAAGTGAGGGCATATACCCAACATAAGGTTTTCATTTATAACAAAAGCTTACTTAAACTTTCTTCAGTCCAT
The DNA here is from genome assembly GCF_023897955.1 of Schistocerca gregaria. NCBI lineage: Eukaryota > Metazoa > Arthropoda > Insecta > Orthoptera > Acrididae > Schistocerca > Schistocerca gregaria. Next base: position 583,296,938 of record NC_064923.1, read on the forward strand.
TCCGTGAGTCTGGTCCCAGACTTCAGTTGTGGTACGCACTATGTTCCATTTACAGACTAATAAGTCAAAACTTGTTATGTAAACACTGTTGACGATACAAATTCACAATAACAACATTCATCAGTCCTGTTTCCCACTGTTGCCAACCTACTTTTGGAATACACTAACAAAAATGAAATGTTGGCAGCCGGCCGCGGTGGTCTAGCGGTTCTAGGCGCTCAGTCCGGTACCGCGCGACTGCTGCGGTCGCAGGTTCGAATCCTGCCTCAGACATGGATGTGTGTGATGTCCTTAGGTTAGTTATGTTTAAGTAGTTCTAGGTTCTAGGGGAATGATGACCACAGATGTTAAGTCCCATAGTGCTCAGAGCCATTTGAACCTTTTTTTTTTTTTTTTTAATGTTGGTGGTATCAGCTACATCTCTCAACATCAACTTACAGAGAACTGCATTTTGGCGAATCTCAAAAATCTAAGTAGACACTTGCATCTCCCACCAGTTTAATAGGTGTGAGGTTACTAAAATTAGTGTAAATATCTACTTCTTAGCAGAATTAAGCTGCGTGATGGCTTACACTATTTTGGTTTATATTATTTTTAACTCAAAAGAGTTCTTCCTTTGCATATAACATTAGTAGTAATGTGTGTTAATGTTGTAGCACATTGTCTGAGTCAACTATTTTTTTCCACAACCTACACTGCCACTTTTTTTGTCTGAGTAAACTATTCTTTCCACAATCGACACTGCCACTTTTTTTTCGTTATACAAAATTAGTGCAATATGATATCTGAAAGCATCTAACTGATTGTGAAAGTGGTCTCAAATTTTGCGAGTCTCTAACATTTCTGAAGTTATGAAGGTTATAATATTATTCATTAACATAAATTCAACCCATCTGGTGATGTTACAGGTGTAAAACATTATCTTTTACTATCTAGCTTTATTTGAATTAACTTTACTACCGAAAACAGCCTTTTAATTGAATTTTAGTATTGCATCGTCACCTCCTTCGTTAATACGTGACAAAGTTTTGCAGTAATCTAAAGAAGCAAATCCACTTTGAACCTAGTGTCCCAATAAAATACTTATTTGCTTCAGATTTAAAATTCATGATAGCATACTAACCATTTTAACTGGTTTCTACAGTCTGAATATCCTAAAATACAGTTTCAGAAATACTGATCAGTACAGGGTGACATTTATTGAACTATATGCAAAATAAACGTAATTTAGAAACTACGGAGTGTACACACTTTCAACATGGAAACATCACTACAGATACCCAGATCTACGTTATGACATGTCTGATATGCCTGTCATCACGGGAGATGATCTGGCGCAGATGAATAGCGAATATCTGCATGACCCGCTGAAGTGTCGGGACATCGATGCTATCGATGGCTGTTTTTAGATCATTATGGTTTGGGGGTTATTGCTGTACACCTTGTCTTTAGTATAGCCCAACGAAAAGGAGTCGCGTGAGTTGCGATTCGGAGAATATGGCGGTCAATCGAGGCCCATGACAGTGGCCTCTGGATACCCCAGAGCCAGAATGCAGTTCCGAAAGTGTTCCTCCAGGACATCACAGACTCTCCTGCTTCGATGGGGTAGAGATCCGTCTTGCATGAAACACATCTCGTCAAAATCAGTGTCACTTTGGATAATGGGGTTTAAATCTTCTTAAAAAATCTTCACGTACCGTTCGGTAGTCACCATACCATCAAGCAATGTCGCACCAATTATTCCGTGACTGGATATTGCTCATCCCTTGAAGATAAAGAGACTTCTCGATAGCGAAATGCGGATTCTCAGTCCCCCAAGCTACAATTTCGCTTATTGACGAACCCATCCTAATGAAAGTGGGCTTCGTCGCTAACCGAAACCATGCAAGCGCGTACTAATTCCCACCATTACCCGTGCACCATCTCTCATCCCTCGGCCTGGATCTCCACACGCAACAGTTGTCATCTTAGTAGGTCGTCATAAAGGCTAAAATAGGCGTTATGATTGAATTGGCTTGCTCGTTGAGGATTAAATCCGGATCTTTATTTTTGTGGGTGTATATTTCAATTTCTTCCAAAATGTTAAGAATCCGTCCCTTATGAGCTCTATGCAGGATGTATAAGTTGTGTTCAATGTTCTTGACTGAGTAGTTTGTCGCAGCCATATGCGCCCCAAAAGCTGTTTTGTTTTGAGAGTAGGTGTGCTCACTGAATCTGGTTTCAAAGTTCCTACCAGTTTGTCTTATATATTGTTTACAGCAGTCATTACATTTGATCTTATATCATCAACGAGCAAAGCGAATTCAATCATAACGCCTATTTAAGCATTTATGACGACCTACTGAGATGACAACTGTTGCGTGTGGAGATCCAGGCCGAGGGATGAGAGATGGTGCGCGGTGGAGAAGCCGGAAGACGCGTGCAGTGCCTGGCGTCGTTGACGGGGCCCCCCTGTGCGGCCCTCTTGCCCGCGGCGATGGACATCAGACGACTGAGCGGACCGCGGCACAACACCGAAATGGCGGGAAATACGGAAGCAGACCGTAGAGGAAAACCACGCCATCACCATAGTTATAAAAAAAGCCCTATCTTTTTTAGATCGTATAAAAATGATAATTTAACTGTTTTTATTAATGCTGACAAGTACAGATTTTAACCTAGACATCTACATATTTTAATTAAGTATTTTTAATTAAAAAAGATCTACTGAATACAGTATGTGCAAATGGAATGCAACAAATGTACCGGACGCCACCTGTCAGCAATAGTGTTATAATTAATATAAATGACGAGCACTCTGCCAACCAATTTTATGTGACGTAGCATGTGAAAATTGCTGGATTTGGACGGTTTACCCTGTAACTGAAACATCAGGTACGCTCTGGTACATTTGATGTTGATTAGATAGGATGAAAAAGATCTGCTTCTGTGAAATAATAAATTAGTATCATTATTTTTACAGATCTGAAGATGGTTCTGAATGAACCGAAACCGGTTATATGAATAAAAAAAATTTGCAATCAAGACGGTTTTTATGTAACATTATAAAATCACTGATTACTGTTATCCCATAAGACATTATGTCTGTTTTTGCAAAGGTAAGTGATTCATGAAAGGTATAGGTTACTGTTAGTCACGGACAATCTTTTGTAGGGATTAATGAAAGTCAGATTGCGTTGCGCTAAAAATATTGTGTGTCAGTTTAGTGATGATCAGAATAAGTAAAGAGAGAAATGTTTAAGTACGTTCAGTTTTGCTCAGCTGTTTGAAAATCAAATAACGTAAGGGGTTTACCAGCAAAGTAATTCGTTAATGTTTGAAAGGAGAGGTTTCACCGTATGTGTCTAAAAAAACTATCACTTAATCCAGTAGCGAGATAGGAATTTTATAATCAATAGTTCGGAGAGTGCAGAGAGAACGCCTGCAAAATTACCCATATCAGACGCAGTAGCTACAAACACCCAGCCGCGCGGGTTAGCCATAGTTAGTTGTCCATAGTGTAACTTAGTTTAAGTTACATCAAGTCGTGATGAAGCCTAGGGCCGATGGCCCCAACAGTTTGGTCCCATACGAACTTATCACAAATGTCCAAAAGTTTCCGAACCCTCGCACAAGGCGAGAAACGTTTGCAGGACCAGTTTTGTAGTGACATGCAGCAGAAATGGTAAAGGACAGTTTCCCCCGAGGTTGATTTTCAGTTGTGAGCCTACCTTCAACTGAATGGTGCAGTAAACCAGCATAACATGCGAATATGGGAGTTAGCGAATTCCAACACTGTTGTCGAACATGTCTGCGGAACCGAAAAGGTTAGTGTGTTTTGTGCTTTGTCAAGGTACTTCGATTATCAGCACACCTTCTTGCAGAGGAAATTCTTACCTGCGTATGGCTGTTTCTGCAATGGCAAAATGACAGTGATAATTTTATTTTTCATCGCGGTAGTGATCCATCACACATCCACTACGTTGTTCCTAAAATGCTAAGAGATATCTTTCTAGATCAGTCTCCAGACTGCTTTGAGGCAGACGGCCATGAATTCGTCTACTGTGCCAACTTCTGTGTCTTCGAGTTGCATTTGTAACCTACGTCGTCAATTGTTTGCTAGATGTATTCCAATGTCTGTCTTCCTGTATAAATTTTACCCTCTACAGCTCCGTCTACTATCACGGAAGTTACTCCCTAATGTTTTAACAGATGTCCAATCATCCAATTTCTTCTTCTTATCAGTCTTTACCATAAGTTGCTTTCTTCACCGATTCTGCGGAGAATCTCCTCTTTCCTTATGAGTTCACCTAATTTCCAATATCCGTCTCTAGCCCCACATTTCAAATGCTTCTGTTTTCTCATGTTCCTGTTTCCTCACAGTCTTCGTTTCACTACCATAGAGTGCTGTCTTCCAGAAATAATTTCACAGAAATTTCTACCTCAAATTAAGATCTATATTTCATACTAGTATGCAGGAAAACCCTTTTTACCAGTGCTAGTCTGTTTTTTATATCCTCCTTGCTCTGATGCACCACGCATTATTTTGCTGCTTAGGTAGCAGAATTCCTTATTTTCGTCTATTTAGTGATCACCAATCCTAGGGTTGTGCTTATCGCTTTTTTCATTTTTGCTACTTCGCATTAGTTTCGTCTTTCTTCGACTTACTCCCACTCTACATTCTCTACTTATTAGACCATTCCATTCAACAGATCCTGTAATTCTTCTTCAGTTTCACTGAGGGTAGTTACGTTATCGGCGAATGCTATGATATCTTTTCACCTAAAATTGTTTTCCCACTCTTGCACATCTCTTTGCTTCCTTTAGCTTCTTCGATGCGTAGATTGACCAGCAGGGACAAAAACCTATATCCCCGTCTTGCACTGTTTTTAAGCCGACCTCTCTCCTGGATCTACACTCTTATTTTTCCCTGTTGGTTCTTGCCTCTATTTTTCTCAAAATTTCGAACAGCTTGCGCCATTTTGCTTTGTCGAAGAATTTTCAAGGCCGACAAATCCAATGAACGTGTCTTCTGTTTCCTGCAGTCTTGCATCCATTACCAACAGCAATGTCAGAACTGTCTCCCTAGTGCCTTTACCTATCCTAAAACTAGAGTGATCGTTAATGTAACACATCCTGCATTTTCTTCTATTCTTCTGTGTAATATTCTTGTCTTGCGTGAGCTGTTAAGCTGATTATGTGATGATTGTCGCACTTGTCGGCTATTGCGATCATCAGAATTGTGTGGCTGACTCTTTTCCGAATGTCAAATGGTATATAGCCAGACTCATACATTCTAAGCACCAACGTGAAAAGTCGTTTTCTTGACACTTTCCCCAAAGTTTTAGAAATTACGGTTGGATGTTAACCAATTTGCTGCCTGATTGAATCTCAAGATATCCAACAGCCTTTTAATACCGAATGTAATACTGGATCTCCTATTTATTCCCTGTCGACTCTTGTTCCTTCTTCTATGCATCAGACAACTTCTCCCCCTAACAGTGGCCATCAATGCGTTCTTTTCACCTATCCGCTACCTCCTCTGCAATTCTGAGATTATACGATGGTGACTCAGCTGACGACGTATGATTTGTATCTGTGGCATTAAATCAAATACATTGCTTTCACAGCTCAACTTCCTCAAAGCATGGCTGACTTATGCGAAAGTATCTGTGCATCTGTGACTGATATCGGAGCGGCCAATTTTTTGGCGAATGTTGGGCTAATTGTACTATAGACTATAGGTGTGCAGTGTGGTTAACGCTTCAGACAATGAATATTTGTGAAGGTGGTACAAAACTACTTCTGAGGAACTGATAAGAGTACTTCATTGAAAATTCGAAGGTAGCCAATACCTCACGGTCACTGTGTGACCAAAATGGCGCTGAAACGAGGACGGCACAGAAAGGACCAAAATACTAAATGTCATTTTCCAAAACGTTCCACAGAGGAAGACTGCGGTTCGGTACCTCTTTTACATCGTCACGCAAATTACAAATTGGCCGATATCGAAATAAGTGACCTTGGGATAGAAAAACGGCTAAAATAGACGAACCGGCCTTGATGGGATATTAGTACGGTTGTGCAAAGAGTATTCTTAAGAACTTGACCCTCTTCAAGCAGCAGTTCCCCTTAGGTCATCGGAGGAGCGAAGTGCTCCTATTGATTGGAAAGAGCGCAGGCCATTCCCGTTTTCTGGAGGCCGAAAGTTTCCTATGAAGGAATCAATATAGGCTTTGAAAAATGCTCGTTCTTCTCGTCCACGAGACCTAGAAAACAATAGATACAGGCATCCAGGCAGGTGCCTTGTTCTTTGACATCCGGAAGGCAAGGGTTACTGTTCGAAACCGCCATCTAATAATAAAACACAAGCGTACGGAATATCAGACCAACTGTGTGACTGGATTGAAGAGTGTCAACAAACAGAACGTAGCATCGCATTCTACACGAAGACAAGACTACAGATACAGCAACTTCTGGCGTGCTCAAGAGGAGGGTTACAAGACCATTATATATTATATATATAATATATATTATCTTATAGCATTCTAGGAGGCTTTTCACGGATGTTACAAGTGTAAGTACACTAGGTGATCAGAAATATCCGGGTACCTGGCTGAAAACGACGTACAAGTTCGTGGCGTCCTCCATCGGTAATGCCGGAATGCAATACGGTGTTAGCCCACCCTTAGCCTTGATGACAGCTTCCACTCTCGCATGCATACGTTCAGTCAGGTGCTGGAATATTTCTTGGGGAATGGAAACCCATTCTTCAAGGAGTGCTGCACTGAGGAGAGGTATCGCTGTCTGTCGGCGAGGCCTAGCACGAAGTCGGCGTCCCAAAACATCCCAAAGGGTTCTATAGGATTCAAGTCAGGACTCTGTGCAGGCCAGTCCATCACAGGGATGTTATTGTCACGTAACCACGCTGTCAGGTGCTCGATCGTGTTGAGAGATGCTACCGCCATCCCCGAACTGTTCTTCGACGGTGGGAAGCAGGATTTTTACATGCGCTGGCAGATGACGTTCACTGGGCATTCGTCGTAGCCACGCCCAGCCATCGGATCACCACATTGTGTTCCGTGATTCGTCGCTCCACGCAACGCGCAACGTTTTTCCACTGTGCAATCGCCCAATTTTTACGCTCCTTACACCTAGCGAGGCCTCGTTTCGCATTTACCGGCGTGATGTGTGGCTTATGACCAGTCGCTCGACCATGAAATCCCAGTTTTCTCACCTCCCGTCTAACTGTCATAGTACATTCAGTGGATCGTGATGCAGTTTTGAATTCCTGTGAGATAGTCTGTACAAATGTCTGCCTATTACAAATTACGACGCTCTTCAAGTCCGCGGTCTCTGTCAGTCAACAGACGACGTCGGCCTGTACGCTTTTGTGCTGTACGTGTCCCTTCACGCTTCCACTTCGCTATCATATCGGAAACAGTGGACCTAGGGTTGCTTAAGAGTGTGGAAATCTCGCGTACTAACGTATGACACAACTGATATCCACTCACCTGACCACGTTCGAAGTCCACGAGTTCCACTGCGTGTATCATTCTGCTCTCTCATGGTGTCTAATGACTACTGAGGTCTCTGATATGGAGTACCTGGCAGCAGGTGGTAGCATAATGCACCCAATATCAAAAAAGTATGATTTTTGGGGTGTCCTGATACTTTTTATCACATAGTGTAGAGAAAACATAGCGCTAGAAAAAAATGCCCGACCTGCAGAGGATCGCCACATGGTGCATGGTGGAGCTGTTGACCACAACGTTAACAAATTTATCGTATTTCGAATACATGAACTGAAATTCCCATTATTAAATGATTATATAATTGCATAACAATGTCAGAAATCAGTTACTTGGAGTAAACGTACGGAGCGATTTGAAATGGAAAGATCTCATAATTTTAATAGCAAGTAAGGCAGATATCAAACTGAGAATCGTAGGAAGAATACTCAGGAAATTTATTCCATCAACGAGGGATAGGTTACAAATCACTCGTTCAATCAGTACATGAATATTGCTTGTCAGTATGGGATCCTACCAGGACTGACAGATGGAACAGGGAAGCTCCGAAGAAGAGTAGCGCCTCTCGTTACAGGGTCATTTTGAAGCACGAAAGCGTCACAGAGATGATCACCCAACTTCAGTGGCAGACGGTGCGAGAGAGGCAATCCGCATCACGGTGTAGTTACCATTAAAGTTCCTAAAGCAGCTTTCTCATACGTATATTAATCGGAAACATCATTAACATAAATTAGAGAGATTGGAGCACACACGGAGGCTTCGCGGCAATCGTTCTTCTTGCAAACTCTTCATGACTGGAACAGGGAATAGGGAAAGTGAGAGTGATAGACAAAGTATCCTGCGCCGCACACCGTAAGGTTATTTGCGGAATACATATGAAGATGTAAAATGCAGGTTGTAGAAATACTTTCCTAAGAGAGGAAATAGTACTGTTACGCTCAGGAAAATTAATTCTGACTTCCTCTGCTAGACAGTGTAGGTCAATCGCATGACAGGTGCAATGGATCTTACAGGGATAGAATTCTTTCAGTGTTGCTCTCAGTTTTAACACGTAGGCAGTACTGTCTGTCGCCATCAATAAAAATTTCTTAATGCTATCTTGTTTCAGTGTTGCTCCCAGTTTTAACACGTAGGCAGTACAGTCATTCGCCATCAATAAAAATGGCCATAGGATACCTAAGGTATTCCTGACGCTACTGTGACGGTACTGCGATTCGTCCTCTCCAGTTCTTTACGCAGGTGAAGGTGAGATTCTCCTGGTGCTGTGAAATCTAATATCCCCGCCACAACATAAGTTGATACTCACCAGGAAGCCCGTAAAATTAAGTCTCTTTGGCACATTCCATAGCACATTTATTCGACACTGAAGTCTCATAGGTATCTAGATTGCAGCTCTTCACCGCAGTACTTGTCATACTGGTAATTAATGGCTGAATCTCTTGTTAGTTCTTCTTCCTAGTGACGTGAGTTTTGTCATAATTGGCCAAGAATTAAAACAAACGGACACTAAAAAGAAGGCAGTAGTTAATACAGTGAACGTTATCTTGTAAAAAGTCAACCGCAGGTGAACTGTGAGACCTGAGTCTCTCCTGGCGTATACAACTTTCAAATAACTTCCGAGAATTCAGCCAGGTAACACTTTCAGTGACCGCCGATATTTCGGCGGGAAAACACCCCGCCATTTTCCATGGAAACTGCAACGGACAGCCGACGTACATGCAAATTTAAAACCTCGGTTCTCGGAATGCAGCAGGAAAGATAACACACACTGAACACTAGTGCCACCAAAGATGACCAGAGTCAGAGCTATCGATAGTGAGACTACGAACTCGAAGGTGAGGCAGTATTGACACTGTCCTTCTGTTTTTTGACAAGGCAGAGAGCCGGATTCCAAAAAGAGTTTCAACAAGAACCTCCATCCTTGTTAACGAGGTTGCTCGCTAATTTAATCTCAACTGTCTCCTTAAGAACACTGTGCCAATAGCTGGACGTGCATGCTAATATCTCGGTGTTATTAAATAACATGGGGTGACCGGTATCCAAGCAATGTTCGGCAATAGCAGATCTACTTGGCTGCTATAATCGTGTGTGCTGTTTATGCTCAGTACATAGGTACTCCAAGGTTCATGATAGTTTTACCAATGTATGGCATGCCACAGCTACAAGGAATGCGATATACAACCACTTCACAGAGACCAAGATCATCCTTAATAGACTTCAAAAGATGGGAGTCGGAAAACAGATTACAAATCGTATTTCCGTAAAATGCGACTCAGAATTATCCTCAGTCACCCGATGTACAGTTGGTCAATAACGCAACGCACGTTCAATCTGTCTATCACTATAACCGTTTTGAAGAAACGTAACTTCAAGATTGGACATATCATCTGGCAAAGTCTCAGCGTTGGAAACGACATGTGCTCTGTGTACCAAGGTACGAAGTACTGGGATACCGGTCACTCCATGTTATATAACAACACCGAGATATTGGCATGCACGTCCAGCTATTGGGACAGTGCTATTAAGGAGGCAGTTGAGATTAAATTAGCGAGCAACCTCGTAAACAGGGATGGAGGTTTTGTTTAAACTTCCCTTGTCAAAAAGCAGAGGGGTAGAGTCAGTGCTACCTCACCTGCGAATTCGTATTCTCTCTATCGATAGCTCTGACTTTGGACATCTCCGGTGGCACTAGTGTTCAGTGTGTGTGTTATCTTTCCTGAATCAGTCCGAGAACCGAAGTTTTAAATTTGCATGTACGTCGGCTGTCCGTGGCAGTTTCCCTGGAAAATGGCGGGGTGTTTTCCCGCCGAAATATCGGCGGGAAAGTGTTAGCTGGCTGAATTCCTGGAAGTTATTTCATTGCAGTTGAACTGCATATGTATGTCGGAAAACTAATTTTAAATTTAGATTTGACAATCGCAGGAAACAATATTAACAACGAGATTGGTGCATGAAATGAATGAGAAAATTAACCTGTGTTTGCCTACTTTTCTTTACAGGCTTGGAAAAATACTAACGGACAATTGTTGTGAAAGTCGAGTTTACCTCGGTCCACTACTGGAAAAGGTAAATGTTTGACGATTTTTGTTTAGTTATCACAAAATTTCAATTAAAGTACACTTGTGAATGCCATTCAACATACCACGCAACTTTACATCGTAACTAAAAAAATAAAGTGGCTCAACTTTATACCAAGGCATTTTCCATAACGTACGTTACCAAGGGAGGAGTGATAATTTACGTCCACTTTAACATATTAAAAAAAATCGTTAACTGTTTTTAACTTAACATTATACTTTTTATGGAGATAGGGTCCAGAACCTCAAAATATCTTTTAGCACTCTCTTGGCAATATCAACGCACTTTCGGCACCGTGTGCTACCGAATTAAGATGGCACAAGATGTTTGTAATAACGTTTATGAAGATCTGAGGGTGGTAACTCAGTTTCACCGAAACTGACTCTCTACAATTACGTTTTTATAGCGATCTCAGCTATGAAGTTATTCCTCTCCAAATTTTACGAAAAGATATTGATGTGTAAATAAGACCCGGAAATATTAAATACTGCATTCACTGGGGAACGTGTAATCTACTTCTGAGACTCAAAATTTTTCGGTAACTTTAACAGAAAAATTTAAAACATATCTACATGTGTAATCATGTAGAAAAAATAATTAAAAACTTTCTAAATTTATAACAGAAAGTAACTGACTAGATTACGATTTCTTTCAAAAGGTGGCCATAAAGTAACGCGTTACACTCCCTCAACCTTCGGTATTGCGAAGTTTAAGACATTTTTCTATTGCCAGATGGCTTCTAAATAAATGCAGGATAGTTTTTTTTCGCAACGAAATGGCGTGTAGACATATTTGCCAAGTGAAGATCGGAACGGCACCTTCAATCTTGTAACTCATTGGAACAAATCGGCACCGGAGATTTATAATAGTGCACTTCCATTAATTCGCAGCTTCACTACAATGTTTTGCTGCGCCCGCGCCAGTGAATTGACAGTGGGTGACCAACACGATTCGATGGGCAATGGAGTGGATTCATTGTTGTGATTATAAGAAATTATGTCTCAGAAACTTCAATTTCAGAGCAGTATTTCATAAAAAATGATTTCTCACTGTCAGTTTTATCACAAGTTTTCAGAAATCGAAACTAGTTGGAGGGGGTTTGGGAAGGGGACTTTGTGTGGTTGAGCCGGGCACTCCACTCCTAAAAGTTTATTAAATCAACACTTAAATTAGTTACGCGTAGTGGGCTATTTTTCTTGTACCTTCGGAACTGCAAAAATAAATAGACTCAAATGACACTGATGTATCAGCGCGCTGACACGCAATCGAGTAATAAAAACAAGCATTGCCAACGGTCTTTCCGTAATGGTAACAGCAATTTCCGTCACATCACCCAAGTCAAGCGGTGTCTGGCTTAACTGGTAATTGGATGGATGGCCATTCGATCTGCCGAGCGCTGTTGTCAAGCTGGTACTCAGCCCTTATGAGGCAAGTTGAGCAGCTATTTGACTAAGAAGAGCAGCTTTGGTCACGGAAACTGATAACGACCCGGAGAGCGAGGTGCTGGCCACACGCTCCTCCATATTCATATAGACTGAGGATGACACGGCGGTCGGTCAGTCCCGATGGATCCTCCGAGACCTTTAAGGGCAGAGAGAAAGAAAGAAAGACCAGCAACATTCTGTAATACGCTTTCTTAATTTCAGTACAGTCTACAAATTTATTTATTACTTCTTTTCTTAAAAAGTGCAAAAGCATTTAATTTTTCCTTGGTATTAATTCCGAAAAGCAGTTTGGAAACCAAATTTTCCTGTAAAAGTCGTTTTTAGCCCATACTTTTCCTGTGAATGTCCTGTTTAGCCTCCTTGGCCCTATAAGTATTATTTAGCCAATTTTACATACAGTAACGTTAAAATTATCAAATTTGGTCACTGGCGATAACACACCCTGTTAAGAATAATGTACAGCCCTTTTTAAATTACAGGGTACGGTCAAAAAGATCGATTGCTTAAGTGTGATAACAGTCTTTGAATGAAGTCGTTTGTGTTGGTCCCACTTCGTACTTTTATGAGTTACCTCCTGTACTACGTAGTCGTTCTTTGTATGTTTGGTACAAGTTACAACGAGTTATGCTATTTGGTAGTGACACATATCATGTGAAAGTTACTTTCGTCCGTAAGTTTTGCACACCAGTGTAGAACGTTGCAGTGTCCTCTATTCTGCACGTAGATTTAGCAACGCAGGCTGGAAATTTTTGTCCCTACACATAACGTACGATATGACTGAAGCTAAGAAACAGTTTCTTGTCACTTGGCTAAAGGACACATTTACTAGCATTGATCGGAGAAAAGCAAAAACAATATATATCATTGTAAGAGAAGAGGAATCTAGCAAATATTCGCATGAGCTGGTAGCTGAGCAGCGACCAGCTGATTAGGTGTCACGAGGTATACCCTAACACACATAAATATTTTATATGCGAAACACTCCTAGGAAAATGATCAGGTTTTTTTGTTACAATGGTCATATATCGGTTACTGCTGAACTTTATTCAACAATTTGTTCATCTCAATGCAACTACGAAATCAGGAACAAGCGAAACTGCGACATGGTTTTTCGTCATAATAGTGCACCATGAACCATGGACCTTGCCGTTGGTGGGGAGGCTTGCGTGTCTCAGCGATACAGATAGAGGTACCGTAGGTGCAACCACAACGGAGGGGTATCTGTTGAGAGGCCAGATAAACGTGTGTTTCCTGAAGAGGGGCAGCAGCCTTTTCATTAGTTGCAGGGGCAACAGTCTGGATGATTGACTGATCTGGCCTTGTAACACTAACCAGTGAAAGCATTATTGTGGCTAAGATATATACGACGCCCACGCCTACGACAGTAGTACAAGTTTATATGCGGACTAGCTCTGCAGATGATGAATAAATTGAAGAAATGTATGATGAAATAAAATAAATTATTCAGATAGTGAAGGCAGACGAAAATTTGATAGTCATGGGTGACTGGAATTCGTCAGTAGGAAAAGGGAGAGAAGGAAACGTAGTAGGTCAATATGGATTGGGGTCAGAAATGAAAGAGTAAGCCGACTGGTAGAATTTTGCACAGAGCATAACTTAATCATAGCTGACACTTGGTTCAAGAATCATGAAAGAACGCTGTATACGTGGAAGAAGCCTGGAGATACTGACAGGTTTCAGATAGATTATACAATGGTAAGACAGAGATTTGGGAACCAGATTTTAAATTGTAAGACATTTCCAGGGGCAGATGTGGATTCTGATCACAATTCGTTGGTTATGAACTGTAGATTAAAACTGAAGAAACTACAAAAAGGGGGGAATTTAAGGAGATGGGACCTCGATAAACATAAAGAACCAGAGGTTTTACAGAGTTTCAGGGAGAGCATAAGAGAACAATTGACAAGATTTGGGGAAAGAAATACAGTAGAAGAAGAATGGGTAGCTTTGAGGGATGAAGTAGTGAGGGCAGCAAAGGATCAAGTAGGTAAAAAGACGAGGGCTAGTAAAAATCCTTGGGTAACAGACGAAATATTTAATTTAATTGATGAAAGGAGAAAATATAAAAGTGCAGTAAATGAACTAGGTAAAAAGGAATACAAACGTCTCAAAAATTAGATCGACAGGAAGTGCAAAATGGCTAAGCAAGGATGGCTAGAGGACAAATGTAAGGATGTTGAGGCTTATCTCACTAGGGGTAAGATAGATATACTGCCTACAGGAAAATTAAAGAGACCTTTGGAGAAAAGAGAACCACTTGTATGAACATTAAGAGCTCAGATGGAAACACAGTTCTAAGCAAAGAAGGGAAAGCAGAAAGGTGGAAGAAGTATATAGAGGTTCTATACAAGGGGGTTATACTTGAGGACAATATTATGCAAATGGAAGAGGATGTAGATGAAGATGAAATGGGAGATATGATACTGCGTGATGAGTTTGACAGAGCACTGAAAGACCTGAATCGAAACAAGGCCCCGGGTGTAGACACCATTCCATTAGAACTACTGACAGCCTTTGGAGAGCCAGTCCTGACAAAAAACTACCATCTGGTGAGCAAGATGTATGAGACAAGCGAAACTCCCTCAGACTTCAAGAAGAATATAATAATTCCAATCCCAAAGAAAGCAGGTGTTGACAGATGTTAAAATTACCGTTTTACAGTTTAAAAAGTCACGGCTGCAAAATACTAACGCGAATTCATTACAGACGAATGGAAAAACTAGTAGAAGCCGACCTCGGGGAACATCAGTTTGGATTCCATAGAAATATCGGAACACGTGAGGCAATACTGACTCTACGACTTATCTTAGAAGCTAGATTAAGGAAAGGCAAACCTACGTTTCTCGCATTTGTAGACTGAGAGAAAGCTTTTGGCGATGTTGACTGGAATACGCTCTTTCAAATTCTGAAGGTGGAAGGTTTAAAATACAGGGAGCGAAAATCTATTTACAATTTGTACAGAAACCAGATGGCAGCTATAAGAGTCGAGGGACATGAAAGGGAAGCAGTGGTTGGGAAGGGAAGGAGAAAGGGTTGTAGCCTCTCCCCGATGTTATTCAATCTCTATAATGAGCACGCAGTGAAGGAATCAAAAGAAAAATTCGGAGTAGGTAATAAAATCCATGGAGAAGAAATAAAAACTTTGTGGTTCGCTAATGACATTGTAATTCTGTCAAAACAGCAGCTGAAAAGAATGGACAATGTCTTGAAAGGAGGGTAGAAGGTGAACATCAACAAAAGCAAAACGAGTATAATGGAATGTAGACGAATTAAGTCGGGTGATCCTGAGGGAATTAGGTTAGGAAATGATACACTTAAAGTAGAAAGGAGATTTGCTGTTTGGGGAGCAAAATAACTGATGATGGTCAAAGTAGAGAGGATATAAAATGTGGAATGGCAATGGCCAGGAAAGCGTTTCTGAAGAAGGGAAATTTGTTAACATCGAGTATAGATTTCAATGTCAGGAAGTCGTTTCTGAAAGTATTTTTATGGAGTGTAGCCATGTATGGAAGTGAAACATGGACGATAAATAGTTTGGACAAGAAGAGAGTAAAAGCGTGTAGGGTATAAATCGTAGAGGGAGACCAAGAAATGAATACACTAAACAGATACAGAAGGATGTAGGTTGCAGTAGATACTGGGAGATGAAGAAGCTTGCACAGGATAGAGTATCATGGAGAGCTGCATCAAACCAGTCTCAGGACTGAAGACCACAACAACAGGAGTGATACAAAATGTCAAACAACAGGTCGGTGTATGCATTAAAACCACGAATTAATGTCTCAGTGCCCGTTTTCAAATGCTTTATCGCCTATTGGTTTCCTGTTTATGCCCGACAGACAATTCGTGGACAGTTATTTTCGTCACCTGAAGAAACTACGTTTTCCTTCCGAAATCATAATTTTCAGGTACCACCGTCTGATTGAACAGAATGTTTCCAGAATTTCTGGGATCCCATGTAAAAGTGTATTAAGCCTAAAAACGAAACAATGTGAAATAATAAAGGAATCTGTACAGAATATTTTATTTGATATAATGGTCTATTTGAAAACTCCAAATGTAGCCCTCACATTAGATATACCATGTCAATCCAAAAAGTTTCGATTCTGGACTAACACAAAACTGAGAAAATTTAATATTATTATTGTAATGGTTCAGGTGTTGTAAATAGTCTCACCTTACTTGAACACAAAGTACAGAACGTTCTTACAAGCCCGTGAAAATGTCGAAGATGCCCTTCTTTGCTTCTTCAACATGGCTGTCACGTTAGTTTCAATGCTATTTATATCACCAAAGTGTTGATCCTTCATGTGAATTTCTGCACCTCGCCTTATTGTGGTAGGCTCATATTGATAACACCGTATCTCGCCATCGGTAATGAGTTTTTCCAGAAAAGAAATGTCCACGTTTTTCATTTCAAACAAGACGCAACAGGCGTCCATCCGCCATGGTTTCCGCTCGGGAGTCAAGGAGTATGTGACAAATTTTGCCCACACATTGCTCTTTCTGAAAACATTCTGGTAAATGTCTTCAACATTTGATTTAGAGGTATTGTTCTATTGCGATATGTGGCACAGCAATGTTGAAGTACTATCGTGTGCGTGCCCGTTACTTAACACTGCCTGCTCACAAATGACAGGCCGAATGCTTACCTATTACATACGTATTTTCGTTCGGCTTATAACTTTCCGCTTCCTAATCAGCCTACTGGACTATGATATAACTGACCGTGATCGGATATGTCTAATGAAATTTTGCATTGAGTAAGGCTATCGTTACTCGAGGAAAATAGTACCGCTTAGTTGGAGGGAGGTGTGTAACAGAACCCTCTGAAGTAAGGTTCAAATAGCTCTGAGCACTATGGGGCTTAACATCTGACGTCATGAGTACCCTAGAACTTAGAACTACTTAAACCTAACAAACCTAAGGACATCACACACAACCATGCCCGATGCAGGATTCGAATCTGCGATCGTAGCACCTAGAACCGCTCGGTCACAGCGGCCGGCTCTGAAGGAAGAATCTGTCGTGAACCTGATCTAAATACTGATGATAATTTGAAAGGAATGGAATATAGTGCAATCGCCCACGAATCCTGCAGTGGGGAAAAGGGTACCACGTAATATTTAATACAGAAAATATTGATAGTACAACGAAAATAATGATTAGCTAAAAAGGGAGTAATTAAACGGTAGCCAGCCCGCTACAGCAGTGAATCTCCAGAATGTTAATAAAGGTAATAGCAAAGAAATTCAAGCACGTAATCACTGGCGTGGCAACAGAAACTTGTCATGCTTTTCCTCAGCACAAAAGTTCACGATAAAATAAATGAGTTAGAAAGCTCTGAGTTTGCAGTTACTTATTCTAAAATACTTAGTTTTGAAAATAAAGTTAAATGGAGTTACTGGTTAAATAAATCGCTGTCTTAACTTGAACTTTGTTTCTTAAAAAAAGAATTCCAGTAACCTCAGTGCAAAGTAGGGCAAAATCTAGAAAATGGCAAGCAATTTACTTTTGGACTATTGCAAGACTGAACTGAATTTACTTTAACCAAAAGAGCAACTGATTATACTTTTAATGTAACAACAATAAGATACATACCAAGCAAGCAGACATCACTCTTTAAGCTAAATAGAGAATAACTTAGATGTCCACTCTTAATTTGTGCTGTATTTTAGTTATCAGTTTTGCCAGTGAAATTTTACGCTACTTTAAGTGAATGAAGTTAATACTCAATTGTAAGTTAGTGAAGCCTCTGTTATGCAATACAAGAATGAACAGTTACTGAGGCAGAAAATTTAGACTGAAACTGGTCATCGGCAAACGCACAAAACTGGTAATAAATAGTTAGTCAGTCTTCATATTCTTACTACACTCGGTGACTGCATGGAAAGGAAAGGGACCCTTCCTGGTAATGTCTGATGATAATGACATCACAGTTGCCCTTCGAGTTTTATCTTGTGCAAGTTATTATTCAACTTAGTGATACTTTGTGAAAGAAATGTCAGTGGGTAATGCCTACGTAAGTTTACAATTTTTCACTTTACGGTCCTACGATGTTGTAGCTGTGCGGACGACGAAGAATGTAGCCGACGATAATGCTTAGCTGTCGCTGGTGCTGCTGCCATTGCTGCTGCTGGATGAGAACGCCGAGTCGTTTCCACAGCCACGGATAATTATGGGACCGGCCATAGAATGGTAGCTTCCTGTGCCTGTCCACTTCTACCGTGCTCCCAATATTCACGGGTTAATGAATTAGGTACCCCTTTACTGGCGCGATCATAGCTGCACCCCGCGTCTGCGGGAGAGCCCAACGAACACTTCCGCTCTCTTTCCTGACTCAAGCTGCTCTGCCACCTCTATGCTTTCAACTCGACAGAGACTCTGCATACGCAAAGCTGAACTCCGCCACATGTACTACCATTTCGTCTATTACCGAGAAAGTTTCAATATTTTCATTAGATTTACAGTCAATTATATACAGTCAGAAATAAATATGCTAATACATCGATTACGTAATTTACTGTCGTTTCTGCAATAAAGCTTAGAGATTCAGAGTCAGAAGTACAGTAGAAGTGTAAGTAGGCTGTTTAGGTTTTCTTATTGGTAACGCCACGTAGCGCTCTGTATAAAAATCACTGGCTGTGCTGTGTGCAGTCTGTGGCTAGTTTGCATTGTTGTCTGCCATTGTAGAGCTGGGCAGATGGATGTGAACAGCGCGTAGCGTTGGCAGTTGGAGGTGAGTCGCCAGCAGTGGTGGATGTGGGGAGAGAGATGGCGGAGTTTTGAAATTTGTAAGAATGGATGTCATGAACTGCTACATATATTATGACTATTAAGGGGGACGATATATGGAATTAATTTTTGGGTTGGACTGCAGTACCAAATGTTACCCTGAAAACAAACCCTGTCCTTTCCTTTTGTGGTATCTCACTATGTGTTTGTGTACCCTTGTGTATTTGTTTTCTTCCTGCCTCTGTGTACTGTTTCATAGAATTTTTTCTCTTCTAATACTAAGCTACATTCACTATGATGAGGAATAATGTTATCCTCAAATATAATTTGCATTTAATAACATGTTATTTACTTCGTAAAGATGTTTACACATTATTTATTCTGTTTTGTTCTACTGCTCATGTGTGAAGTTGATGTTTCAAAAGTTATTCTGATGTTCTATGTATGTACTTATGTCATAAGTTTTGTAACACTAATGTATTTGTTAGTTCGATTCTTTTGTAAAGCCTGTATTACTGCAAATGTTATCTGTACTATTATGTTCTTTAATGATATATTTTGTACCTTTGTTATTTTATTCTCATGTTATAAAATTGTAGTTGACACCAGTTCATCAAATTAAGTAACTTGTAAATTACATTTCACTGCACACGTTTCTGTTGGTCATAGTATATGGACCATAATTTAGAAGTAGAGACTGATAGTGTTTGCACGTGTGTTAATAATTCAGTAAGGGACTGGATAACAGCATTGCTGGTTCTAAGGAAATTTCAAACAAATTCGTTGTGAGTGGACAAGTGGTGGTTTATGGACTTGCTATATTGTTCACAAGACTCTTCGATGGTGATTGTGCAACTGCACAGTCGCAACAGTTGGTTGCTAACCATCTCTACAAGGACTACAGTGGGTCTACACCTTTGATGACTCGCCAATACCATTATTTCTACAAGGAGTGCAGTGGGTCTGCACCTCTGGTGGCCCCACAAATACCATAATTTCTACTAGGACTACAGTGGGTCTGCTCTGTGATGACCAACCTACCAATATTCTTCAAAACTTCGACTGACTCTGCTGTGGGTTTGCTCTGTTGTGGCCCATTACCTGTCAGCATGTCAAGAGTCAGCACTGTCTTTCCGTTGGAAGGACAACACTACTTCTTCCAGACTGCATGGAAATCAACTATTTCCATGTGCCTTTTCTTTTACTGCTCAGACTTTGTATAAAAAACTGCAATCTCACTATGATGAATGATCAGGAGTGTCTTTATGGACTGTGAGAAAATTTTGGCTTTTGACCAACATCGTATCAATAAGTGTGTGCAATTGACTTCTTTGTTATTGTAATTATGATAAATTTTTCAAACCTGCATTGGCCACAGCCCAAAACAATTTGTAATTTTTTTTGTGGGGAGCACGGGGGCTATGTAAGTAGGCTGTTTAGGTTTTCTTATTGGTAACGCCACGTAGCGCTCTGTAAAAAAATCACTGACTGTGCTGTGTGCAGTCTGTGGCTAGTTTGCATTGTTGTCTGCCATTGTAGAGTTGGGCAGATGGATGTGAACAGCGCGTAGCGTTGGCAGTTGGAGGTGAGCCGCCAGCAGTGGTGGATGTGGGGAGAGAGAGGGCGGAGTTTTGAAATTTGTAAGAATGGATGTCATGAACTGCTATATATATTACGTCTATTAAGGTAAATACATTGTTTGTTCTCTATTAAAATCTTTCATTTGCTATGCCTATCAGTAGTTAGTGCCTTCCGTAGTTTGAATCTTTTATTTAGCTGGCAGTAGTGGCGCTCCCTGTATTTCAGTAGTTCGAGTAAGGAAGATTTTTGTGAGGTAAGTGATATGTGAAACATACAGGTTAATGTTAGTCAGGGCCATTCTTTTGTAGGGATTTTTGAAAGTCAGATTGCGTTGCGCTAAAAATATTGTGCGTCAGTTTAAGCACAAACATGTACAATTGTTCTAAGGGGACGTTTCACAAGGTATCAAAGGAAATTGAACTGTGTAAAATTTTGAATGGTGCAGAAGGTATTTTAACTGAATTTTCGGTGTTAACAACTTTCGACAGCAGTTATTGCTTTAACATTGCTTATACACCGGAATGAAATCAGTGTCACAGTAGCTTGGACAGACGGTGTATGCAGGTGAACACGTAGGCACAATATATGGTGAGATGGTGAGGTCGACCAAACAAGCCGAACGGTTTATAACATTACGCGGAAAGAGCCAAACGAATATGCTTCATAAACAGACATTTCATGAAGTGCAAACCAAGGACGTTCTTGTCAGTACACAGGGCGTTACAGAACGAGGCCGACAACCTTCGAGAAATTCTAAAGGACGTTTTGAGGAACGGACTGAGGACAGGAAAGCGTGTCCGGAAACGCCATCCAACGACGCCGTAGAGCGTGAGAGATGCAGGCGCCGGTGCCTGCTGCTAGACCACCACTTAGGCAGCAAACATCACGTTGTGTACGGACGAACTGCAGGTGTAGGATCTCGCAATACACCTCACTTTTTTATTTTTATTTTTATCACCTTATACAAAGGCGGGCTGTCAGCAGCAGAGTATGCCTTGAGACTGACAATAAGTAGTACATAAAGGAGGCACAGAGTAGACAGTCATAACGGCGGGCAAAATATGAAGACACTAAAAAACAAAAAACATGGAGCGGTTCACGCTGGACGAGAAACATCACGAACACTAGTTGACACGGTGCACATTACACGGATGACGGCGACGGTACACGTGAACAGTGGTGGCGTTACGGCGATAGAACACTAAACACATCGAAGGCACACACACGAGACACTGATGGCGATGATCTCCGCCGCGCGAATGTTCACTGAGCGTGTGCGAGTCCGGGGACCTACCAAGGGAGGGGGTGGATACACCTGACATCATTCTGGGCCTTAAATAAGGCCGATCGCGTCCACGCTCTTCACAACAATACTGCAGAGACCGCTTATAGCAGTGGTGGAAGATGGGAGAGACAAACATAGTTCCGAAACACATTGCTCTTTCGCTGTTTGTCCATTGCTGTTGTGATGCACCACTTAGAACTTCACTTGGACTAAGCATCGAGATAAGCAATTATGTATTGGTGAGGCGAGAGGGAAGGAGCACACAGCTTTACGCCCCTACAGGTAAGGATATCCGTATTGGGATCGGCTGTACCACTCTACGTTAGCCATTATTTATCAGCGTCTGGGTGAAACAAGTGCTTTAAAGGGGCGCCAAAAAGGCGGAGGCCACGTGCGAAGCATATGCATGGCATGATTTGAAGAGAACGCCATAGAGAAATTCGGCGTAGACACAATCACTACCTCTCGAACTGTGACACACGCATTGCAAAGCAACCAAGTAGTGGCTTGGAGAGTGATGCGTGTGGAGGGGAGCCGTTCATTCCATTTTACGATGATTTTGTATCGCGTATGGCGTCTGGACAGTGGTTTTCCCAGCGTTGCGTCCGGCGGCCATATTACGATGCTTACATTTTGTTCACAGGCAAGGCGTCCTTCAACCTAGAGGTTATGTTGGAAACAGTTGTCATATTTGGGCGGAAGGTAACACCCAACCATCCACGAAAGAGCCTATCAAGATATGTATACTAAAATTTATGGGCTGGCGTAGCACTTCGTTACTTGATCGGCGCCTACACGCTTCCTCCTCAACTCATACGCAATAGCTATGCACCGATTGTTCGAGAAGTGCTGCAGGAATTAATGGAGAAGGTTTCATTTGAATTCCGTCTCGTTCCAGTACGATCTGGCTTTCACACACTTCCGTCTAGCTGCCACAACCCGGAAAAGACAGATGTTTTAGAGATTGCTGGATTGTTCGAGGTGGCCCTGTAACTTGGCCCACTTGGTCAGCTATCCTCAAAATGGTTCAAATGGCTCTGAGCACTATGGGATTTAACTTCTGAGGTCATCAGTCCCCTAGAACTTAGGACTACTTAAACCTAACTACACTCCTGGAAATGGAAAAAGGAACACATTGACACCGGTGTGTCAGACCCACCATACTTGCTCCAGACACTGCGAGAGGGCTGTACAAGCAATGATCACACGCACGGCACAGCGGACACACCAGGAACCGCGCTGTTGGCCGTCGAATGGCGCTAGCTGCGCAGCGTTTGTGAACCGCCGCCGTCAGTGTCAGTCAGTTTGCCGTGGCATACGGAGCTCCATCGAAGTCTTTAACACTGGTAGCATGCCGCGACAGCGTGGATGTGAACCGTATGTGCAGTTGACGGACTTTTAGCGAGGGTGTATAGTGGGTATGCGGTAGGCCGGGTGGACGTACCGCCGAATTGCTCAACACGTGGGGCGTGAGGTCTCCACAGTACATCGATGTTGTCGCCAGTGGTCGGCGGAAGGTGCATGTGCCCGTCGACCTGGGACCGGACCGCAGCGACGCACGGATGCACGCCAAGACCGTAGGATCCTACGCAGTGCCGTAGGGGACCGTACCGCCACTTCCCAGCAAATTAGGGACACTGTTGCTCCTGGGGTATCGGCGAGGACCATTCGCAACCGTCTCCATGAAGCTGGGGTACGGTCCCGCACACCGTTAGGCCGTCTTCCGCTCACGCCGCAACATCGTGCAGCCCGCCTCCAGTGGTGTCGCGACAGGCGTGAATGGAGGGACGAATGGAGACGTGTCGTCTTCAGCGATGAGAGTCGCTTCTGCCTTGGTGCCAATGATGGTCGTATGCGTGTTTGGCGCCGTGCAGGTGAGCATCACAATCAGGACTGCATACGACCGAGGCACACAGGGCCAATACCCGGCATCATGGTGTGGGGAGCTATCTCCTACACTGGCCGTACACCTCTGTTGATCGTCGAGGGGACACTGAATAGTGCACGGTACATCCAAACCGTCATCGAACCCATCGTTCTACCATTCCTAGACCGGCAAGGGAACTTGCTGTTCCAACAGCACAATGCACGTCCGCATGTATCCCGTGCCACCCAACGTGCTCTAGAAGGTGTAAGTCAACTACACTGGCCAGCAAGATCTCCGGATCTGTCCCCCATTGAGCATGTTTGGGACTGGATGAAGCGTCGTCTCACGCGGTCTGCACGTCCAGCACGAACGCTTGTCCAACTGAGGCGCCAGGTGGAAATGGCATGGCAAGCCGTTCCACAGGACTACATCCAGCATCTCTACGATCGTCTCCACGGGAGAATAGCAGCCTGCATTGCTGCGAAAGGTGGATATACACTGTACTAGTGCCGACATTGTGCATGCTCTGTTGCCTTTGTCTATGTGCCTGTGGTTCTGTCAGTGTGATCATGTGATGTACCTGACCCCAGGAATGTGTCAATAAAGTTTCCCCTTCCTGGGACAATGAATTCACGGTGTTCTTATTTCAATTTCCAGGAGTGTAAGCTAAGGACATCACAAAACACCCATGCCCGAGGCAGAATTCGAACCTGCGACCGTAGCGGTCGCGCGGTTCCAGACTGAAGCGCCTAGAACCGCGGAGCCACTCCGGCCGGCTCCTTACCTCAACCCACTCTACTTCACCTTGCGGGGTCATGTGAAGAATGTGGTGTATAAAACCTCGGTGAAGGTAGCGGAAGAGTTGCGATGGTACAAGCAACGTGTGCAGATGTTCACTCCATGCCCGATGTCTCTGAGCGTGTGCAGATGACAGACATGATGCAAGCTGGAAGCAGGCATTTGGAACATTCTCCAATTTTAGTTAATTTATTGTGGCAGTAGAGTAAATAGTAATATTTACTCCTTTCAAAGTGTTTTCTTTTGTCTGTCATTGTGAATACCCTTCTGTTTCCACCTGTTTTCTTTGTACTCATATTTCCTTTCCTATAAATTAAATAAATGCGTTGAATCCTATAAAAGTTAGCCCTTATTCATTGATAACAGCTGATCTTAGCGAACTAGATGGCGATAGCAGACGTGTAGTCATTGGTTAGTCCCTGTACTTCAGGCGATATCTGTCTGTAGCATCCTGTCAACCAGAAAACACTGGAATTTTTACAAGGATATAGGAGAAGAGTAAAATGCGGGTGGAACCTCATGTCCAGAACCGTCATCCACCCAAGCAAGCGAGCATCACATCCATAGGAGACCAGGCCTTCTACGCCGCGCCTAACTCCATTTTTTCAATTGGCGATCGCGACCATCAGTCGTGACCTCTGAATAACAAACAAGGCATGTCTATTGCAAAACATTCACCCTGCGGCCCGTCACCATAAGAGAACGAGTTTGCTGCCAAAGGGGTGGCCTAACGGCAGGGGCCTTCGAAGCTCTGTGGTGTGGTTGAATGATGTTTCCTGATACTAGTTCCTATCCACATTTATTTCCTGCTTTTGTTCCTCAGGACACCTTCAACAATCCCTGGAAACCAGTCGGTATCGTTTTGTAACATCAGTCGTTCGCGTCCTGAAGGCAGGTTTTCGGTTAAGTTCGGAAGAAGGCCTGTCCGTTGTGTGCACTCCGGCTGTGTTTGCCCTATGTCTGCAGCGAGCTGTGCGGAATCGATGTCTGCGGCAGTGGCGCCGAACGCGAAGTGTTGACACAAGCGACATCGCCTCTGCGGCAATCGGAGACGCGTCTCACACGACAACTGCACGCCACGAAGTCAACACTCGCCTTGCAGGTAGCTATAGAACTCATTAATTCACACCGTGACATATGAATTACTTGAAGAGTTTGGTCTCAAAACATGCACGTTAATACCAAACAGCCGAGAGTATTTTAGAATATGTAACGAAACTTCGGGAAAGAATGTTCCAGATTATAGGAGATATTGAATGAGCAATTTGGCTGCAAAACATTTTTCAGTTATTTTCTTTCTTATTTAAGTCATTAACCTTTCAAAAGTTTTGTTAATTGTCCTCAATCTTTCTCCGTCTTGTGCTGATCTCCATGCTCTATAAAATCATTACAAGGAAGAAAGAAATGACACGAGAGAATGTGTATGACAATAGAAGCAACAACATTCCAACGAATATAGGTGTTCGGTTGCGAATCGCCACTAATTTCCGTATGTAATTCTGTAGCAATTAATAAACTGTATTTGAAATGTGTATTGCTCCGTCATGTATCCATCTACTTTGGCTCAAATTTCGCTCTTGTCCTACCTTAACAGGAAATACAATACTACTTCTGAATAGTGCATATTATCATTCACTGTGCACTCCTACTTCTTTAATTAGATGTTCCTGGTAACATCATTTAATTTGGATGCATTAATGCATTCGTCCCTTTGGTAAGATGCAAATTCTTTCAGAGATGCTCGAATAATTTCGTGACAGTACTCCACTACTTGCTGCTGAACTTCTTGAATCGCATCAACGGGAGTGCTGTACTCTTTACTTTTGATGTGACAATGACTGAGAAGTCCACATTATTATGGTCAGATGACTCTGGAGGCTAAGGAAAAGGTCCTGTTCGACCTATCCACATTGGATCTTATCGGCGTGTTGGATATCGTTTTACATCAACAGCAAAATATAGCAGCTTCGTCCATGTATACACTGTATTTCTCAAACACAACAGAGCCCAATTACGTGGGGACTTTAGAATTTTATATTTTGAGCTTCTCAAAACGAAATTTCGTACTAGGCGTATCCTGTAACGACAACCTCAACTTCATAGTTGCAATCGGTTAACTCGCACAAATACTTAGGTAGTACCATTTGTACGGGTATGAAATGGAACGATCAAACAGCCTTAGTCATAGGTAAAACAGGGGAAGACTTCGATTCATTCGTACAATGCCAGGAAAATGCAGTTGGTCCACAAACACGATTGCTTACGCAACCGTAGGAAAGGGCACTAACAGAGGCTGCTGAAATTTTACAAAAAGGGCAGCACGTATAATCACAGACTTGTTTGTCCTATGAGAACACATCACGGAGGTGTAGAAAAAGCTGAACCAATAGACGCTTGAAGATAGACGCAAATCTTCCCGTTATAGCCTACTTAGTAAGTTCCAGCAACCAATTAATAAGACACGAATCTAGGAACAGACTACGGTCCTACGTGTCGCTCCTATATGAAACGCAAGATAGTACTAGTTACAGAACACCCAGATGTATTCAACCAGTCTTTCTGAAACTGGAAGGAGCCGTAATAATAGAAACAGTTAAAAGTACCATCCAACATCACTTCTCAGTGATTTGAAAATTATGGATGTAGATTTTAAAATAGAAAATTTTATATTTGAGATTTGTCTTACGTAGGATTTGTTTTAATTCAATGACGTCTGAAAATACAATTTAGCTATTGTGATGCTGACGGCTCGTTTACGGCCTCGTCGTTGCTGAACGTTTCTGCTTCTACTATCAAATACTTTAGGCCATGTCAGTTTTATGAGACATTCTGTATAATCCGTTTACCATATTATAGCATTTGTAAAATGTAAACTTTCGCGGACCTAAATGTTTCACTTATTAAAATATCCGAGACGTTACGCAATGAGGGAATGGCTATCTGTGAGTAACCCAACTCCATCTATGGATTGTGTCTTCTATGATTGCCTAATTCACACTCTGATTGCAACTGACTGAAGTAAAATTTCGCTTATGCGTGCTCTTGCGCAGTGGCGTGACGTCACATGTTTTCAGGGCTAGAGTAAAATTTGCTATTATCGTTTGTAATCATTCGCTGTGCCTACCTGAATCGTATCTGCGTTCGGGCGCGCGGTTGAGATAGGAATTTATGCAATTTGTGTAACTGTAACTCCTCTAGCCAGTTGTCCCAAGTCATCTGATGAATACATAAACACCGTCGACAGCTGAATGCCGCCGCTTCAGTATTTCATACTCATCGTGCCTCGTTGGTACGACCACTTTTTAGCAAATAGCGGTGATACCGAATCCACAGCACCAGTTTAGCGTTTCAGCAGAGGTACTATGCTACACTTGTAGCGTTTCTACCTCCTACTATACACCTCTCTCTCCGTCTCCCTCCCTCCCTCCCTCCCTCTCTCTCTCTCTCTCTCTCTCTCTCTCTCTCTCTTTGTGTGTGTGTGTGTGTGTGTGTGTGTGTGTGTGTGTGTGTGTGTGTGTGTGTGGCCAGAAACCGACTGAAAACGTTGATAGGTTGTTTGAGAGTAGGCTGTGCTGAAGAATAATTGTTAAGAAAGCATCCGGTAGATTGTTCCATTTCCGAGTTAATTAGCACTGTTGTAGGCCAATCAGGCCACTGCACGCGCAACTTTCAGCGTCCTGACAGAGACGGTGTCACTTTAGTTTGATTTCCTAAAACACCGACACAAAAATTGGATATGTGATGTTAATCATGAACGTATTATGTATAAATACCAATACTAATGACAGACTATTAGCAGATCACATTCGATAAGAAAATTAAGTACTGGAGAGATGTTACTTAACCGTGGGAGACTTTTCAAACTAGGTTTCAAAAAAATGCGATTATGGTCAGAAAGGAACAGAATGAATAATATCCACTCATGTTAAATACAGAGCATTTGTATTGAAACGTGAAACAACCCTGGAATGGCATAAGAGCATGTTACAGAACTATCTCTGCTGTAGTAACTTTTTTATTTTTGTTTCTAATCAGTCTGGAAGAAACATAAGAGCTGCATAAGTCCAGTTTAAGTAGGACTTTTGTGTCTGTCGGTATACAGCAGAGCAGAGACAATTTTAAAAAATATAATTTCGTTAGTTAAAAACGTCATACAGGGACAGAATGGTGGATGATAACTGCGTACATAAAAGGATATGGAAGTCAGTTTTATCTTTTGTACTGGCCGCGTTATGGAAGTAATTAATACTTATTGGGTTACACACCTTGGCCTCTTTTCTCAACTTCATACCATATCGGCAATAGTGATCCACAGACGGAACTATCAAACTGAAATAAATAACAAGAAACTACATTTGAAGGTCAAAATTCATTCTTTGAAGATTGATATTATTAAAAATTTACTACTCTCTGTACAAGTGAGGTAACAAGAATTATACAAATGACTTATCTACGTCAAAGGACTCAAAAACAAAAAGATATTTCTAAAAAATAATGGAACTCGCTTTCTGTGTCACATCATTAGCACATCATTCCCTACAGTCTTTACTGATAATTATTAACCTATATTACGATTTTACATTAGTTAATAACAATAGTTGCAGTATGAGACGCGATCACAAATATTTAATAAATGTTTCGAATACCATTTTTCTTATACTCATTGCATTGTGTTACAACAGCCATAATTTGATGTTATATTGCTTGGTACAAACATGTTCCACATTTGAAGACAGTCGTCTCTATAATGTGCGCTCACATATCCACGTTAGTTCTGTTTGACATTTATATCATAGCAGCTGATAAGTGCTAATTCAACACGCTCGTGAGTTGTCATCATTGGGCGACAAACAATAAAATATTCTGCCTCTCATCCCTATTAACCCAGCATGGCAGCGCTGCAAAACCACTCTGCCGCTGACGTAAGCGGTGAACTTTACTTAGTACACCGAATAATTCACCAACGTCAGTTGAAATTAAACACGTCTAAAGTACGGCTGAGAACCGCGGATCGCAGAAACACATCAGGGCCTGCCGCATGCGGCCTCTCGGCAGCAGTTTGACGACTGATGGTCTAGAGTGAAAGAGGATAACGACATACATGAAAAGTCCACGCTTCAAATTTCTATTGGAGCGAAATTAGATTTATTCTTCTTCCAATAACTCTCGTCAAGTCCACTTCATTTGTTACACAACGCCTCCAGCCAGCCAGTTTCTCTTCACTCTTTTAGCCGGCCTCTTACTTAACAGTCCGCCTACGGTCGCTAAGATCAACACCCACCTCGCAAACCAGCAATAAATTAAGACATTTCCCACGCACTTCCGAACACTTCTGAACTCTCCAAGTCTAGAGAACAACCTTAAGAGTCACTGACTACAAACGTCCGTAATACGTCTCCACACCACCTCCTCACAGCTGGCTTAAAATCTTATCCTGCGCATTACCAAGGGCACCGGCCAATCCCTCGATTTTTGAGGCGACACTCCTTTGATATGGTGAAGCTCCAGCGATTCAACCTCCACAGAAGAAAGAAGTCAGTACAATTGGCTATTTCCTGCTTACGAACGCTGCTGCCTGCCGACTTTTTCAGTAGTTTTGTTTCCAAAAGCTACTTCGAAATGCGTACCGTTCTGTGGGAACACTCACCTCTGAAAACCTCCCGGTCACGCCAGGCCACAAACGTTAACCGTATTAATTGCAGAGTCCATTTCGCCGCCTTCCAGTGTGGCCAAGTGGATCTTGGCGCTCCAGTCTGGAACCGCACGACCGCTACGGTCGCAGGTTCGAATCCTGCCTCGGGCATCGATGTGTGTGATGCCCTTTGGTTAGTTAGGTTAAATGTAGCTCTATGTTCTAGAGGACTGATGACCTCAGATGTTAAGTCCAATATTGCTGAGAGCTATTTGAACCATTTTTCCATTTCGCCAAAGGCATGACAACAGTTCCTGTCCCATAAAGACCGGGAGACAGTGACAGACGATAGCCGACTCTTCAGGCCCAGAAATGATCCGTTACATGGTGGCTGGAATCCTGACAGCACACCGCAGACAAAATGGTTCAAATGGCTCTGAGCACTATGGGACTTAACATCTATGGTAATCAGTCCCATAGAACTTAGACCTACTTAAACCTAACTAACCCAAGGACAACACACAACGCCCAGCCATCACGAGGCAGAGAAAATCCCTGACCCCGCCGCAGACAAGGAGCTTGGGTTGTACACTCGTGCTACTCACCAGCTGGATTGGTCAGTTACCACAAATACTAAAACTTTTCTTGTTTTGGTCCTGCTCCCCACTAGGGAAACCACGCTCTTGGTGTGAGGAGATCAGCATGGCCACCTTGACAAGACTACACCTGCTCCCCTACCCTCCACCGAGGCTGACACTATCCCAGTGGATTCCATTACTTTACATTTAACAAGTTTATAGTACCTGCATTAGGTAACACTAAGGCAAGCTCTTTGTGACCAGTTACCATAATCTAAAAATAAAATCATAAGCATACCTCAGCAGTGCTGACAACAGAAATTAAAAAAAGGATACAAACAACAGGGCAAATAAAACTAACTAAACAGTGAATAACACAGATCAATTTTTTTTTGTTCCAAATGAACAACAGCCTTCAGAGAAATCCTCATCAGAGGTGAGCCGTGGCGCCCATTTTACTGTCGGTAACTGTTAGATGACGTCTCACCAGGGGGCACGGATTACTCTGTTGTGCGGTTGTCGCAGCCTCGCCTAGTCTTCAAAAGGGGCGGCCAGAGTCGCGCCTAGGGAGAGAGAGGACTCCGACAAGTGCGGCGGACCGTAGTTATCGCACAGTGTGGAGCCGAGGGCAGCAGCAGTGCCTGGAGCAAAGGACACGTGCAGCGGATCGACAGTATCACTGTTCTGGGTCGTCGTTCACTCTTCTTCCCCAAGACTGGGGAGAAGGCAGAGGTTTTTTGCTAGCAAAGTTTATTTTCTAGGGCGTATGGACTTAATGGAAACGTTCTATAGATGAAATTTTGGTTGAACCATAACCTTACTTGTAGTATAATCGAGTCACCTATCTTTCTTGTTGTTAACAGCAGTTACTAAGTTACTGGGAGAGCACTTCGTGTCGACAACTTCTCGCAGCGAAGAGGTGGCTTACTTCCAGCCGTGTGCACGGGTCTCGAGCATTTCATAGCGCAGCCTGCATTTTGTTTTCAGTTGCTCGTCCTGGCGGTCAGTGCTCAAGCTGAGTATCTTATATTATCTGATTTGCACTGTAAATGAAATTTTGCTGTCGGCGTTTGATTAACAGGCTTCGTAAAAAATTTTCCTGTAATGTTTAACACATATTCTAACATTGTTCCAATTTTATTGTAAGTCTGTTGCTGTTATTCTTTTGCGGACCTGCTTCATCTTTTGAAGAGATGTATCTAGAGCTGGTTTAATTATTTTAATTGGCTGGTGTACGTAAAATTACTTAATTTAAAATCTTTAAAAAGGCCAATATTGTTAATGTCTTATGTCTTGAATCGGTTTGAGATTGTTATCTTTGTAATTGAACGACGGTCTTATTCACAATATTGAATACCTTCGTCTTTGTAATACCAAATCAACATTAATTTTCTGAACTTTTCTTCAAATGGGACCTGTTATTACACTACTGGCCATTAAAATTGCTGCACCAAGAAAAAATTTATATGATAAACGGGTATTCATTGGACAAATATATTATACTAGAACTGACATGTGATTACATTTTCACGCAACTTGGGTTCATATATCCTGAGAAATCCGTACCCTGAACAACCACCTCTGGCCGTAATAACGGTCCTGATACGCCTCCGCATTGAGCCAAACATAGCTTGGATGACGTATGACGTGTACAGGTAATGCTACCCATGCAGCTTCAACTCGATACCACAGTTCATCAAGAGAAGTGACCGGCGTATTGTGACGAGCCAGTTACTCGGCCACCATTGACCAGACGTTTTCAGTTGCTGAGAGATCCGGAGAATGGGCTGGCCGGGGAAGCAGTCGAACATTTTCTGTGTCCAGAAAGCCCGTACGGTAACTGCAACATGCGATCGTGCTTTATCCTGCTGAAATGTAGGGTTTCGCAGGGATCGAATGAAGGGTACAGCCACGGGTCGTAACACATCTGAAATGTAAGGTCCACTGTTCAATGTGCCGTCAATGCGAACAAGAGGTGACCGAGGCGAGTAACCAATGGCACCCCTTACCATCACGGGTGATACGGCAGTATGGCGACAACGAATACACGCTTCCAATCTGCATTCACCGCGATGTCGCCTAACACGGATGCGACCATCACGATGCTGGAAACAAAAGCTGGATTCATACGAAAAAAATGACGTTTTGCCATTCGTACACCCAGGTTCGTCGTTGAGTACACCATCGCAGGCGCTCCTGTCTGTGACGCAGCGTCAAGAGTAATCGCAGCCATGGTGTCCGAGCAAATAGTGCATGCTGTTGAAAACGTCGTCGAACTGTTCGTGCAGATGGTTGTTGTCTTACAAACTTCCCCAGCTGTTGACTTAGGGATCGATACGTGACTCCACGACCTGTTACAGCCATGCGGATAAGATGCCATTAATCTCGACTGCTTAGTGATACGAGGTCGTTGGGATCCAGCACGGCGTTCAGTATAACCCTTCTGAACCCACCGATACCATATTCTGCTAACAGTCATTGAATCTCGACCAACGTGAGCAGCAATGTCGCGATACGATAAACCGCAATCGCGATAGGCTACAATCCAACCTTTACCAAAGTCGGAAACGTAATGGTACGCATTTCTCCTCCTTATACGAGGCTTCACAACAACGTTTCACCAGGCAAACCCGGTCTACTGCTATTTGTGTATGAGAAATCTGTTGTAAACTTTCCTCATGTCAGCACGTTGTAGGTGTCACCACCTGCGCCAACCTTGTGTGAATGCTTAAAAAACTAATCATTTGCATATCACAGCATCTTATTCCTGGCGGTTAAATTTCGCGTCTGTAGCACGTCATCTTCGTTGTGTAGCAATTTTAATGCCCGGTAATGTACCAAAAAGTTATTTAAAAGTAAATGTTTGTCTTCAGTGATATATGAGATCAGTTAAATGGGCCTAGTCCTTACAAGTAATTTTCCTGATACTGGTTAATCAAGATATGAATTTGTATATGAAAAACAGCGCCGAAGTATGAGCTGTTCTGTAGACGACACACAGCGACATGATCAATAGCAAGCAGTGTTAAGAACCTTGCAAAGTAAATAGACTGAAATTCGAAAAGTACATGTATTCTCGTCTAACATTTGCTTTTCTGTGAAAGAAAAAAAAGGAATTTATTGAAGAAGATGGAACACATATGGATGAAACACAGATTGGGGCAAACAGAAGTGGTCCCAAGGACTGACTTCCAGGGTACACAAACACAGCAGAGTTAAGGAAATGCAATACGTACCTAATTATAGCAAATATAGAAAGTGACCATCATTCATCGCTTGCCACTTTGTGCACTGGTGAGCAAATACTTTATGATGAAACGAAGCTGGATTGTAGGAATTTCCTGACGGTCGTTGCGGTACACCCTAGATTTGAGGGCTTCCCACACAAAATAATCGCATACTTACAGATCAGGGGACTTGAGTGGCCATCTAGGGCCGCGAACATACAGACCTCTACTAACAACTCTGTCAGTCGTAAAGTTTGTGAGAATGTGCTCTAAGGTAAGGCCAGCTGTGTGAACTTATTTATAGTTACAGCAAACAATAACACCAGTGGCTAGTATTAAGAAATGAAAGATAAAGTATGTGGCATAATCATGGTAGAGCAGGTTATTACGCAAACAAAATGTGACACCAATACATTAGCTAACAGGTTGGAAACAATGCAGTAATTGGTACTTATGATTTTTCAGACCTCCTGTTTTCCATCCTCCTGTGGCGTGATTAACTGTGGTACAGCTTCGTCCAGTTGATCTTTGGAACTATGAAAATTAAGAACTTTGTACAGTGGTGCACTCTTTCTGTACCATGCACGGTGTGGTAACTTGCCAAGTATAAACACAGCGCAACATAATCATAGGTTTACTTTTCCGAAACCCCACGTGCGTGAACAAAACGGTGAAGAGTCCTTCTATAACACCTCACTTAGGTGACACCCTTGGTGCAGCCCATGCCCCGATGTTGAATACGTCAGAAATGCATATGTGAGAAATGAGCCTGTCGGCTGCCCTAGCGCTTCAAGGTCATCAACCACTTCGACACCAACGGCCAGAACAGCGGCCAGGCCGAATTTGTGTCGAAATTTCTGACAGGTACATTTGTAACGCGCTGAATAAAGCTGCATGGGTGGCACCGAGTATGTTGCCGAACTGGGGTGGAAGTCTTAGAGGGAGCCTCTGCCGTTTTTTTCACGCAGAGGTCAATGTTGCACTCCTGCGTGATGTTGTCACAAAAGGTCGGAAAACAGGAGGGTAAAAAAAGAGTAATTAACTTTTACAGATTCAGAACACACTCAAATTTCGTACATCTCCGTAAAGCAACCTAGAGCTCGTTACCTGTGGTTTCGCTAAATATATCCGGGCATGAGTTGTTCGATGAACAACGGTATTGTGTATTTCCTGCTAGGTTACTTGCCTAAAAAGTTAGTTTACCAGTTGTAGGGACTTTCATCTCTACCGCTCACTTAAATCCTAACGCTCCGTTGGGAGTATAGAGCTCCTTCTCATCCAACGCTCTTGTTCCAAGAGGCAGTTTTCTAAGCATTGGCTTAAGAGCAGTAAATATGGAATGGAGTGCTACGGTAGACCAAGACAGACAGCACACCGGCCGTGGTATTATGCTTCTCAGAGCCGCGAGCTGGCACAGGGTTATGGATCCACGAGCAGCGTCTCCCACAATAGAATTCACTACAGCCGTTCCCCGCTTTGTCGCACACGCGTCGGAATTTCTGTTCACGTTTAGAAATGTTTTAGTCAGATTATTTTACGTGTCTTAATTAAGTTTTCCCTCTTGTTATGGCCTTCACCCGTTCGCGTTCCCCCTGGCCACAGTTTCAGTACCAGTAATTATCTCAGTTTCCTCGCCTTCTCTTAAACTTGATGCCTCCAATTATTTACGCTTGTTCGTTGCTCACAGTCCGATATTGAGAGGAATGGTTTCATCATACACTTGAGAGATGTATACGTGGCTTTTCGCAGCCAGACAGGTTAATTAAATTCCTTTATCTTCTCTCTCTAATATACTTTGTTACAGTTGCTAAATCTTTCACTCGAGCTACCTCAGTTGTACTGCAGGAGACTAGGCGTAATTTAGGCGTTCAGGAATATACAATTCCGTAATTTTGTACAGAATTTTCACAGTTCTTATTTCTACATTTTAAGTATCACAAGACGTGAGTAACACACCTTTCTCCCTCCATCGCCTATTTATTTTCATTATTTCGCCAACAACAGTTACTTGACACTCCCACTGCTTCGGTCTCTTACCTTCTGCTCGAGGCCGAAATAGAAACGTACATATGACATTCTGTTTTTCAATTAAGCCTTTCTGCTTTAGTCTGTCAAGATATTATTTATTGCGCTTGTAATTTCAGCACACGGTCATTGTCAAGCATTGTGGGATATTGAGACCCACCCGACAGCTTTAAGTTCCTCCGTGTTGGAACGGAGTTCCCAGCAATCTAAGAATAAATGCTTATGGTGGCACAAATTTACCCACGGTTCCACACACCATGTGACCATATGTGAAGCAGCAGATGTAATAACGGCAAACAGCTAACATGATAGTAAAATCAGCATCCGCTATGAACACTAAAGTCAAAATCTCAAGTAGCAGACGTGGTCAAATTATCACAACGGCGGTCAAATTCGTACTTTTCCTCTACGTCCTTTTATAATCTCATACATCTTTCTTGTAACAGTTATTATTATGTTCATCCCTCCTAAATGTACAGAACTTTGAGTGTATTTTTTATTTTCACCGGTAAAGCAACAGCGTTACTACAGTTGATAATTTGAATATATAATCCATTTTTATATTTCGATTTCTATACTGGCATAAACACTTCGGTTTCCTAGAGTTTATACCCTGTTTTACATGTTCCGATAAAATTTATCATCCCTTTATTTCTTTCCCGGCTTCTGGCTATTAAAAGCTATTCACTCTTAAATTATGTTTCGTTTTCTCGATGACGTTTATCGCGAAGTGCTACGTCATGTGTTTCTGTGTACTGCGTTCAGTTGACTCTTGCAACCAGGAAAATTACAGCTTTTCGACAGTGGTGTACTGTTTTTTATCTTATTCCTCCTGTCGTAGAAGTCCTGAAAGGATTTATACTCTTATTTGTAAGTAAATTGCAGCTAGTCTAGTGTACCGTATTTTGACTTATTAAAACGCATTACATTATGTTTCAAATACAGATCGTATTTAGTAATGACGGTGTTGGAAGAATTCTAAATTTATGAAATCTTTTTGAATTACCTTCTCTAGTAACAATTTTTATTCTTGTTAATACAGTCTTCTTTTTTTCAGAGTATATGTTTGCTTCACTGGGTGATTATTACGAGGACGTGTCTCGTACTTAATAAATAATTCATTATAAATAATAAAGTAGAACGTTCGGTTCTAGTGACACACTTGCTTACATCTTCCTGTCGATATTAAACTACTTCTCAACATTCACGACATAAAAAAGCAACGATCTGTGTAGACGTACGTTAAACATTATTTGCGTTGTAGTAACAATCAACAGATGGTGTACATGGTACAAAAAAGCAAAATAAAGTCAAATTATTGGCGAAGAAGAAGATAAATTTCAGCGAGTATGTCTACAGTGGCAGTAACAGATTCGTGGCATTTGGGGGCTAGTTCACCAGTGCTGCTGCATTCAGCACGTCTGGATTTTTTACGGTGAAACTAGAAGAAAATTTCGAAATGTATTATGCAGACCAAGACGGTAGTTTGTGTCACATCATGCGGAAATAACGTGTAACCTACCAATCTTCGTCAACAAAAGATAACCCTGTAGCAAATTTGCTCTGTCTCACCTTGGTTTTCCTTCTAGATCACACCAAATATCCTGTCTCAGTATGGAAAGCAGCATCCAGACTCTGAATACCGAGAATTATGTTCTCAAATTTTGGAAGACCCTGCGCAAATAAGTACATAAAATAAACAAGAGCGATATTTCCTGAAATTTCAAGACCAATACTTTTATTACACTTAAGTGACAAAAGTCGTGGGTCACCGCTAGTAGATGACGGTAGTATAGCGTACACAAGGTATAAGAGCGCAATGCATTGGTGGAGCAGTCATTTGTACTCAGGTGATTCATTTGTGAAGGTTTCGACGTTATTATTGCCGTACATTGGGATTAACAGAGACTGATAGAATAGTGATAGTTTAGCTACTCACATGGCACATCTTAGTCGTTAGAGAATGCAGTACCCCAAGAGTCACAGTATCAAAAGTGTACTGAGAGTATCAAATTTCAGGCATTACCTCTGATCGCAGACAATAGCGTAGCCGATGACTTTCACTTAACGACCTATAGCAGCGTTGTTTGGTTGATTTATCAGTGTTGACAGACAAGAAACATTGCGAAGTCACTAGAGAAACCAATTTGTTACTTACGACGAACGTATCCGTTCGGACAGGGCGGTAAAACTGGCGTTAATGAGCTGTAGCAAAAGAAGACAGACGCGAGGGCCTTTGCTAACAGCACAGCATCGTCTGCAGCTTCTCTCCTGGACTCATGACCATATCCATTGGTCCCTAGACGACTGGAAAAGTGCCTCCTGGTCAGATGGTAAGAGCTGATGATAAAGTACGAGTGTGTCTCAGATCCCACGAGGCCATGGATCCAGCCGGCCGCTGTGGCCTAGCGGATCGAGGCGCTTCAGTCCGGAACCGCGCTGCTGCTGCTGTCGCAGGCTCGAATCCTGCCTCGGACGTGGATGTCTGTGGTGTCCTTAGGTTAGTTAGGTTTAAGTAGTTCTAAGTCTAGGGGGCCGATGACCTCAGATGTTAAGTCCCATAGTGCTCAGAACCATTCGAATTATTTGAACCATGGACCCAAGGCATTGTGCAAGCTGGCGGTGTGTCAATAATGGCATAGGTTGCGTTTACATGGAACGGACTGCGTCGTCTGGTCTAACTGAGTCCGTCATTGACTGGAAATGGATCTGTTTAGCTACTTGATGCGAAAGAACGATGAAAGTTTTATGGATGACAGAGTTCCATCTCATCGGGCCACAATTGCTCGCCATTGGTTTGTAGAACATTCTGAACAATTCGAGCGAATAATTTGGCCACCCAAATGGTAGGACATGAATCCCATCGGACGAATTTTAAAGATCAATTAGTGTATAAAATCATGTATAGGCAACAACTTACGCAATTATTGGCGATCAATAGTTTTCTGCGGACTTTCAGCGACATTCTAAACTCAGTTCACGTCGAACTGCTCCATTATACCGGGGACATAGAGTCTCGACACGATACTGGGATGCCCCCGATTACTTTTGTCACCACATTGTACATCCACGGGCTTACGTGTACTTGCCGTATAGGTAACTGAAACTGAGGTGAAAGGAGCATAACGAGCTACAGACTGTCTGTGTTACTAAACCAGGCTCCACAGTTTAAAAAGTTAAGAAATGTTTTAAAAGTTCATTTATCAAGAACTTTGAATTTTCGACAAATCATTCAGTATCAACATTAAAACCTATATCTAATTTTGGCGTGGAATAACAACTGATTAAGAAATTATGCGAATGTGTAAGTTGCAACCGACAGGCGGCGCTAGTGTGGAAACATTGCTTTCAAATTCATGTTTTATATTTTTTTATTCTAGTTCTTCTCGTTCCATTTATACTTATAAAAAGACAGACAATATTTATGTAATACACAGACGTATTATAAAACACAGTTGGAATTGCATGTGCTTCCCATTAATATTTTACATGACGATAATTAGTCCATGTTTTGTAAAACTAAATGTGACCACCAGTATTCATTTTCTATATTAACAATATCGCAACAACAGCCATATGAATTTTAATGTTATATGAATTTTACATTAGAAGAAAATTGCGAGTATACTATGTTGTTTGCTGTTTAATTTATTTGTGTCCTGTAACGAAAAGATGGTGTCCTGTGAATTGAAACTTAGCACAACATGACGAACACCAATATGGTCTTCTACAAGACATAATAAAAAGTAAAACAATTTGGTTATCAAATGCAAATGGTTTGGAACTTTCTTAATTGCGAAAGCGTTACGGAGATGAAAGATAAACTCCAGTGGAAGACTCTGCAGGAGAGACGCTCAGTAGCTCGGTACGGGCTTTTGTTGAAGTTTCGAGAACATACCTTCACCGAAGAGTCAAGCAGTATATTGCTCCCTCCTACGTATATCTCGCGAAGAGACCATGAGGATAAAATCAGAGAGATTAGAGCCCACACAGAAGCATACCGACAATCCTTCTTTCCACGTACAATACGAGACTGGAATAGAAGGGAGAACCGATAGAGGTACTCAGGGTACCCTCCGCCACACACCGTCAGGTGGCTTGCGGAGTACGGATGTAGATGTAGATGTAGATGTAGATAAACGGAAGAGCCAATAACTTACTGCCCAAGGCAAACAACCTTCCTCAGGAAGCAAATTGACATAACATCGGCGTTCATGTGGCTGGATGATATCCAAACCTGAGTCTCATGATTCTATACCGTGTAAAAAGTGACAAATTTTACTGGCGTTTCTGTTTCTTGAGAAAATGCTGAGCCGCTGGATGAAAAGGAGTTACCAGATTGTTTACAGTAGAAACGTTCCCCCACATACATTGTTGTGGTACTTTTTTAAGGCAAATGACAGAGTGAAGGCTTCCTTTCCAATTTGCGACTATCCGTGCTGTGCTGTATTTAAGATTCTCAAAACAAATGCAGTGGGATTGACTGCTGTTCTCACCCTGTAGGAAAACAATGCTCCGAAATCTATTTCTGAGCATCCACGGCCACAATTAATGGTTTCCTTGGATCATGAGGGACTTAGCACTTGGAGTCCGGTAAGATCCCTCTCAGTTGCTCAAACAGTTGTAGAAACCTAGAGGTTGCTCTTCCTCAGCAGTTTGTGAAGGGACTCTTCTTTGTTGCCGCCGCTGGAATTAACTTCCTGTAATATCCTATTTGGCCCAGGACGGATTGTACTCGTTTTACATTGTGGGAGTTAAGGAGTGGCTTGAACCTGTTTGGTTGCGGCTGAAAGGCTTCCACTGAAAGAGTTTGTCCCAGATACTTGATGCCATTCTGGAGGAAAGAACATTTATACAAGTTAACCAAAGTCCCACCCAGTGCGAACTGTATAACAACCGCCTCAAGTTGAGGGCATGATCATCCACAGATTCCTCAGTGAAAATGATGTTGCCGAGGTGATTGGCAGTGCCTCAAACTTACCGAATAAGATTAAGATTCTCTGAAAAAATCCATGGCTTAATTGAGAGTATGAGTGCTGAGCAGTAGGAAAGGAATACTTACACTCCGTTCCGCGAGCAGTGATAGTGTGTAATGTAATTGCATGTAGGAGGCACAGCAGGCACAGGAAGCCTTTTTAGAAATAAAGTATTCTATCTGTGTACAACTGTTACGTAAAGATCATTTTGGATTGCTGCCACCAGCAATCGCCACTTTTCTTCTTCCTTGTTTGCATCCGTTCTGACTCCCACAGTAGGTGATACAAAAATTTCTTCTACCCTACGACAAGAAGCTGGATGTCGTTGCCTTGAGATCTCCACAGCGTCACGGCTTCCTGTTGTTTTTCCTTCTTTTCTAATTACCAATGGGATGGCCCAAAGGCTACTGGAGAATGTTTAAGTGATGTCACCCGTATCAAGAACGTCCAGTTCCTGTTTAACTTTTTCCCACAAGGCATAAAGAATGGGGTGAGCCTACTAAATTTGGGGATTGCGTCAGGGTGGAAGATGATCGCCACACAGTTGATGCCGCCATTTCATCCTGAAAACAAGCGTTTGGTATTTGGTACAGCGTTGCTCACTTGCAATCGCCCCATCTGTACGTTAGCAAACCAAGAATCGTGAAGCTAGAAACTAAACTCGGCCCCAACAGGCCTTGGAAGGACCAATGGTACAGATCGGCTTCTGTGTCATCCTCATCCCACAGGCGTCACTAGATGCGGATATGGAGGAGCTTATGGTCCGCACATCGCTCTCCCAGGAGTATCTCAGTTTACGAGAGCAACTTCTCACTAGGCCTGTGCGCACCCCGCTTCCCATCGGCGCTTCGCAGACCAGATGGTCACCCATCCAAGTGCTAGCCCAACCCGGTATCGCTTAACTTCAGTAATCTGATGGGAACCCGTATTGGTTAACTTCGGTGATCTGGCGGGAACCCGTGTTACACTGCAGCAAAGGCGTTGGCATCACCAAGATAAGCAGTAGAAAATTATCCAATGCTACCACATTTCCAAGTGTATGTGAGTGCGTGGCGAGAAGTGGAGACTGCAACTCTTTGTTTCTATAGCTGGTGTTCATTATATAACAACATTTGATTTTAATTGTCTTATCGTTATAATAAATTAACTTGCTCTGTAATTTACTTAGTCAATAAAAGCATATGTAACACCGCTTCTGATAATTTTCAAGGAAGCGCTGTAAAGTTTAAACTGGATGCCACGTCCATCTAACGCAACGTAAACTAACGTTAGTTCATCAACTTTGGAAAGAACACTGTAGATATTATACTCAAATTCTTCAACATTCGATTAAAACTCATCCACCGTATATTCAGAGTCAGCGGTGAAAGGAAAGTACTTGACGGTGCGACATTTGTTTCTGTAAATAAATCTCTGCTTTATAACTTTATGTTGGATGGGGTAGGCACATCATCGTTATATAGGCACATATTAGGTATGAAGCACTGAGGAGAATGTTAACGTTAGAACATCTATGTCAAACGAATTTAGTCTCTTTTTTGAGAGGTGACACTAAACCCTATGGCGAGTTAAACCGTCCCCTTGACCCTGGCGTCCGAAATACGTCTGAAAAACGTCGGTTCCACTGCGTTCTAGAGCTAGCTCCTTCCGCTTATACTGTTCAAAGGCTTGAATAACGGATGAATTATTCAAACATATAGGATTATTACACGGCCCTTCGTCTGGAGCATGAACGCTGAACATATTCTTACATTGGTATAAGAATGATTACAGTCCTGGTTTTGAATTTATGATTCCGAGAGAGACGTTGCAACACGGCAATCCATTTCCTCAGTGACTGGAGTGGTTTCTTAAATAAGCTATACAGCTTACGGCGTGCCATCGCGACTAGGATTTATATTCACCTGATGTTTCCTTTGCTTCCGTACATCCTAACTCACATAGTTTCTCATCCAGAAAGATTTTCTGCACCAAACTATAAACCTGAACATCAATCTTTGATATTGAGACAGCGCAGTTGGTTACATCGCCTGAATTTCTTTGTGGTGTAAAGTGGTTCTCCAGCGCTTCAGTCAATCATTTAGTTAGTCAGTCAGTTAGACAGTTACGTTGTCAAAAGACCATTTGGTCGATTCTTTCATGGAAATGACATGTACAGGATAACAATACATGTTTAGTATTAACATTACTAAACATTAATTTTTAGTCCTGCTCATGCAACTACACTTACACACTACATTTTATTTATGTATTTAGTTTTTCTTTTTTAAAATTTGTACAGGGTACCAGTTTTTACGTAGAAATAAGGAGTTGTTCAGATAAAAAAGTTTGGTAGGATTTAAAACACATTTTATGTTATTGGGCAAATGACAAACACTTTTTTTGCTGCATATTGAACTTCTGAGCCACTGACATTACTACTGAGTAATAAAGGTCATTTTTTCCACAAGTGTTGCACGTGTGGACGCCACTACTCTTTTGCATGTGTGAATGATCAATTATGACGTATTTCGTTAGCGAATATACGAACTGTGCTGGGGTAGTTAAATTCCTAGCACCTTGAACAGGAACCTACTTAACGACCATGGGTGAACACCTCATATTATTCTTACTACTACCTTTTTTGCAGTCAGTACTTTTTGCAAGTGATGAGTTACACAGAAAATTATTCCATAAGACATTATTGAGTGGAAATAAGCAAAATATTAGGAAGTTGATTCGTGTGTTCCAACTATCAATTATGCGAACATCAGATGTAGCTGAAGATGTAAACCGGAGGAAGCATATTACCGAACCTTCAATAATTTGCTTCTTCCGGTTCAGGTCGTCATTGATATGTACACCGAACGATATGGAGCGTTCTACTCCATTTGCTGACCCCTGCTCATTTGGAACATGAATTCTTGATATGGCTGTATTGAATGTACAGAAATAAAAATAGCGTGTTTTCTCAAAATTTATGGAGACTCCGTTTTCAGAGAACCACCTATTGATTCTTTGAAAAACATAATTAACAATGTCTTCTGGAATTTATTATAGCACTACTATCATCTACGCAAGTACCAGCTCTCCCAGTAGTCTAAGTAGCTGGCCTTGTTCTTGTGCTCCATCAAATAGGCGGAACACTGGTGGCGTCCACTTCATGTCACCTTGGCGTAGTTCTTGTTTCTCCAATCCGTTGTAAAAATTTTTCTGTAGTATTATGAATATACTCAAACAGATTCAATATACGCAATGTTAAATCAGTCAGTTCCCGCATCAGAAATGTTTTACAAACATATCATTGTTCTCAGATAACGTAATAGCTGAATGAAATAAGGAACCAATGAAATTTTCAGCAAGAACACGACCAACAACGAAGTTCAAAGAGAAGGCTTTAAAAATTCTAGAGCTCGGAATGAGAACGATCTCAAGGTCCACAAGACCACAGACTGTGTGAGGTCAACATCGTGACTCAGCAAACCTACAAAATTCCCTGCTACACGTACCCTCGAGCTTTGAAATACTTCGGTGTGGTATACTGAATTTCCTCTAAGGTACGTACTCTACAGTGATACCTATAAATGCCAATTCGAGTTACAAGTTGACGATCGACTGCGGGTGTTGTGTAGGTCCGTTAATCTGTACGATTGTGCCTCTGTTGTGTAGGCATTGCAACACCGATACGCACAAATAACTAGTGGAAGAACATTTGCTTATAGCAACACAATCACAAACATAGTACATCCACTTCGGATTAAGCAATAGTAAACTGTCCGACCTGAAAAATAAGACTCATAATCGGCCACCTCCAGTAATAATCAAACATCCACGGATATGTCAGTTATGGCGTCACTGCAAGGCCCCGGTGGCTCCTAAGCTCTTGGGCTGTTCATTCGTGGGCAGCAGATTCCATATAACTTGTCACCTCACTTCCGGCAGCCGTTAAAAACAAACCTGCAAAGAAGATGCCCTCTGATCTAGAACTGATGTAGACAGACTCCTCAGTGCTAATGATAACTTGATGGGAGTCGAGAAATTCTGAACTGTTGGCTCTGTTGATAAACTTTGGTGGAAGCATGTGAACTGACTTCCGACTTGCTGAG
This sequence comes from Schistocerca gregaria, assembly GCF_023897955.1. NCBI lineage: Eukaryota > Metazoa > Arthropoda > Insecta > Orthoptera > Acrididae > Schistocerca > Schistocerca gregaria. The sequence goes on from NC_064923.1 coordinate 583,341,782, forward strand.
CCTCACATTATTATGCTGAATGGGCTACTACAATAACTCCATGCTACTGGCTGATGTGGTGATAACGGTTGCCCCAACTTGTCGGATCTTCATGCAGGGTGTGTCACCATTGTGCATCATTGACCCACATGAAGAGGTATGGTAAAATATAGCAGTCGCTGCTGGCAGCATATGAGACGACAGGCAAAGCATCTCGCCACTGTTGGCCTCATCTGAAAGTAAACACACTGACATGTTACTAGGAGTGAAGGGTGGACTACACGGCAGGAGTAGCAACGAGAGACAAAACGGTGTGCGAGAGTTTTTACCGCTGTAGGAGGTAATAATAATAGCAGTTTAGAAATTAACCTAACTTACAGAACATGAGATACCTGTCAAGCTCACAGTTTACCTGAAGTAGTAAAAATATCAGCATTTACGTAACTTTAACGAATTACTTATGAATAAGTATGATTCTTTTAAATAAAATAAAGGAAATGATCTCTTCAGTTCTTTACACTTCTTTTCCTTCAATCGACACAAAATACTTCTTACGAAAGGAGCAATATTTTAAAAATCACGTATAAGGCTGACAACCTAATCAGCCGAAATCCGGTAACTGAACGCTCATTTTGAATATGTTGTTGTTGTTGTTGTTGTCTTCAGTCCTAAGACTGGTTTGATGCAGCTCTCCATGCTACTCTATCCTGTGCAAGCTGCTTCATCTCCCAGTACCTACTGCAACCTACATCCTTCTGAATCTCCTTAGTGTATTCATCTCTTGGTCTCCCTCTACGATCTTTACCCTACACACTGCCCTCCAATTCTAAATTTGTGATCCCTTGATGCCTCAAAACATGTCCTACCAACCGATCCCTTCTTCTAGTCAAGTTGTGCCACAAACTTCTCTTCTCCCCAATCCTATTCAATACCTCCTCATTAGTTACGTGATCTAACCATCCTATTTTCAGCATTCTTCTGTAGCACCACATTTCGAAAGCTTCTATTCTCATGTTATCCAAACTAGTTATCGTCCATGTTTCACTTCCATACATGGCTATACTCCAAACAAGTACTTTCAGCAACGACTTCCGGATACATAAATCTATATTCGATGTTAACAAATTTCTCTTCTTCAGAAACGCTTTCCTTGCCATTGCCAGTCTACATTTTATATCCTCTCTACTTCGACCATCATCAGGTATTTTACTTCCTAAATAGCAAAACTCCTTTACTAATTTAAGTGTCTCATTTCCTAATCTAATTCCCTTAGCATCACTCGATTTAATTTGACTACAATCCATTATCCTCGTTTTGCTTTTGTTGATGTTCATCTTATATCCTCCTCTCAAGACACTGTCCATTCCGTTCAACTGCTCTTTCAAGTCCTTTGCCGTCTCTGACAGAATTACAATGTCATCGGCGAACCTCAAAGTTTTTACTTCTTCTCCCTGAAATTTAATACCTACTCCGAATTTTTCTTTTGTTTCCTTTACTACTTGTTCAATATACAGATTGAATAACATCGGGGAGAGGCTACAATCCTGTCTCACCCCTTTCCCAACTACTGCTTCCCTTTCATGCCCCTCGACTCTAATAACTGTCATCTGGTTTCTGTGCAAATTGTAAATAGCCTTTCGCTCCCTGTATTTTACCCCTGGAACCTTCAGAATTTGAAAGAGAGTATTCCAGCCAACATGTTTCATTTCCATACAGGGCTATACTCCAAACAAATACTTTCAGAAACGACTTACTGATACATAAACCTGTATACGATGTTAACAAATTTCTCTTCTTCAGAAACGCTTTCCTTGCCATTGCCAGTCTACATTTTTTATCCTCTCTACTTCGACCATCATCAATTATTTTTCTCCACAAATACAAAACTCATTTAAATTCCTCCTACTCTTATTTTTTCTTATGTTTACTTTGCTCTTTGCTCAATATACAGATTGAATAATATCGGCGATAGGCTACAACCCTGTCTCATTCCCTTCCCAATCACTGCTTCCCTTGTATGCGCGTCAACTCTTACAACTGACATCTGGTTTCTGTACAAATTGTAAATAGCCTTTCGCTCCCTGTATTTTACCTCTGCCACCTTCAGAATTTGAAAGAGAGTATACCAGTCAACACTGTCAAAAGCTTTCTCTAAGTCTTCAAATGCTACAAACGTAGGTTTGCCTTTTCTTAATCTTTCTTCTAAGGTAAGTCGTAAGGTCAGTATTGCCTCACGTGTTCCAACATTTCTACGGAATCCAAACTGATCCTCCCCGAGGTCCGCATCTACCGGTTTTTCCATTCGTCTGTAAATAATTCGCGTTAGTATTTTGCATCTGTAACTTATTAAACTGATAGTTCGGTAATTTTCACATCTGTCAACACCTGCTTTCTTTGGGATTGGAATTATTATATTCTTCTTGAGGTCTGAGGGTATTTCGCCTGCCTCATACATCTTGCTCACCAGCTGGTAGAGTTTTGTCATGACTGGCTCTCCCAAGGCCGTCAGTAGTTCTAATGGAATGTTGCCTACTCCGGGGGCCTTGTTTCGGGTCAGGTCTTTCAGTGCTCTGTCAAACTCTTCACGCAGTATCTTATCTCCCATTTCGTCTTCATCTACACCCTCTTCCATTTCCATAGTATGAAGATTGTGAATTTTTACATGACCAACCAGCAGCTCACTTTGTTCCTGGGAGAAATGGTGTGGTGCATCGAATTGTGCATGGGCAGTGTCTTTACCGGGAACCGGCAATATCAGCTTCTAGAGCTGTCTGTCCGCGTAGCAAACGTGATTTAATGTTCGACAACAGTGGTTGCTATCGATAGAGGAGAGCGCCAGATCTCCTGGTAGCCACCTTATATTTATCAGACTGGACAATACATCAAGGTTTATATAGCGTTGCAGTGTGACATGCTTTTGACTATACAAATAAAACAGTTTCCGCAGCAGTCATATGTTTATTTTGCCTCTACGCATTACGATGTTTCATACTGCCATCATTAGGTGACGCCCTTTTTATTTAGACATCTAGTGTTAGTGAAGAGTGCAACGTTTTTTCACAATAGCCGACCAAGGCAGTATAGGTTTCGTTGCGTCTTTTGAGGGGTGATGGTGTCGTTGAAAGTCTGCATACTGCTGCCTGATGTATATCCTCTCCATGTACATTATGCTTACACGTAATGCTCCTCACTTGCTTACTTTGTCACAAGTACCAAGCAGCAAACCCAAATCCTATTTTTGTTGGCCTTAGACTACGAAACCCTGTAGTCCATCCCACCTGAATTACACTGGATGTTTTTGGGAAGGAATTGGGTAACTCTCAGTGACGACCAGACAAACTATCCTCATATCATTAAGAAGAATAGTACAGTGATATCCCAAACTGTCTGTGCTCTAAAACAGGTTTTCGCTGCAGAGGGTCTTTCTACAACCATTGTAATGGATAGTAACAACCAGTTCACCAGTCAAGAATATGAGGCTTTCTTCGTGGTATATGGGAGGCAACGTGAGCCCTGTAGGCCTTTTCTGGGGGCGACTAGGTAATTCTCATGAACGCCCATGCACGCTATCCTTACATCGTCAGGATGAACAGTACAGGGATGTCTCATACAGTGTGAGTTATGAAAAAAGATTTTCGCAACAGAGGGCATTCATACAACTATTGTAACTTCACTAGTCAATATCTTTAGGCTTTCTTCATGGTCTACGTCTTCTATGGTACAACAACTTCATAGTGCACTATTTCGTCCGGGGTCACATACAGTCACATACAGACACAGAACTCATCGTTCGGACATTCAACAGGCGAAATAAACTAGTGGCTGACTACACGTAACAGGATGCCTTTCCTCAAACACAGGCTCGCCGCTCACGAGCGCATCTCAGACAGAGATGTTGTTCGGTCTGAAGATGGAGGATTCAGTAGCAGAAAAAGGCATTTTGAGGCCGATGCGAAGGCCTCATATTCAAAGTTACAACGTGGAAGAAAGGCATAGTGTCCGGGGACGGTGGTTTGTCATCTGCATAGCGCAATGTAAATCATATGTTGCGTACAGTGATGTACAATAGAAACATGTCGATCGGCTCCTACTGCGTGTCGATATACTCACCGCTACCATGCTTGATAGCCCTATTACAGTTGTGTCTGTTCTAAAAACGGAAAGAGGAGCCTCAGCAACATAGCACCGTACAAACGCCGACGCTCTGCTATAGACGCTGAGCCCAGAAGAATCGACAAGGCGGCTGAGGTGAAGGTAGATATCGTGCATGAGGCCACAGTAGCAGCCAAAGAAAAAGAAGAAGTTGAAGATGCGCTTAGCCTCTCTCCCTCGCGCGGAACGATGTTGAATTCCGCTCCTCTACCCCCGCCCCCCCTCCCCCCTAATAATGGCATTTCAAAGAGCCTACATAAAGTTGAGGCCAAGTGCGGCGAGAACTTCGGCAGTTTCTAACAGATGCTGCCAACGACGATTACAGTATTTTGCCACGTTTCCTCACGAGCCCCAATGACGCACTACGTCACCCCTCTTGCGCAGTGCCCACGTTGTCAGGGAAACATCGGCCAGTAGCGTGGGTTCAATGTGGTAGTCAACACCATTTCGTAACTTGCGGGGCAGAGAATCAGAAGTATTTCGCCGGGAATTCAGTAGAGTTAATCATCGATGGATCGCCGGCCGGTGTGACCGAGCGGTTCTAGGCGCTACATTCTGGAACCGCGTGACCGCTACGGTCGCAGATTCGAATCCTGCCTTGGACATGGATGTGTGTGATGTCCATAGGTTGGTCATGTTTAAGTAGTTCTAAGTTCTGGGGACCGCTGACATCAGAACTTACGTCCCATAGTGGTCAGAGTCATTTGAACCATTTCAACCATTTGAGCGATCGATGGATCCAAGAGTTCAGAATTCCTCGACACCCAGCAGAGAGTCATCGGCAGCGAAGAGTCTTTCTACACCAGTTCTCGGTCAGAGAGCATTGTGTACGAAGGCCAGAGCTCGCTTTATCGGCAGTCGAAACAGAGATGTCACTTGTCTGGAATCTACTGCCCACGAATAAGCAGCTTACGAGGTTAGGGACCGCCATAACCTGGCAGCGACGTTGCAATTGACTAGTCTCTGGATAGGAGTTGTTTACGTCTGGAAGTGACTGTTCATGTATGAGACTTAGTTCTCAGCCTTAACCGATTCATATATGTTTTACCCGAACTGGATGTACCTATGTACTAGTGAAGCAATAATTATATGTTCTTGTACCCTTTAATTGTGGAACATACACACAGATGTCTATTTACAAAATAATTGCTTAGAAATTCTGAAGTTATGTAGCTGGTCACAGTCTCCAAATGGCACGAGAAAAATAACGCTATATATCTACACAGATGATCCGCAAGACACCGTACGGTGCTTGGCGGACGGTACCCTTTACTACTACTAGTCATTTCCATTCCTGCTCCAACCGCGAATAGAGCAAAGCAAAAGCGGTTGTCTATGTCCCTCAATATGAACCCTAATGTCTCGTATCTTATCTTCGTGGTCGTTCCGCTCAAGGCATGTTGCCTTCTGTAGAATTACATGGCAGTCAACTTCGAAAATCAGGTCACTAAATTTTCTCAATTGTGCCCCTCAAAAGGAACTTCCATTCGAATTCCAGAAGCACCTCCGCAACATTTACGTGTTGTTGAAACTTCCGGTAACAATTCCTTCAGCTTTCCTCTGAATTGCTTCTATATCTTCCTTCAATTCGACTTGGTACGAATTCCAAACACACAAGAATAGGTCGAACCAGCGTCCTATAAGCCGTCTCTTTTAAAGGTGAATCACACTTACCTAAAATTCTCTCAGTAAACCGAAGTCGACTATTCGCCTTCCCTACCACATGCTCATTCCGTTTCATATCACTTTGCAACCTTACCCCCAGATATTTAAACAACCTGTCCGTCTCAAGCAGTATACTACTAAAGGTGTACCCGAACATTACAGAATTGGTTTTCCTACTCATCCGCGTTAACTTACATTTTCCGACATTTAGAGCTAGCTGTCCTTCATCACACCAACTAGGTATTTTGTCTATGTCGTCTTGTATCTTTGCATTTTACTACAGTCATTCAACTTCGACCCCTTACAGTACACCACCGTACCATCAGCAAACAACCACAGAAGGCTCCCACCACGTGCGCCAAATCATTTTTATGTGTGGAGAAAAAAAGCGGCCCTATCACACCGCCCTGGGGCACTCCTGACTCTCATGAACACTCGCCTTCAAGGACAACATACTGGATACTATTAATTATGTAGTATTCGAGCTACTCACATATCTGTGAACGTCTTCCATATTCTAGTACTTCTCTCCTACATCCATATTTTGCGGTACATCCTGCGATAAAAGGGCAAGTTGCGTTTCGCACCAGCGATGCCTCTTAAAACCATAAGCTTATCAGTATCAAGAAAATTTATTATATTCGAACACACAAATTGCTCAAGGATACTACAGAAAACCATAGTCATTTTGGTCTATAATTTTGCGGGTCCGTTCTTTACCCTCCTTATATACAGGAGTCATCTGGGGTTATTTTCTTCAGTCGCTTGGATCTTCATCCTGGACTAGAGATTCGCGATAAATGCAAGATAGGTAAGACGCCAATATGCCGTAAACTACTCTTTGTAAGCCGGCCGAAGTGGCCGAGCGTTTCTAGGCGCTTCAGTCCGGTACCGCGCAACCGCTACTGTCGCAGGTTCGAACCCTGCTTCGGGCATGGGTGTGTGTGACGTCCTTAGCTTAGTTAGGTTTAAGCAGTTCTAAGTTCTAGGGGACTGATGACCTCAGATGTTAAGTCCCATAGTGCTCAGAGCCATTTGAACCATTTGAACTCGTTGTAAAACCGATTTGGAATTCCATCCGGAACTCGTCACTTCATTTCTTTCAAATCTTTCAGTTGCTTCTTTATGCCAGGTTTTCATATTACTATGTCTTCCATACGGGAATCTATCCGATGTTCAAACTACGGTATGTTTGTACGATGCTCCTGCGTGAACAATTACTGAACGCGAAATTTAAAACTTCGGCCTTCGGTTTGCTATCTTGGACTGCGACAGGAGACTGGTCAAGAAGGTATTGAATAGAAGTCTTAGATCTGCTTAGGAAATTTACATGGGATCAGAATTTTCTCGGGTTCTCTGCCAGATCTTTTACTAGGGTGTGACTGTGGTAGTTGTTGTATGCTTCGCGTTCAGGTGTTATCACAGACGCAGGAATCCTTACTATCCTTTGCTTGCAGTCATATGTACGTTTTCTTTTGAAATGAGGCTGCAACAAACTTTCCTCCTGAGCTCCTTCCGAATTTTGTTGTTAAATCATGGTGGGTCTTTTCCATCCTTTATCCTCTTACTAGGCACATAAATCTCCAGACCACGATTTACAGTCTGCTTGAACTTTTCCCATAATCCTGATACGTCCGTCTTACTGCAAGTAAGTGACGCCAGTTTGCTCTCTAAGTGAGATGCTTATCTGCTGTTTATTCCAGAAACACTCTCCTAGCTTTCTAGACTGATTCACTAACATTCGTAGTCAGAAATGCTATAAAGATATCATAATCGTTAATCCACGATTTTAACTGTCATTGTCAATACGATAATTTCTAAGTTATTTCCACTGTATTGCGGCTACCGAGCTAGCTGCTCAAGACGGTTTTCAGAGGACATGTCAAGAAACGTCTCGTACGACTATCTGTATACCCCGCGATGAATCTATATAGATTCCAGTCTATACTTGGTAGGTTGAAGTCGCCTCCAATTATTACTGCGTGATCTGGGTGTTTACTCGCTACAGAGCGTGGACTCTCGTTGAGTGACTCTAGAACTGTTTCAGCGTAAACGGTAAAAACATCGAAGAATTACTTGGTTTTACCCTACATGTAATGTAAGCGATCACATAATTTCACTGTCGCACTCCACTTGGACCTCAATACGGACAATATTTTTGTCAACTGTGGTAGACACTTCCCTCCAATGGCCTCTAATCAGTCTTTCCTGTATACGTTCCACGACTTGCTAAATATCTTAGACCTTCCCGTTTCGGTTTTCAGCTAGCTCTCGGTCCCAAGAATAATCTGACCGCGAGAGCATTCCTGGAGTGCAGTAAGTTTAGGAACTTTGTTAGAAATGCTTCGACAATTTACTGACAAAAATTTTGACACTCGACGTGTCTTTACCCTGATTGTGGTCAGACTTCTCTCGCTGTGTATCTACTTGCGACTGTTCATCGATTCCCCAAACTTTCGTTAGCGTAATAACTTTCCTTTTCTTACTAAAACGTGCATGATTTAAATGACTTTAATGAACGAGTTTCACACGCATTAATTAGCATTTTATAACATTTTTGAATATCTCTTCTCACAGAAGCTCATCCGCCTCCAGTTGTGACAACCAGTTCACTAACATCGATAGAAAATCGTAGTTTTTCATTATTAGAAACAGTTATTTGTTTACCCATTATAGCAATGGATTGCAAGACTTCGATATCAGTACGCTCCGAAACGATAATAGCCAGACCGCCAAAACTACCACTGGACATATTATAGCGAGAGGTGGAAAAATATAATGCACACAGGAACATTGTCGGACGTGATCGTTTTGGTGGTCCACGTGTGAACGGCATGGGGAGACGTAATGTTGTATTAGTGTACTGACCTCCAAATCTTTGAACACGGTACACTCATTGCGAGAATATTATGACACTGTACTTTTACCACAATTGCTTCTTTTCAGGGCTGCATTCTCCCCTGATTTTAATTTTAAGGACGACAACGCGCGACCGCATCGTACATTGCATGTGGAAGAGCTCTTGGGACGAGAGTATGTGCGGCAAATGGAATGGCCTCTCCACTCTTCCGACTTAAATTCCACCGAGCACGTGTGAGGTTCATTGGACAGGTGTACTGCAACACCTTCACTAGCGCCAACCGCCTTGCAGCAGTTGTCAACAACGCTAGCGGTGGAATGGATCGTCCTACAACAACTCCTTACCAAATACGTTTTCGACATGGAAGTACGTTGCAGTGAATGAAGTGCCATCCTTTGTTATTACAAAACCATCTCGCGTCCTTTGGAATGTACAGCCGAACGTCACGAAGCGCAGTGACTTTTTCAGTGTAATCATTGTCTGTGAATGGAAGTGTCGGTCCTGCTGGTCTCATTCTTTATTTCCTTTAGTTACTTTCTGTTCTATACTGTAGCAGTTCTTTCCATGTATGGTCCGAGACTCATCTAGCTAGATTACTTTGTGGTGGCACGTCATGCGTAGGTTAACTTAGTCCTTAGATTTTGCTCAAGAGCGTATTTTACGCCAGTTGTCGTTGGTTCTTAGGAAGTTCTTTTACATAGATTGAGTTCACTGCCACCATGAATTGTTGTGCTAAGTACATATCTATGCAGTTCTTGGTCAAATTAATTCAGAAGCGAACCTCAATATTTCTATAAGCTCCTTCTCGTAATTAAAGGTTTAGAGTTCCCCCTTGTCATAACCAGTATTATTTCTGTACGTAGTTTTCTGAACATCTAGATCCTTTAATTTATTTCATTTGCACTTTGGGCTTTGGATATATTGCTCACTGATTCATTGTGGACATCTTCAAAGACATAATTTCTATTCGTTGACAGCAAACATAATATATTTCCATTGTTACTGAGTTTCGTACCTGCAGTAAAAGGTTATTAAACTGGAAGTATCCCATTTGATTTTTGGCAGGTTAGGTCTCCTTCAGTGACAACAGTTTATCTGGGAACCATATGTATTAGGGATCCTGAGTTTTTACCTACATTTTTAGTTAAAACTGGGATCAATGGAAGGACTCAGTGGTAAATTTATACACGTTTTAGAGACTACACGTCTCCTGAACCACTTCACACACAGCTCCGAATGATTTGAGTTACTAATCTAACTGTGACACATACACCACCGACTTTGCATTTCAGTGTCATATATTTCAAATATTTGATTTCTGCTGATTTCAGATTTAACAGTCTTCCCTAATAGTGTGTGAATTTCGCTGTTGTTTTGGACCGCTCCAAATTCTGTGACTCGCTTGCTAAGAGCTCAGGAATGTTCATTACGATAATAATTTCTCTCAGTTTTATTTACTGTTGTATTTTAGGACTTCACTTAGCAATCATTATGACGACGAATTGGGTAGTCATTTAATATGGAAAAAATATACTATGCACCCTACGAACATCCAGTTACCTAGGCACTAACACCTTACCTATAGGTCTTCGTGAGCCATTTGGAAGAACCGGTTCCCTCCCTACTGTGCAGTAGTCTAGCTTGTCAAAGAACCTCCCAAACTGTGTGGTCAAGTCCTTCTTTCGGACCAGGCACTTTCTGTTCAGGGGTCAATGTTTTGCCGACCGGTGTGGCCGTGCGGTTCTAGGCGCTTCAGTCTGGAAACGGGAGACCGCTACGGTCGCAGGTTCGAATTCTGTCTCGGGCACGAATGTGTGCGATGTCCTTAGGTTAGCTAGGTTTAAGTAGTTCTAAGTTGTAGGGGACTGATGACCTCAAATGTTAAGTCCCATAGTGTTCAGAGCCATTTGAACCATTTGACAATGCTCTATTGTTTGTGCTAACAGGATACCTTACCGTAAACCATTATTCTGATTTCTCCATTGGCTTTTTTTCATCAAATAATAATGAATCATTAGTTGGTAATCGTAGATTCAGTTACTGAAGTTTAATAAGAGATTTAATGAGTCCGATCGCATTATTGTTACTATTATTTTCATGCTAACAACTTGTTGGTTCAAAATTTTGTACATGACAATGAAATTTAATGCTGCCTCCATATTTTTGCCCTTTATTCACTCGTGGTTCTGTACTTAATCCCTAGCCCGTTATTGTTGATATTACCTGTGCGATGACATTCTAGCTTTCAGCTTAAGCCACACTGAAGACAATACCACCTGATTTTTCTAATCTTCTGCTCTTTCAAGCACTTTATTAACTGTTAACTATGCCTCAATGTCGTAATGATATGTCCCACAATCACGTTCCTGTAGCGGTCTTCCACAGACATTTTTGCTCATTTGTTATATTTCATACTTTATTTTTACTATGTAGGCCTCCCGAATTTTTAATATTGCACGACAGCACCTTGTTTCAGATAGTTCCAGTTAGCTGTTTCCCAGATTTTAGAAGACCCAATTTTCACTTCAGGAGAATAATGTGCTCCAGAACATGCTCTCGGTGAAGGTTATTAACATTGTAACAGAATATCTGTTTTCTTGAAGAATGCTTTCTTTGCTTTCGCCAATCTCATGGTGATTCCAGATTGAATGTTTCACTACGCAGTGAATACACGTAAACTTGCAACTTCCTGGGGCACTGAGTTTGTTTGCCCGACTGGGACGGTAACACTGAATTTTAGTGGAAATTGGGAAATTTTTGGTAAGTTCCTATGGGGCCAAACTGCTTAGGACATTCGCCCGTAGGCTTACACACTACTTAATCTAACTTAAAGTAAGTTACGCTCAAGACTACACTCATACCCATGCCCGAGGGAGGACTCGAACCTCCGTCGGGGATATCCCCGCGAGACGTGCCTGTGTGCGTAAGACCACGCGGGTACCCCGCGCGGCTGCATTTTAATGGACGATGCACCTACCGACTGAGCAACACAAGCTTCCGTAGATAGTAGAACTGTTTCACTTTCTCCAGTACTGTGTTGCTTCCAATTCTGATGATAAGCGGGCTGATTCTGTATGTATTTTGTGACGATGCTATTGTGGCTTCAACAAAACAGGACGTGTAAAAACATGTATGCCTCGTCAAATTGTAAGCGCATATTCCCACATCTGTGAAGGTAATGCTTTTCATTATGGCATATTTGATTGTTTTAAGATGTAACCAACTACCTGTTATATTAAATTTTCCCATGTTTCGCTGCAGATCTGAATATGTTCATTGTTGTCCGAAACCGGTGTTGTAAGGACCAAAAGTTTTGTGATCATTAACGGAAATGAAAGAAACAAACTGTACACTTCCTGCCCCTGACTTTGTTGCATCTTGTGAGATGAGAAAGTCGTTATTCCCCTTAATACTATACCTTTTTGTCAGTTACATCGTTATTAATGCCCCAATACGGTTCATAGTGATGCACAATACACAGCATGTCATGAGACACAGCTGAATCTATGCATAATGAAATTCTAGATTATGTGTCCTCATTTCGGAAATCAGTTCTCTTATGTTCTGCTTATATGTTAATCAAATTATGAGAATGACGTTTTTACACGGCAACACAGCACTAAAAGTCATAAAGAGTGTTACAAAAGCTGGCGTCTTTAATACTGGCCCACAATGGCCACTTTTTGGAAATCAGCGATATGCTTTTCATATTATTTCTGCAGCTACATATTATTTGGCCTGCTATCCCATAACTCACCCCCCCCCCCCCTTGAACCATGGACCTTGCCGTTGGTGGGGAGGCTTGCTTGCCTCAGAGATACAGATAGCCGTACCATAGGTGCAACCACAACGGAGGGGTATCTGTTGAGAGGCCAGACAAACGTGTGGTTCCTGAAGAGGGGCAGCAGCCTTTTCAGTAGTTGCAGGGGCAACAGTCTGGATGATTGACTGATCTGGACTTGTAACAATAACCAAAACAGCCTTGCTGTGCTGGTACTGCGAACGGCTAAAAGCAAGGGGAAACTACGGCCGTAATTTTTCCCGAGGGCATGCAGCTTTACTGTATGATTAAATGATGATGGCGTCCTCTTGGGTAAAATATTCCGGAGGTACAATAGTCCCCCATTCGGATCTCCGGGCGGGGACTACTCAAGAGGATGTCGTTATCAGGAGCAAGAAAACTGGCGTTCTACGGATCAGAGCATGGAATGTCAGATCCCGTAATCGGGCAGGTAGGTTCGAAAATTTAAAAAGGGAAATGGATACGTTTAAGTTAGATATAGTGGGAATTAATGTAGTTCGGTGGCAGGAGGAACAAGACTTCTGGTCAGGTGACTACAGGGTTATAAAAACGAAATCAAATAGCGGTACTGCAGGAGCAGGTTTAATAATGAATAGGAAAGTAGGAATGAGGGTAAGCTACTACAAACAACATAGTGAACGCATTATTGTGGCCAAGATAGATGCGTAGCCCACACCTACTACAGTAGTACCAGTTTATATGCCAACTAGCTCTGCAGATGACGAAGAAATTGAAGAAATGTATGATCAAATAAAAGAAATTATTCAGATAGTGAAGGGTGACGAAAATTTAATAGTCATGGGTGACTGGAATTCCAGTGTAGGAAAAGGGAGAGAAGGAAACGTAGTAGGTGGATATGGATTGGGGCTAAGAAATGAAAGAGGAAGCCGCTCGGTAGAATTTTGCACTGAGCGCAATTTAATCATAGCTAACACTTGGTTCAAGAATCATAAAAGAAGGCTGTATACATGGAAGAAGCCAGGAGGTACTGACAGGTTTCAGATAGATTATATAATGGTACGACAGAGATTTAGGAACCAGGTTTTAAATTGTAAGACATTTCCAGGGGCAGATGTGGACTCTGACCACAATCTGTTGCTTATGACCTGTAGATTAAAACTGAAGAAACTGCAAAAAAGTGGGAATTTAAGGAGATGGGACCTGGATAAACTAAAAGAACCAGAGGTTGTACGGAGTTTCAAGGAGAGCATAAGGGAGCAATTTACAGTAATGGGGGAAAGAAATACAATAGAAGAAGAATGGGTAGCTTTGAGGGATGAAGTAGTGAAGGCAGCAGAGGATAAAGTAGGTAAAAAGACGAGGGCTGCTAGAAATCCATGTGTAACAGAAGAAATACTGAATTTAATTGGTGAAAGGAGAAAATATAAAAATGCAGTAAATGAAGCAGGTAAAAAGGTATACAAACGTCTCAAAAATGACATCGACGGGAAGTGCAAAATGGCTAAGCAGGCATGGCTAGAGGACAAATGTAAGGATGTAGAGGCTTATCTCACTAGGGGTAAGATAGATACTGCCTACAAAAAAATTAAAGAGACCTTTAGAGAAAAGAGGACTACTTCTATGAATATTAAGAGCTCAGATGGAAACCCAGTTCTAACCAAAGAAGGGAAAGCAGAAAGGTGGAAGGAGTATATAGAGGGTCTATACAAGGGCGATGACTTGAGGACAATATTATGGAAATGGAAGAGGATGTAGATGAAGATAAAATGGGAGATATGATACTGCGTGAAGAGTTTGACAGAGCACTGAAAGACCTTAGTCGAAACAAGGTCCCCCGAGTATATAACATTCCATTGGAACTACTGACGGCCTTGGGAGAGCCAGTCCTGACAAAGCTCTACCATCTGGTGAGCAAGTTGTATGAGACAGGCGAACTACCCTCAGACCTCAAGAAGAATATAATAATTCCAATCCCAAGGAAAGCAGGTGTTGACAGATGTGAAAATTACCGAACTATCAGTTTAATAAGTCACAGCTGCAAAATACTAACTCGAATTCTTTACAGACGAATGGAAAAACTAGTAGAAGCCGACCTCGGGGAAGATCAGTTTGGATTCCGTATAAAAATTGCAACATGTGAGGCAATACTGACCCTACGACTTATCGTAGAAGCTAGATTAAGGAAGGGCAAACCTATGTTTCTAGCATTTGTAGACTTAGAGAAAGCTTTTGACAATGTTGACTGGAATACTCTCTTTCAAATTCTGAAGGTGCCAAGGGTAAACTACAGAGAGCGAAAGGCTATTTACAATTTGTACAGAAACCAGATGGCAGTTATAAGAGTCGAGGGACATGAAAGGCAAGCAGTGATTGGCAAGGGAGTGAGACAGGGCTGTAGTCTCTCCCCGATGTTATTCAATCTGTATATTGAGCAAGCAGTGAACGAAACAAAATAAAAATTCGGAGTAGGTATTAAAGTCCATGGAGAAGAAATAAAAACTTTGTGGTTAACCGATGACATCGTAATTCTGTCACAGTCAGCAAAGGACTTGGAAGAGCAGTTGAATGGAATGGATAGGGTCTTGAAAGGAGGATATAAGATGACCATCAACAAAATCAAAACGAGGATAATGGAATGTAGTCGAATTAAGTCGGGTGATGCTGAGGGAATTACAGTAGGAAGTGAGACACAAAACGTAGTAAAGGAGTTTTGCTATTTGGGGAGCAAAATAACTGATGATGGTCGAAGTAGAGAGGATATAAAATGTAGACTGGCAATGACAAGGAGAGCGTTTCTGAAGAGGAGAAGTTTGTTAACATCGAGTATAGATTTAAGCGTCAGGAAGTCATTTCTGAAAGTATTTGTATGGAGTGTAGCCATGTATGGAAGTGAATCATGGACGATAAATAGTTTGCACAAGAAGAGAATAGAAGCTTCCGAAATGTGGTGTTAAAGAAGAATGCTGAAGATTAGATGGGTAGATCACATAACTAATGAGGAAGTATTGAATAGGATTGGGGAGAATTGAAGTTTATGGCACAACTTGACCAGAAGTAGGAATCGGTTGGTAGGACATGTTCTGAGGCATCAAGGGATCACCAATTTAGTACTGGAGGGCAGTGTGGAGGGTAAAAATCGTAGAGGGAGGCCAAGAGATGACTACACTAAGCAGATTTAGAAGGGTGTAGATGGCAGAAGGTACTGGGAGATGAAGAAGCTTGCACAGGATATCGTAGCATGGAGAGCTGCATCAAACCAGTCTCAGGACTGAAGACCACAACGAGAAACACAATCCCATACGTACTATCGATAAGCGAATTCCATATAAAGGAATATGAGATACAGAATGAAATAGTTTTGCTTAAAAATACTAGCATTACGTGGATGAATACACGGCGTTTGCAGGCTCTTGCTGTTTTTCATCACTTTCATCTTTGCTTTGATTACCCACAGGTGTCCATTCTTTTCAATAGGTATTATAAGTTTTTAGGTCTGCCAGAAGCGCTAGATCGACTAAAAACTCACTTCTTCTTCTACATTTTCTGAGAATTTTCTACTACAAGCGGCATCTACAGCGTCCAAGCTTCCATCTCCTTCTATCCTGCCAGTCCTCTTCTTACATGGGCCTGTCCGGCATGGCACGCCTCATTCCATCGTTCCAATGTACCCGGTGTCTTCCTCTGTTTCTGTATCCTGGAGGTCTCCAGTGCCGTATTTTAGACGGCCATCTTTTCTCTGGCTTTCTTCTAAGATATCGTCACCATGTCAGTCTTTTATTTTCAATTTTGTCTACAAAATCTTTTGTAACTCCCATCTGTTCTCGCAGAACTTCATTTCCTATTTTGTTTCTTCTTGGTACTTATCAACTTCATATCCAAAACTCCGTTTTCATTGCCCTTAATTTCTTCTGATGACAGCGGAAACTTCCCACAGTTCAGCATCATACTGCTTCATGCTCTCAACCATATTTTAGTACATCCTGATTTTCAGATTTTTTGACGTCGCTTTATTCAAAATAACTGAGTGTAACTGAATAATTGCAATATTTCCCTTTCACATTTTGCCTTTTCTTTCCTCATTGGTTCCGCATTCATCCGAAATGAATGTCGATAGAAATTTGTATGATCGACCGCACTTCACTACAGATCCATCACCAGGAACAAGATCCTTTCCTACACCTCTGAAAATCAAGTATTCCGTCTTTGTAAAGTTAATTTTCATATCCCACTGCCCTTATTATTCTTTAAGCTTTCTTAACCTACAAGACACACACTCTTCTTGCACATTGAAGATTGCATGGTCATCGATGAAATTTAGGGGGAACCTAATCTGATTCTCCAGTTTTTGCTTTTCCTTCTCTAATCTTCCAGTGCTTCGTCCAAAAATATTTTAAAGAGGCTAAACGATACGCAACATCCTTGACGTGGCCCTTTGGCAACCTCAGGTTTCTGTGATAGTAACTTCTCAATTTCAACACAACAAGTATTACACCAGTATGAATACATCTTTGTAACAGCTTGTAAACAACATGCATGTTCTGGTTTTCTGTTGCCTCCTACGTCCTACAAAATGGTACACTGCTATAGTTCTTCTGTAAATCTATAAACACCATGTGTGTCTCCGAGTTATGTGTCTTTCCCATGTCATTCACCTGATAAATGCGTCAGATATTATCGATACAAGACCTTCCTGCCTGTAAGCCACTCTGTTCTTCAACTGCCTCAATTTCTCTCATTTCTACTTTTATGAATCTTTCCATATAGTCTCCATATATGCCTTGATAATTTATGCACTCATCCTCGTTCCCCTTTTTAAATGTATTTGAGATGAGACCTTCTTTATACTCGACAGAGATTTCCTCTCCTTTAAGAGAGAGGTTACATAGAATTGCTAAATGTTCAAATAACACGTTAGGACCGGCTTTCAACAACTCCATATAGACAGCTCCAGGTCCTGCGGCTTTGCCATTTTGATTTGCTTAACTGTATCCTGTATGTCGTCTGTTGTTATCTCCTAGGCTTCTGTGATATGTTCCTTGCTACAAAGAAGTATATATTAGAAAATACGGATCGATCATTTTAAAACAGTTTTTCATAGTATGTCTTCCATATTTAAAAATTCTGTGGCTTTACAAAGCTCTTCCCACTGTACGTTCACTTTAGCTTTCACGTCTCGTGACAGGGCAGCTAAAGTGGCCGATGACGCACCGGTGAGCCTGCCGAAGGTCAGGACAGTGCACCTTTCAGCACCCCAGGGGACACGGCCGCAGCCGGGACCTGCGTCTGTGAATTGGTGGCAACATTCGTTAGGAGGAAAGTCCGCGTTAGCCACGGTCGATAAGGCTCCAGTGGCCGTCCGGGGCCGCCAGGGCGCCGATCTAAATCAGATAAGACGGATGGCACCCCTGCCAGGAGGTGCCCGCAGGGCACAATTCACGGCCACCGTCCCGGGGGGATCCCCCTGCTGCCCCACAGCTTCCCGCAGGGAAACCCACGGCCTCCCTCCCCATATAGTACGTTTTCACTTTGCAGGGATCCAGCGGCCGAGTCGTTAAAACACAGCGTTAGTCCCAGCCAACCGGAATAAGTGTTCTGGTGGCAAGAGCCTCAGGGACTTCTCGCCTCCGTTGATGGAGAGGGCTGTGGGGTCTTCCACAGACGGTTCAGGGACTACCTCTGTGAGCAACAAAGTTCCAGAACGTCCCTGGAGGAAGAAAACAAACTGTTAACGTTGTGATTTACGTGAAACACATGGAAGATTTAGAGAGGACAATAGTACACCTACAGATGGCTTTTAAAGAAAAGAGTTCCTATAGAGTTCACTAAGTCATTATTTGAAGTTCACAAATGATTATCATGATCTTCAGTCATCTGACATCCACTGTTGGACAAAGACATCTTCAAGATTGCTCAATCCACCATAATCTTCAGCTATACGCATCCACATCTACATCCTCATCTACATCTACATCTACATGACTACTCTGCAATTCACATTTAAATGCTTGGCAGAGGGTTCATCGAACCACAATCATAATATCTCTCTACCATTCCACTCGCTAACAGCGCGCGGGAAAAACGAACACCTAAACCTTTATGTTCGAGCTCTGATTTCTCGTATTTTATTTTGATGATCATTCCTATCTATGTAGGTTGGGCTCAACAAATTATTTTCGCATTCGGAAGAGAAAGATGGTGACTGAAATTTCGTAAAAGTATCTCGCCGCAACGAAAAACGTCTTTGCTGTAATGACTTCCATCCCAATTCGCGTATCATATCTGCCACACTCTCTCCCCTATTACGTGATAATACAAAACGAGCTGCCATTTTTTGCACCGTTTCTTTGTCCTCCGTCAATCCCATCTGGTAAGGATCCCACACCGCGCAGCAATATTCTAACAGGGGACGAACGAGTGTAGTGTAAGCTGTCTCTTTAGTGGACTTGTTGCATCTTCTAAGTGTCCTGCCAATGAAACGCAACCTTTGGCTCGCCTTCCCAACAATATTATCTATGTGGTCTTTCCAACTGAAGTTGTTCTTAATTTTAACACCCAGGTACTTAGTTGACTTGACAGCCTTGAGAATTGTACTATTTATCGAGTAATCGAATTCCAACGGATTTCTTTTGGAACTCATGTGAATCACCCCACACTGCTCAGATTGTCACCCAGGTCATTTATTTAGATCAGGAACACCAGAGGTCCCAGGACGCTTCCATCGGGAACACCTGATATCACTTCAGTTTTACTCGATGATTTGCCGTCTATTACTACGAACTGCGACCTTCCCGACAGGAAATCACGAATCCAGTCGCACAACTGAGACGATACCCCAAAGGCCCGCAGCTTGATTAGAAGTCGCTTGTGAGGAACGGTGTCAAAAGCTTTCTGGAAATCTAGAAATACGGAATGAACTTGAGATCCCCTGTCAATAGCGGCCATTATTTCGTGCGAATAAAGAGCTAGCTGCGTTGCACAAGAGCGATGTTTTCTGAAACCATGCTGATTACGTATCAATAGATCGTTTCCTTCGAGGTGATTCATAATGTTTGAATACAGAATATGCTCCAAAACCCTACTGCAAACCGACGTCAATGATATAGGTCTGTAGTTAGATGGATTACTCCTACTACCCTTTTTAAACACTGGTGGGACCTGCGCAATTTTCGAATGTGTAGGTACAGATCTATCGGTGAGCGAGCAGTTGTATATGAGTGCTAAGTAGGGAGCTATTGTATCAGCGTAATCTGAAAGGAACCTAATCGGTATACAATCTGGACCTGAAGACTTGCCCATATCAAGCGATTTTAGTTGCTTCGCAACCCCTAATGTATCTACTTCCAAGAAACTCATGCTGGCAGCTGTTCGTGTTTCAAATTCTGGAATATTCCATTCGTCTTCCTTGGTGAATTAATTTCGGAAAACTGCGTTCAATAACTCCGCTTTAGCGGCACAGCCGTCGCTAACAGTACCATCGGCACGGCGCAGCTAAGGTATTGACTGCGTCTTGCCGCTTGTGTACTTTACATACGACCAGAATTTCTTCAGAATTTCTACCAAATTTCGAGACAATGTTTCGCTGTGAAACCTATTAAAGGCATCTTGCATTGAAGTCCGTGGCAAATTTCGCGCGTCTGTAAATTTTAGCCAATCGCTGGGATTTCCGCGTTCTTCTGAACTTCGCATGCTTTTTCCGTTGCCTCTGCAACAGCGTTCGGATCTGTTTTGTGTACTCCTGACTCGATGATTCACCTGCCAGCATCCCCTAGGCACCTCCATTCTATTCTTGTCTGCTCCCTTACAATTTGCTTGTATGTCTTAGCAATTCACAACACGTATCTCTCAATAGCCTGTTAAGTGAACCTTAGTTTGTAATGTTCTTCACATTAAGAATCAATGTCTTACTGGCATAAATCAAAACCTGTAGTGAACACTGACTGTAGGCTTTCTGGTTTTACACATTGGTAAGCTTGGTTTTGAATTCCCAATTTACTTCACCAAAAGCACTGAATCCCATTACATTCCTCGTAAATAAAAAGACTAATCAGTCATAAGTTCTGCGACAACATAATTCATACAACTTCATTTCAAGCATGTTAAATATAAATTGTTTCGTATATCTGTAACTAATATTAAAAAAAAACAAGATTTACTGGGTCAAGTACTCGTGATGCTTATCTATAACCGAAAAATTGTTTTTAATATGTAAACCTTGGCCTTGCTCTCATTACATACACGTATAGTGCAACGAATAGTGGGAAGTAAAACACCGCTTTCTTTGTCAATCTGATTGTGCAGTTTAGTTTTCTGGGTTCGGTATTCCTGTATGTGTCACGCACGCACATTTTGTTCACCAAAAGCTGCTTAAGACTTGCAGTTACAGGCTCCCTATGTTTCTAGTGATAAAACTGTGATAAATTGTATTACGATTCCTGTATTAAAGCTTGTCCTACATCGATTACAATGCCAGAAAATGTCTAATTTACGAATGAAGATGACAACAGTTAAAATTTATTTGAGTGATGGTGTCTAAAATAGTAATAAGGATTGTGTACATGACCTTGGATTTGTAGAAATTGAAACACCCACAATACATTATGTAGTTCAGCCCAAACTCCAAAAATATGTACACTAGTGTGACAAGGCCAAATGGATAGGTTATGGTATACTGTCTTGCGTCATCATAAAAACTATGAACGCGGTGGCGAAGGTTTTTACTATTTACAGTAGCCATTAATATTGTGCAATACAGCAGAATACGACTGGGGACCCAGAAATACAGTGTGATTTAAAAGTAATATTTTATTGATGGCCAAGCTGTTTGTTTCCTAATCGCTGCAGTTGTTAACTAGTTAAGACACATACACTAAATGTCTCCTGCACAGAGCTATAAAGCAGTCAGAAAGTCAAAATCGGAGAGAAATGCATTGTGGACAATACGTTGATCTCCTTTTTTACTGTCATACACTGATATCGAACTGCGACATTTCTGCCAAGATAGCAAATCCAACGTTAGTGTTACACTTACGTTATACGTTCGAAACACTTGATTCCTAATCCTTGTTTTAGATTTTAAAATAACCAAGATTTTCAATGAATAACTGTATACCAACATAAAAATTTGGAACTGCACGAAAGTATTCTACGAATAACTTCGAAGTAACCAAATTTCCAAATACCCCTGGACTATTGGGGTATACATTAGCCTGTACATTCAGATTTCGTATTCACCTGTTTTTGCTAAACATTCACTGAGTAAAAATTATAACAGGTAATGCGAATGTAATTTTTCGATCTGTTGAAAGAGTTCTGTGAAAAGTATGGTAGAATGGAATGACCCTCTAGATGCCACTTCGGCGTATTCTAGGTTATTGGTGCTGCGTTTGGAGCCCTTCTGAAGCCTTCATCACAACAGACATTTTACCAATTCTGCGGCAAGCTGGTGGGCTCATAATACTTAGTTGTACTGCATAGGAAGGAATTAAAAATAAGCTCGAGGAACTTCATTGGGAATCATTGGATAAAGAGTGGCGTAGTTTTGCAAAATTAGTTTATTTATCTGGTACAGGGGGATAGTGCTGCCGTTCTGTTGCCACCTTCGTATATTTCATTTAGGGATCGCTAATGTAAGAAAATTATGAAACAGTTATTAGAATGCGTGCAAAGGTGCAGTAACGTTTCCATAGCTCAGTCCGCGATCAGAAGTAGAAGAGGAAATTGTTAATGGATAAGTATCTCCTACCATACACTGCTTTGCAGATTATATGTACATTTAGAACCTATTGAGGAGTTTGTACTCGTCTCTGTTTACATTCGTTAAGTGATTATAGACATTTTCAAATGATGAACATTATCGCCCTTCAACACTTCACAGTGGTTCGAAACTTCTGTAGTCGACACTGTATGAGTCTTACCAGTGTTCAGTTGTGTTTACATTATGGGTTTGATTTGTCGTATTTATGGTCGTCACTGCAGCGTGCCAGTATCTCTGGAGTTTTATTCACGTCAGTACCGATAACGTGCTACACAGTTTCATTATTTCTTAAATTTCTCGGTAATATGAGAGAACTGAATAGCAATATAACACTTTTTTCTGAAAGCAGTTTAGTTTGAATCAGGACTCCAGTAAACCTTATTATTCCCCACTCTGTTTGTTACAAAGCCCTACTTTTCTAGATAACCTTCGGTCAGTGTGACGGTCTAACGCCACCTAACTGGAAGGGCCTGTATGTCCACTTAGTACAACTGCATTGGTCGACGTCGGAGCGAACGTCCTTCTGCATCAATAACCTTGTCTCCATCCACGCACTGCTCCCGCAGCGCGTGTTCTTCATTGGGCCAACCAGGTTAGAAGCGGAAGGTACGAGATCCAGATTGTTGGGTGGATGAAGAACAACGGACCAATTAAGTTTTATGAGTTCCTCTCGGGTGAGCAGACTTGCAGGAGACCCTGCGTTGTCATGGAAAAGGAGAAGTTCGTTTGCATTTTTGTGATAAATAGCAAGCCGAAGTCGTTTCTTCATTTTCCTGAGGGCAGCACAAAACACCTCAGAGCTGATCGTTGAACCATTAAGGACGATATCAAACAGAACAGTTCCATCAGAGTCCAAGAAGATTGTCACCGTGACTTTTCGTCTGATGTTACGGCTTCTTCGGGGGAAAAGCGGTGTTGCACTATTCCATCGATTTCCGTTTCGTTTTCACTTCGAAGTGATAAACTATAATTTCATCACCTGTGACTGTGGAGGCCTCACGCCCCACGTGTTGAGCAATTTGGCGGTACGTCCACCCGGCCTCCCGCATGCCCACTATACGCCCTCGCTCAAAGTCCGTCAACTGCACATACGGTTCACGTCCTCGCTGTCGCGGCATGCTACCAGTGTTAAAGACTGCGATGGAGCTCCGTATGCCACGGCAAACTGGCTGACATTGACGGCGGCGGTGCACAAATGCTGCGCAGCTAGCGCCATTCGACGGCCAACACCGCGGTTCCTGGTGTGTCCGCTGTGCCGTGCGTGTGATCATTGCTTGCACAGCCCTCTCGCAGTGTCCGGAGCACGTATGGTGGGTCTGAAACACCGGTGTCAATGTGTTCTTTTTTCCATTTCCAGAAGTGTACATATAACAGTTACCTGCAACGTTAAGAGGGTGTCTCAGTTTCTCTGCACACCAATATTTTTGTGTTCTGTATTAACATAACAGCCTGTCTGTATTTACAATCATTCCGATACACAACATATAATATTTACTTTATTTACTGCCCCCCTTGTACTTCAGTATTCTCTCACACATCAAATGAATAATCTCCCGTTATGACTGTCACAGCCCATCATAAAATCAGTCTCGTATTTACTAAGTGCCAGTGGTACCTGCTATTTCATTAGACTTGGTTTCTCTCTATAACAGCATCTGTCCTTTGTATATTCACGGGGTGTTATTCGCTGTCTGTATAGTTACATTTTCCCACTACATTCAAATAATGTGTAATATCATTGATAACATTTATTTCTAAGCATAACAACGGACGTAATATAGTTAGCGATTGACGCGGTTGACTGTGGCCGACTTCCGTTAACGAGTTGTAGACGGTTATTCAGCTCACCCATGAACCAAAGTATAGCTACGATTTTATCATCAGTAACGTATGGGACACATGCACCATAGTGTGTAAGCGACGGCTTGTCACAATCATCTAGGGGAGGTGAGCTGGGGGGGGGGGGGGGGCATCAAATGTGAAGCTGGTCTGAATTTACTAGCAAATATTGAGCCTGTGCGCTGCCTTGAAGGATAGAATGGAGTTTGTCCGAGCAGTTTCTAAGAAATTAAACTTCACTCACGAAGTGCACCTAAAGATAATTCGAAACCAGGATGAATTTGTCGCACAGGAATGTATGCGACTGCACCAAAGGAGTAGCGAATACAATACGAGACCCCACTTGCATTTTAAACACTTTCGATCGTTTATGAAAACCGCGGGAACTGTGAAACAGAGTTGGAACGTAGAATCCAGAAGCAATCAATGTGTTTAATGGTGTTCCACAGAGGAGGGTGATATCAAAAGAAACAAAGAAGAGAATTCGGCAAACAGTAAATGAAAGTATACTAACATACAGTGCAGATGGAGAGACCTCGTGTGGGAGCAGCAGAAAAGCCGTTTACAAGCAGCAGAGACAGATGTACTAAGGAGTAAGTTGAAGAGATAATGGATATGGTACAAACAACTGTGCAAAGAATTGAGTACGGCGAATGGAGCAAGGACTGTGATCGAAAGCGATCCTCAGCTGGTCGCCGTCGGGAAGGAGAAAGCGCGGACGACCGAGAATGAAATGTAAGACGGGACTATGAGCACAGGGCAACTGCTGGAGGCTGGAGACGTTTTTAAAAGCAAGAGTAAATGAGACTGTAATACAGCCACATTTCTCAATAAGTCTTCTTCCGATGCTATACAATAATGGCGAATATTTTTTATGAATGGTTCATGTATGAAAGAGTGTTAATTCCATTACTGGCTCATGCATTGGGTTCGTCTGTAGATACAAATACCTTGTTGGCTAAGGAATAGGTAGAGCGCTGTGCCTCTGTGTTTACGAGGAAGCTAGAGCATCAAAGTAAAAACACGCCAAACAAGAAACGGCCGCAGTCGGTCGCTAGCCATTAAGCTACTTTATAATGGAAAAGAGGCTAAGTTATCAGCTATTTCACTGGAAACTAGCCTCGGATGGACGCGTAACAAGTTTACTACAACGTGGAAAATTAGTGGAATGCTGCATGAAGTTCGGATACGAAAAGAAAAATTTTATCAGAGGAGTTCATATGCACGGCCCACCGCATTTGCGCAACAGTTATCAGTACCATCACAGCCGCAGCTCAAAGCTTAGCCATCTCTACGAAATGTCTGCTCCATTCGATTTGCAAATCTTCGCGAATCAGTAGATTCTTTATTATGATCTAATACAATATTGGAACGTAATCTTCGTGTTTTCCTAGACAATTATTGACCTTAGGTACGTAAGGTGTACCAGCATTCTATTCATTATTCCTGAAAATGCCTGAGTGTCTATAAAGATAAATCTAATTTTAAAAATGACCGGATGATTTTAGCGATGTGATTGTGATTTGTTTGAATGGTCCTCGGATACATGAGGTTGCTTCCATACCCCTACACGTCCATCCGCTCGATATAATTTGAAACCTAGTCCTACCAGGCAACATGTTTGCAGTCATCAACAGTCCCATGTCGGTGTTGACGGTCCTACCCGAGACGTAAGGCTTTATGCCTTGCACTCATAAAGGGCACACGAGTAGGCCTTCGGCTCCGAAAACCCATATCGATAATGTTTCGTTGAATGTTTCACTGACTGAGCCGTACATGGCTTGTGTTCATGCCATTTATTGTTTGTCATCTTCTATTACGGTACTGCCGCCTCGTTTTCTTATTCCATTTGTTGGCGTCACTAACTTCCTGCCTTACTTGCCCGTGAGCGGCAGCAGCAGCGCGTATCGATAAGTGCACTGTCGTACCATCTCGAGCGACCGATGGTATTTCAGGGTCATCGTGTGTCTGGTAGGCAGTCGGAGAATTACCAGGAGGGCGGTCGGAACGCAGCATCAGTGCAGTCGGGGACGGAGCCCCAGTGATGTCCGCACGGCCAGTACCAGCGGGGATGACCGTTGGTTGGTCGTTCGGTCGGTCACCACGTCGACGACGTGTATTTGGGTCGGTTCCTTCCCTTTGCAGAGATGTCGGTTTTGTTCCCTCTATGTGGTTGAGTCCCACCCAATGTCTCCGGGACGTCGTCCGTCCGAAGGAAGTCAGTTCAGTTGGAATCGGACCAGCCGCGCAGTCGGGGCACAGCAGTAGTGAAATCGGGGACGGAGCGCCGGTGAGCTGCGGATAACCAGTGCTCGCCGACCGCTGCGACACACATGAACAGTCCGCCGGAGGGACATTGGAACAGGACGACCGTTGATTGGTCCTTCGGTTGGGCGTCTCATCGGCCGACGTATATTTGGTTATTTCACCGTTTCCACGACGTGGCAGTCGGTCGGTTGGCGTGGAGCAGCAAGGACACCTCCATCGTGCATACTCTGGCCGCGGCCGCAGGCGGTGTGTACGCGCGTTTGGAGTGTGAGGTGCTGCTTGCGAGTGCTACGAAGTTCGTCGCCCACCGATCTTGGACATGAAAGTTGAGTCCTCACGTAACCGACTATCGAGCCTCAACTTTTTACATTTCTTCGCTTGATCCTGGTCGTCACTTTTGGGACATTCCCGCGAGCAACAACGTGTGTTTATTCGGCGGCTAAGATTCCAGTGGGATTTAACTTAATTTATTCCCTGTTATTAAAGTTGACCAGCAGTATCTTCCGCCTTGTGGCCGTTGACGTTCCGGTTACCTGCTCTAGTCGCTGACTTAATTTTACGCAGTGTACTGTCCCAATCGTGTTGTTGCGGTCCTACACGGCGTGTAGTTCAACAGCTGCGATGCTGTTGGTCGTTGTGGGCTCCAATATTCTGTGTGTCGTTGTATTGAAATCTTGTGGCGTTTTAATGGTTGCGTGGAGCGGAATTGCTTTTGTTGATTGGTCGGTCGGCTGTCTGTCACTTGAGTTGCCTTCAGATTAAGAAGTCGTTGGACGGGCTGCCTGTCTCACCTAAACTAGGGTCAGTGTTACAATCTCAGGCCGACCCTTGGAAACTTCTGGGTGCCGTTCCTTCTATGTTACGTAGTAATTTCTCTGTTTGGGTTTTAGTTATTTGGTTGATGTGTGGTCTTCGGCCGAGTATGAATATCTCTTAAATTTATGCTCTTGTCATGCCCTTAAGGCATGATAGTATTATGCTTTTGTAGGGGCCTTCATCGGAATTTTTCATGAAATGTTTTAAGATAAGGCCATCTGCCATTCGATTGAAAATCTTATTATTGCTTAATATGCGGCTTCCAATCAAGGTCCATAAAAATTAAATTTCTAAGGCCTTCAGCCGGTTTAGATGGAAGATTTAGAAAATGTTTCAATTATTGCCACCCCAACTCAGTTATCGTATCCATGACGCTCTGTCTCCTACTTCCAAATAATACAAAACGAGCTGCCCTTCTATGAACTTTTTCCGAGTCCACCGACTCAATCCTATCTGTTAAAGATCCCATATCCGACAGAAATACTAAAGCAGAAGACGGACAAGCGTAGTGTAGGCAGTCTGTTTAATTGACCTGTAGTGTCCTCTTTGTGTTCTCTCTTCCCCATAAAATG
The DNA here is from genome assembly GCF_023897955.1 of Schistocerca gregaria. NCBI lineage: Eukaryota > Metazoa > Arthropoda > Insecta > Orthoptera > Acrididae > Schistocerca > Schistocerca gregaria. The sequence continues at coordinate 583,369,450 of NC_064923.1, forward strand.
CTGTATCTGATCACTCAAATTTAAGCAGCAAGTACTATAGAGTTCTTCCTCATTTAGTTCAAATGGCAGCCTTTAAATTTGTATGAATTGTCGTGTAACCGAAATTTGAAAGGTAGTTTTCGTACTCACGTGGATGTAACTCACTTTTCCTCAGTTAGAAACAATTTTCACTTTTCGCACCATACAGATATCGTGTCTAATTTATTTTGGAACTCGTATTGACCTTCTAATGACTTTACTAGACAGTAAATGACAGCATCAAATGGCTCTGAGCACTATGGGTTTTAACTTCTGAGGTCATCAGCCTCCTACAACTTAGAACTATTAAACATAACTAACCTAAGGACTTCACACATATCCATGCCCGAGGCAGGATTCGAACATGCACCGTAGCGGCAGCGCGGTTCCTGACTGTAGCTCCTAGAACCACTCGGTCACTCCGGCCGGCCAATGACAGCATCATCTGCAAACAAGAAGGCTGTTCAGATTGTCTACTAAATCATTCAAATAGGTTAACGCAGCAGAGTTAATATAGCCCTTCATCGGGAAACGCTTGTTATGACTTCCGTTTTGCTCGACGGCTTTCCGTCGATTAACATGTACTGCGACCTTCCTGACAGGAAATATCGAATTGACCCTCACAGCTGAAGCTATACTGGATAGGTACGCAGCTTGATTAGAAGCCTGTTATGAGGGAAGGTGTCAGATGCCTTCTGGAAATCCCCTGTCGATACCATTAATAAGCCGGGGGAATATAGAGCTCAATGTATTTCACTAGAATGGTATTTTCTGGATGCGTCCTATGTATCATAGACCTTTACCTTTCACATAACTCATAATGTTGGAAAGCAGTATATCTTCCAAAATACTAAGGCAAATCGTCGACATCCTTTTTAGTTTATCCTTCAACAGTGTTGTGACTCGTTTATGGTACGATGAGGGATTAGTAATATTTTTGATTACTTTATTCGGTATAAATCTCACAGTTACCGAAAATACTATTTCTTTAATGTAAGCTACATCTGTTCTATTCTTACACTTTTGGGAAGAAGTGAAAACTCTCTTAGAAATGCGTTAAACGACTTTTTACCTGCCTTTTTTAAGTAGATATATTTTGAGCTTACTTTCGGTAGATTTGTTGTCGTAGTGAATAGTCTGGTTAGATATTCCTTGTGCTCATTAACCCATAAATCGTCAAGATACACCCCTTTTTTTACTTAGGATTTCAGCTGTTAAGAGCTAAAGTAAGTGAGCACCCCTCGAGTAGAGCGCTCGTTGTTGATTAGTAATCACAACATTCTTAGTCCCGGGTTCGAACCTCGCCACTGCTTAACGTGAATAAATCGGGAAATAAATTATTGTCGAAAGGGCTGACTCGTCATATAGAAATTTCAAAACAACCTTCAATGAAATTAAAAGAAAGGGTAGTAACATTAAAAGTGCTATGTAAATTCCACTGTTAAGTGCATAAGAGAGAGAAGATAGGTGGAAAGAGATATGAGAGAGATAGTGGACACAGTATGGCATCCATTATTAAAAGGAGCTTTGGAAGACTTAAGATCATGTAAGGCAGAGGGCACGGATACCATACGGTCAGAATTTCTAAAATCATGTTTGTAAGTGGCCACAAAGCAACTAAAAACATTGGTGTGTAAAATGTATGACAGTGGCGTTATAACATCAGATTTCTGGAAAAACATCATCAACACAATACCCAAGGTTACAAGAGCCGACAACTGCAAAATATCTTGCACAATCAGCTTAACGGCTCATGCATCGAAGTTACTAAGAAGAAAAATCTACAGAGTGGAAACGAAAACTGAGAATGTGGTTGATGTCGATCACTTTGGATTTAGAAAAGGCAAAGGCACCAGAAAGGCAGTTCTGATGTTGCGAATGATAGTGGAAAAAAGACTAAAAAGCATTTGACAATGTTTAGTGGTGCATGATGTTCGGAATTCTGAGAAAAATAGAGGTAAGCTATAGGGAAAGACGACATAAAAAGCACACTTGCAATGCCAATGAAGTTTACTAGTATCAAACATAAGACTTATCTTGAGGAGGAAATTTCTGAGCATCGGCTTTTGGAGCGCTGCATTGTATGATAGTTTAACATGGACAGTGAAACAATGATTATGGGAAACCCGGGACAAAAGAGAATCGAAGCATTTGAGATGTGGTACTACAGAAGAATGTTGACAATTAAGTTTACTGACAATAGTATCAAATATAAGAGTTAAATTGAGGAAGAAATTTCTGAGAATGAACATTTGGAACGCTGCATTTTACGATAGTGAAACATGGACTATGGGAGACCCGGTACAGAAGACTCCCAAGGCATATGGTATGTCGAAATACAGAAGAGTGTTGAAAATTAGACGGACTGACGAAGTAAGGAATGAAGAACTTTCTCTGGAGAATCGACTAGGATAGGAATATTGGGAAAGACTGACAAGAAGAACGGACAGGATGGAAGACATTTGATGAGACATCACGGAATAAGTTCGATGGTACTAGAGGTATCTGTGAAGAATAAAAATTGAAGAGAGAAAATGAGATTGGAATATATTAAGCCAAAGCTAACGACGCTGGTAGCAAGTTCTATTCTGAGATGAAGAGAGTGACACGGAAGAGGAATTTGAGGAAGAAAGATCAAACCAAAGACTGATGATAAGAAAGGTCAACATTTTAGACATCATTAACAAGGCAAATGGTGTCTTGAGCAAACCTCTCAAAATAATTTTCGAAGCAGGCATTTAGTACAATTTCTTAAGATACTTTATAGCTTCCATCGACTTGAAACATATATTTTCGCCTGCACATTATTTATTTAAATCCAGTAGCATGTAAAATCCCTGATTTTTAAGTCACATGGCATGAGCAGTACTGAAAAGTCGAATGTAACTAATGTTAAAGTAATCAAGCACACGTATTTTATAAACTGACTTTTTCTAGATAATTTGGATCTAAGAATACTTCAAATCGTCAGTCATCATCATTTAATAGTTCCAGTTTCCCAGATACTCATAATGAGCTTCTTCCACTTCGTCCTGCCCAAATACCCTTATTCACGGAGAACATCATCCACTGTCAATCCTTTGGTCACAATATTAGTCTTAGTGAAGTCCATCCATTAGGTTCGAGATCTTCCTTGAGATATTTTCCCAACGATCTGTCTTTCCAAATTTATTTTGGATGTTTTAGTTAGCTCTTTTTCATCACACGAACATACCATCGAAGTCTAGATGCGCCAATTCGATCTAAAATGGATGTCTTTATTCCGGCTTATTTCTTCGCCTCCTGATTCCTTAACTTGTTCATCTTGGTCTTCTGGACGGTGGATCTAAGACATTTCATATCTGGTGCTTGCAGCTTTGATGATTCTCTTTTGGTTTGAATACCATAGGTCAATATTGGCATGAAATAGCTATTAAACATCAGGAGTTAGGCCAGTTTTAGTAATCAAGTCATCCTATGAAAGTTATCTTACTAGTTGGTAGAAATCAGATCCCTTTTGCATTCTGTTGGTGATTTCATTTCTGGCCAAATTATTACTGGAGATTACATTTCCAAGGTAAGGAAAATTGTCATCAACTTCTAGTTGGTGGTCTCCTAGTTTTACAGTTGCTAGTTCTCCATCTCAGTTAACCGCCATCACTACTGTCTTGGTCTTGCTGACGTTGAGGTTATATTTCTAGAACTGAGATTTCTATCATGGTGTCTGATCTGTATTTCCTCTTCAGTTTCATCTCATCTCATGAGGACATCAGTTCACCTGACTTCTCCTTGAGGTTCTTCGTTATAGTATCAATAACAGTGATGATTAGTGGTGGGGACAGTGCCCTTCCTTGCAGAACTCCACTCTTGATCTCAAACCAAGATGATCGTCCTTCCCCAATTTGTACACAGCTAGTACAGACTTTGTGCAACATCTGAATATTTCTTATTAGTCCTTCCGGCGTATTCTTTTTTCCGCAGGGATTCGCAGATCTTATCTCTCATAACACTATCATAGGCATTTTCTATATGTAGGTATGTAAGGACTAGGTTCTGCCCTTCTCCCAATACTTTTCCATCAACATGCAAGTGCTAAAAATTAGATCTATTGTTGATCTGTTACTTCTGAAGCTATATTGTTCCTCCTCCAGCTGTGGTTCTATGACAGTTCGGAGTCTCTTTTCTATGACCATCTCAAATATTTTCAGCACATGAAACAATAGCTTTATTCCTCTAAAGTGGTGGGTTTCTGCCACCTACCTTTCTTAAACAAGGGAATTTTTACACCCTTTCTCCAATCCGCAGGTATTTAGTTATTTGCCCATGTGGCATTGAGTATTCGGTGCAGCTATTGTATGCCTTGGATACCTGCTGCCCTTATCATATCTGAGTTCACTTAATAAGCACCTAAAGATTTTCCTTTAGGCATAGATTTTAAAGCTGCCTTGGTTCTGTCCAGGTGATAAGAGTTTCCTCATTTTGAGTGTGGATTTCCAGTTCTGTATTTGGTTCTTCAAGTGATATATTTAATAGGTGGTCAAAATGGTTTTTCAGGACTTCTCTCATGTTACTTTCTGTCCTAACCAGATTTCAATTTTCATCTTCAAATGCTTTTATGGTAGTAATTGGTTACCTTTGGGAAGACCCAAAGGTACTTCCAAACAGAATGTCATTAGCATGTTATGCCCTTTGAATCCTAGCGTCAGTGTGTAACATGCAGTGTCTTTTAAGGACATATTATTCATATTTACACTCAATTCTTAGCCATGGCATTCTTTTTGGGGGAACAAACGCACAAAATGTAATCACAGTTATCAAACTCCAGAAAAGAGCCATTAGAATGATAACCAAAAATACTAGTCGAGCTCTTTGTAAAGATCTGTTCAAAACATTGGGGATTTAAACTGCTCCATGTGAATACGTTTACCAGTCAGTTATACACATCAAAAATAACATTGGCAATTACTGCACAAACAGCTCTGTCCATGACCATGCAACAAGAGATTGACTCAATTTACATTTACAAGAAAAAATAAACATAAAATTCAAAGCAGCATTTTCTACCAAGTAATAAAACAGCACAGTAAATTACCAAAAGAGATTAAAGACATTGAAAAAAATAGACTTATTTAAGAAGGCAGCTAATAAGTACCTGGTATGCAATACATTTTATACATTAAAGGATTACTTAAATAAAACAAAGTAGTGGTCTGATAAAAAAAATGGTGCACAGATAAATAATAACAATAATGATTATAAAACATCCAACAGTCCACAAAACACCTTCACTTTATGTTTTTTCCTTCTTTTTTTCCTTTCTAGAAATATTTACCCCCAAGCTACGCATAGCACAATACTAACACCTCTTCCTCTTTCTGAGCCGAACATCTTACTCATTATGGAGGGATGCTGACTCAGCTTTTCAGGATAGCAAATGGGAAGTTGCGGTACAGAAAATGGCTCAGAGATCACCTGTGTGTGTGTCTGTGTGTCTGTGTTTGTGTATTTCAGTGTAGTGAGTGAAGTGTTATGAAACATATTTTGTACAGTGTGTGCAGTGACTGATAGTGAAATATGAGTGAACAGTGTGGCATTACATTATGTAAAACGTTATGTGTAAAATAAGAATTGTTTACTAGGAGTAAATCTAATAATTATGTCTAACTTCCAGTCTGTAAATATGTGTGTATACGAATTAGACTATTTAAATTGCTCGAGACTTGTAGATTTTTTGACATGCACTATATCTTTGTACAAAAAGATCAACGGATGAGTAAAGCTAATACTACTACTACTACTACTACTACCTCTGATAACCCTATTCAACAGTTTCTTATTGCCTCTACTGTCCTCCTCCAATTTTCCATGCCTTGTTCTTTTCTTCTGCAACTCTTCTTTTAACTTCCAGTTTCTTGATTCGGCTCATTTGTTAGAGGTTTCTGATCTTTGCCTCATCTCTGATAAGTTCCGGTTTATTTTTATCCCTATCCTTTTCTTTCCTGAAGAGACTTCACTTCCTGGTTACTGCTCTCACACTTTTATTCCGCCAAGATGTTTCCTTCTCTCTTGTCGTCATACTTGTCTTTCAACAAACTTCGGTGGCTTCCTTTACTAATGTGTACCTTACTCTGATCCATTCTGCCTCTCCATTTCTCCTTTCAGCTCTTGGTAACAGGGATTTTATCCGGTTCCAATATACACCTCACTTCTCTGTCTTCTGGAGCTCACATACTAAGATTTTTGGCATTTTCTTGTTTTGCACTTTTGGCACATGGAAGATTCTCAGGTATGCTACTAATAGACGGTAATCACTGTCAAGGCTCTCGCTAGGGATTACCTGACTATTATACTCCTCTCTTCATCTGTGATGACATAATCAGTTACAGTCTTTTGTAATCCATCCCAACTGTATCGTGTTACCTTATGGCTCTGTCTCTTCGCAAACCAACTGTTTTTCACCACCAAACCATTGCTCATACGGAAGTCAAGAAGATGCTCACCTTCTATATTCCTCCTACAATATCCACTTGACCCCATTCATTACATCCTCATATTCTGTTTTATCTGCCCCAAACTGTGCATTTTGGTCCCCTATAATCATCACTCTATCTTTGCTAATGACTTTTTTCAAATCTTCAAGATAGTGGAAGTTGCTGATCTCCCATCATGTACCTCCCCAGGTGGCAGATAGGGGAATGCTCACCAGAAATGGTGGGTACCGGTGAAATAAAATACCTGGGGTAGATCAAAACCAGCAGCTCCTTCCTTGTAGTATATTAGCTTATCAAAGACTGAGGGAGTTAAACCTGAAAGAAAATCCTCAATTACGTTATAACTAGCAATCTAGTAAAATAGATTATTTGTAGTAGTTTTCAATACACATAAGAGCCTCGGAACGCGATCAACTCAAATGATCAGTAGAAATATACATACACGGGTAATTTTTTCCAACGTCCACTTTTCGGAAAGATGGTGAGAGAGATGCCGGTAAGTTCGAACTTGGTAGAGAAAACAAAGATAATGTCAGGTCATAGTTTTCGTGGAAAACCGCCCTTTTCAAGAAATACACAGAGACTATTTCATCTTTCGTTCCGGATGGATGAATGACCTATGAGACCAATGGTATTGGCAACCTCAGAAGAACCACTGCAGCAGGTGTTCTCAAGTCAACTGTTTATAAAGACTAAGAGTTTCCGTGGTCAAACAAAAGATCACTTCTAGACAGACAATGTTAGGGAGAATACGTGTCGTAAGAGAAGTCTCGAGAAAGATAGCCCTCGGTTTCCTATGCCAAGTCTTACACCGCTGAGTTGGTTGTGGCGGCAGGAAACTACTTTGCATTATGCAGGTAGCCCCACGGTGCGTAAAAAAAAATAAAATAAAATAAAATAAAATAAAATAAAATAAAATAAAATAAAATAAAATAAAATAAAATAAAAATAAAAAATAAAAATAAAAACAAAATAAAATAAAATAAGACCCTAAGACCCTCTTGCAATTTCGTCTTTGAGACATTATTCCGATTTCAGCTGAATTGAATGCGTTTTTGTCTTCATAGCTTAAGCGCTGAAAAGTCATTAAGAAATACAACAGTTCTTACGAGTGTTCCTAATCATATAAATTATTTTCCGTGTCTGGCCCAAGCTATAGATTGTCTGTTACGACTCCCATTCGTTTTGTAACTCTGTGATTGTTAGAAGGTCACGATACTGATATCCATCCCTACAAGTAGGCACTAACTGGTGCCATTTCATTGGTTGGTTGTTTGGTTGATTTGGGGTAAGAGACCAAACAGCGAGGTCATCTGTCGCATGGGATTAGGGAAGAATGGGGAAGGCAGTCGGCTGTGCCCTTTGAAAGTAATCAGCCCGGAATTTGCCTGAAGCGATTTAGGGATGTCCCGGAAAATATAAGTTAGGATCCAGAATCAGATTTTCACTCTGCAGCGGAGTGTGCTCTGATATGAAACTTCCTGGCAGATTAAAACTGTGTGCCCGACCGAGACTCGAACTCGGGACCTTTGCCTTTCGCGGGCAAGTGCTCTACCAACTGAGCTACAGAAGCACGACTCACGCCCCGTTTCATAAGTTAGCATGGCTGCAAGCGGGTGTGAACAGTCGTCCTCCCGAATGCGACTCCAGTGTGCTAACCACTGCGCCACCTCGCTCGCTGCCATTTCATCTAGAGCTTTCCTGTGAGCACTGTTCCTATTAATGTGAGCGGTTCTACTTTTAGAGGAATCGTCGAGTAGTATTAATCAGCTGAAAAATGCTCCTTTCAGAGCATGGAAGAGTCTTTAAAAGACGCGGACAGAAAAGTGAGGTTCAGCTGCCTGAACCTTCATACCGCCTTGCTCACCAAAAGTTTAGGCATGTGAACAGGTTTGCGCTCTTTCAACACGGAACATTCTATACAATTGTCCTAACTCTCCCTGTAATGAAGTGTTCATACTTAGCATCTCTTTCGCGCTGCCTTTATCTACATGTGTCTTTCGCCCACTGTCTCCTTTCTTCATCTCTCTTTTGTTGTCATTGCCATCTTTCCCATTCATATGTCTCTTTTACTGCCAGTCTATCACCTGACACCGCTATCTAATCTTTCTACAACCCACACTGCTGTTGTATTCATCCATTTTTCTTTCTTTTTCACTGCACTTACCTCTCTCCCACCATCACTGTCCTCTCTCTCTGGCTCTCTCTCTCTCTCTCTCTCTCTCTCTCTCTCTCTCTCTCTCTCTTGCACCGTCGCTGTCTCTCTCTCTCTCTCCAACTCACCTTCAGCACAAAAAAAATTTCGAATGACAAAGTTTTTGGTGAACAAGGCAGAGTGAGGATTGAGTGAGTTGGTGTTCCACTTTCCAGTCATACGTTTTCAAAGACAAGCGTATTCGCTTGCTTGTGCTCGGACAGCAGCATTCTTCAGTTGGTTTCCTTCTTTTCCTTGTTACGGCAGGGTGTGCAGCTTATATAAGACTCTGTAGGTCAGTAAAGCTTTGACAGTTTATTTATATACTTCGACACATTTACATATATGGATATAAACAAACAACATAAAGTAAGGTAAGCATAATGCAAGGTTAGCACAAAATCGTTTCCCATCCAAAGCAAGTTTATTTCTCACTACTATATGTGAAACTGCACAACAGATTTTGGTTCCACCTATATTACACTAGTAAATGAGGTGTTTGATTTTAAAGTACAAATAATTTCGAATGAAAAAATAATTTTAGATGAGATTCTTACGCCGCCAGATCCCACCATCGCATAATTTTTAGGTCACAACAGCCTACATAAGTGGCAATTGTCCATTACGGTGAAACAGCGTCTCATAATGTTATATTGGTCAAAAAATGGTGACTAAAAATATAGTTTCGTAACTGAGCCCTTTCCATAACCCCAGAAGCATTGCCATTTGTTACTACAGGGGTAAAGCCAAATCTACCCAATTTCTGATATCAAACTGATATGCTACGTAATTAAATCGATGGCCCCCTGTCCTTCAGAGAAACCCCACAATCCCCCCCCCCCCCCCCTCGTCCACACCACTCCTTTGGGGAAAGTTCTGAGCAACTTTTTCCTGTCTTGGGAAATCCCCCCAGTTCCTCTCTGCCACACTCCATTTCCCCACACCCTTCACCCACTACTTCTCCTATCCCTTGTAAACTGGTGGAAGAAAAAGTAGTCTGTGCTGAGCTGCTGAAGAGGAAGGATCTCGCAGTACAAAATTCTAAGCTGCTTACAAGAATAATATACAGAAGAATGGGAAAGAAAATTGAGAATGCGCTAGGTGACGATCAGTTTGGCTTTAGAAAAATTAAAGGGACGAGAGAGGCAATTCTGACGTTACGGCTAATAATGGAAGCAAGGCTCAAGAAAAATCAAGACACGTTCATAGGGTTTGTCGACCTGGAAAAAGCGTTCGACAATATAAACTGGTGCAAGCTTCTGATATTCTGAAAAAAGTAGGGGTAAGCTATAGGGAGAGACGGGTCATATACAATATGTACAACAACCAAGAGGGAATAATAAGAGTGGACGATCAAGAACGAAGTGCACGTATTAAGAAGGGTGTAAGACAAGGCTGTAGCCTTTCGCTCCTACTCTTCAATCTGTACATCGAGGAAGCAATGATGGAAATAAAAGAATGGTTCAGGAGTGGAATTAAAATACAAGGTGAAAGGATATCAATGATACGATTCGCTGATGACATTGCTATCCTGAGTGAAAGTGAAGAAGAATTAAATGATCTGCTGAACGGAATGAACAGTCTAATGAGTACACAGTATGGTTTGAGAGTAAATCGGAGAAAGACGAAGGTAATGAGAAGTAGTAGAAATGAGAACAGCGAGAAACTTAACATCACGATTGATGGTCACGAAGTCAACGAAATTAAGGAATTCTGCTACGTAGGCCGTAAAATAACCAATGACAGACAGAGCAAGGAGGACATAAAAAGCAGATTCGCTATGGAAAAAAAGGCATTTCTGGTTAAGAGAAGTCTACTAATATCAAATACCAGCCTTAATTTGAGGAAGAAATTTCTGAGGATGTACGTCTGGAGTACAGCATTGTATGGTAGTGAAACATGGACTGTGGGAAAACCAGAACAGAAGAGAATCGAAGCATTTGAGATGTGGTGCTATAGACGAATGTTGAAAATTAGGTGGACTGATAAGGTAAGGAATGAGGAGGTTCAACGCGGAATTGGAGAGGAAAGGAATATGCGGAAAACATTGATAAGGAGAAGGGACAGGATGATAGGACATCTGCTAAGACATGAGGGAGTGAATTCCATGGTACTAGAGGGAACTGTAGAGGGCAAAAACTGTAGAGGAAAACTGAGATTGGAATACGTCAAGCAAATAATTGAGGACGTAGGTTGCAAGTGTTACTCTGAGATGAAGAGGTTAGCACAGGAGAGAAATTCATGGCGGGCCGCATCAAACCAGGCAGAAGACTGATGACAAAAAAAAAAAAAAATCAAGGATACTACCTCTGCTCCCTCTTAAGTGGCTCCATCCCTCACCCACCCACAACCGTGGATTGTCGGAAAAAAGACTTAATCTGTGCTGAGCTGCTTGGAGAGGAAGGATGTAAGATATTTATTTATTTCATTTATTTTTGAAGATGTCATCCTGCGGGATTTTCCTACAGCTGTCTCCACACTCAGACATCCCCCTACCCACTTTCTGCCATTCCTTGCCAACACTCTCTTCCAGTCACATGTGTGTGAGCATAAATTGACACTGCTGGGTGTCCCAGTCAAAAACGCCACTCGATTATGGCAGGGTCTTCTTCAACAGCCGGGCCTACTTTTTCCAATGGCCAAGCCTGCAGCTGTGACTGTTCTCAGACAGGTATGTGCGTGGAGAACAAAGATTGACAATGTGGTTGCACCACTGCCAACTTATTATTGACGATAACAATCTATGGGAGCCTGACACAATATCTTCTTGTCTTTCTGCTGCTTACCAGCCGGTCTGTGTGGCCGAGCGGTTCTAGGCGCTTCAGTCTGGAACCGTGCGATCGCTACCATCGCAGGTTCGAATCCTGCCTCGGGCATGGATGTGTGTGCTGTCCTTAGGTTAGTTAGGTTTAAGTAGTTCTGAGTTCTAGGGGACTTGTGACCTCTGATGTACCGTCCCATAGTGCTCAGAGCCATTTGAACCATGTGAGCTGCTTACCCCTGATTGTTCACCTTGATGTAGGGGTTCATCTGAGGTAGTTCACAGTGGGCATTCGCACTTGGTGGGAACACAGCATTCTGCCCTCATCCAACTGACTGGTATTCTCATTCCAAAGTGGTAACTGCCATTCTGCTAAGCTTGTTCAGTAGCAGTCTAGCTCACAACACCTGTCCAAGCACACATTCTCTTCCGATGCATACATGCTAATGAGGTTAGCACTACTCATTGCTGTATAGTCGATAAGACTCTCAAAGGTTTGAGAACGATGTGGTGATATGGTTAAGGGAAACAAGAAACAAATGATTATAATGACGGATCCCCAGACAGAAAGCATTTGAAATATTTTACCTAAATCACTTGTTATGATGATGATAGTAATTTATGGCGGAACGTGCTAAACACCTAGGTTATCAGCTCCTTGCAGTAATATTATACCGATGAAGTTTTTTCATAATATATGGAAGGAGATCAATAAACTGGAAAACTACGTTTGATCGCACCACAAAAAACGTAAGACAACCCCAGAAATCTGAGGTTCAGAAAAGACCGTTATAAAACCCCAGCGAGACACAGCGGGATAACTAAATACATTCATGGAGAAAATACCTGTAAAGATGCTGTAACAAAACGGAGAAATAACGGTGGCTGAATAACGACTTAGGTATAATACGTGACCCAGCCACTCTGTGACACATTGAGATCGTACACCAAGTATGTAGAGAAGAATTCCGGACACCACACAAAATTGTAAGACACGAACAACACTCGCCTCGTTATCATACAAAATAGAGGGAAGATCCTGTGGGAGACCCAGTCAACCCTCAGGTCGTCATAATAACACACTCAGTTAAAATATGTCGTACTGACAGCTGTGTACCGCATCTCTGACATACTAGTGCTCGGGCCGACGTAAGAGGAAGCCACCTGTCCCACTCTAAGCCGAGTAATGGTTACTTCTTCACAACCATCGTGACCGGAACTAGGTGATCCTTGGTTGCACTGAAGTCTTGATAGAACGTAGTTAATTATTCCTCACTTCCAGCCATTGGAACTCCCACCAAAATATGGCCTTTCTAGTCACAAATTAAGTGACAGCCTGCAGAGGTACAACAGGCAGGAGGAAAGGAGCAAACCTCCTTAGCAGCAGCACAAGCGAGTTATTTCCCTCGATGCCTATGTGCCCTGGAACCCAGAAAAAAAGAGACTTCCTTGTTTTGCCTTCGCAAGAGAATGAGAGCGTCCTACATTTGTTGCACCATATGATTTGTTGGGTACATCTGTCCAACAGCGAGAAGGGTACTTTGAGAATCGGAGCATATGATAATTTTTTTGTCACACCGCCGTCTCATCTGCTACATTGTCCTCAGGATAGCAAACAGTTACGCATAATAAACTGAAAACTGCTGTGGGAGCCCCATCCTGAGGACAATGCCGGGGACACGACGGAACAACCGAAGACATCTCGCTGCTTAGAACCATCCGTGTAGATGATAATAAAATCTCGGTGGCTACTTAAAATTTCATTAAATTTAATTTAAAAATATGGTCTAGGGTACAATGCTTCTTGTAAGCAGTCAGTTCTAAAAGCAATCTGGGCCTTGGTAGTAGCCAGGGGAATGCCCTACTCCACCCCTGGCTTTGCACCTGAATGCCACCAACCTGCAATAACTCAAGGCTCTCCCTTGTATGGATCTCAAATAGCAGTGTTGCGTGTGGTCGATGATCGAACAGCCGTTCCAGTGGCAGCTGAACAACGTAACTGGATGCTGGCGATGTAGCAACGGCGTACCACGAGGAGAAGACGTTGCGATAAGCCCCAGTTGACAGCCTAATCCCCTCATGGTGAACTGCATCCAGCATTTTAAGGCGTGAGGGCCTTGCTAACTTATAAATTTGGCATCCATGTTGAAGCCGGGGTCGCACAAAGTCCTAATAAAGTTTGAGCAGACGTGATCTGTCGGCTCCCCAAGACCTAAGACTGACACATTTAAGGATGTTTAAGGTTTTGAGACATCACAGTTTCAGTTCTTTAAGGTGTGGCCACCATGTCAACTTCTCATCAACGCTGAGATAATTTCATCGCATTTTACTCAATTACTTTTCCAAATCACTGCCAACGACGACTTGTCACACCACAGAATGTCTCATCACCTTGGTCCCATGACGCTCTCAGCTAATGATATTCCAGCACGGTACTCAATTTCTATATCATTGGTATACCACCACTCCATTACTAATGAGTGTGTGTGACGTTGTTTGAAATACACTCCTGGAAATGGAAAAAAGAACACATTGACACCGGTGTGTCAGACCCACCATACGTGCTCCGGACACTGCGAGAGCGCTGTACAAGCAATGACACACCAGGAACCGCGGTGTTGGCCGTCGAATGGCGCTAGCTGCGCAGCATTTGTGCACCGCCGCCGTCAGTGTCAGCCAGTTTGCGGTGGCATACGGAGCTCCATCGCAGTCTTTAACACTGGTAGCATGCCGCGACAGCGTGGACGTGAACCGTATGTGCAGTTGACGGACTTTGAGCGAGGGCGTATAGTGGGCATGCGGGAGGCCGGGTGGACGTACCACCGAATTTCTCAACACGTGGGGCGTGAGGTCTCCACAGTACATCGATGTTGTTGCCAGTGGTCGGCGGAAGGTGCACGTGCCCGTCGACCTGGGACCGGACCGCAGCGACGCACGGATGCACGCCAAGACTGTAGGATCCTACGCAGTGCCGTAGGGGACCGCACCGCCACTTCCCAACAAATTAGGGACACTGTTGCTCCTGGGGTATCGGCGAGGACCATTCGCAACCGTCTCCATGAAGCTGGGCTACGGTCCCGCACACCGTTAGGCCGTCTTCCGCTCACGCCCCAACATCGTGCAGCCCGCCTCCAGTGGTGTCGCGACAGGCGTGAATGGAGGGACGAATGGAGACGTGTCGTCTTCAGCGATGAGAGACGCTTCTGCCTTGGTGCCAATGATGGTCGTATGCGTGTTTGGCGCCGTGCAGGTGAGCGCCACAATCAGGACTGCATACGACCGAGGCACACAGGGCCAACACCCGGCATCATGGTGTGGGGAGCGATCTCCTACACTGCCCGTACACCTCTAGTGATTGTCGAGGTGACACTGAATAGTGCACGGTACATCCAAACCGTCATCGAACCCATCGTTCTACCATTCCTAGACCGGCAAGGGAACTTGCTGTTCCAACAGGAGAATGTACGTCCGCATGTATCCCGTGCCACACAACGTGCTCTAGAAGGTGTAAGTCAACTGCTCTGGCCAGCAAGATCTCCGGATCTGTCCCCCATTGAGCATGTTTGGGACTGGAAGTGGCATGGCAAGCCGTTCCACAGGACTACATCCAGCATCTCTACGATCGTCTCCATGGGAGAATAGCAGCCTGCATTGCTGCGAAAGGTGGATATACACTGTACTAGTGCCGACATTGTGCATGCTCTGTTGCCTGTGTCTATGTGCCTGTGGTTCTGTCAGTGTGATCATGTGATGTATCTGACCCCAGGAATGTGTCAATAAGGTTTCCCCTTCCTGGGACAATGAATTCACGGTGTTCTTATTTCAATTTCCAGGAGTGTAATACAACAAGCATTGTCCCTCATGAAAATTGGTAAGTGTGGAAACATTCTGTATGTATGTGATCCTAAAGTTGTATGTATAACAGAAGGTCAAACCACTTCACAGACGTACTTGTGCTTGCAGATGAGTTGCGGCTATTTCAGTGGCCTACGTCGAAGGATCCAGCCGCTATATGTCACTCAGGCTGACCAAAAATTATACCTTCATTAATTATCCTAAACCCAAAATCCTTGGACACAGTTATCACAACTACAACACTCGGCGTCTATCAGACAGCTTTCGTTTCTGTGGCTTATAGTACATAGCTAAATGTGGTGTTCTGGGTAAAGATGGCAGTCATGGTCCGATGTTAGGGAGTATTCCTTACACAAAGTGGAATTTGATAGTTTTGTGTCTATAACAACTCTTCTTTACTACTGACATATATGCAATACCTATCATTCGTCCTCCCTCCCCCCAGAACAGACAATTGTACTGATTTCAGCCAGTACTCCAAAATGTTCCCAGTTTCCATTACCGTTTGCTGTAAATGCTAATTGCCCCCGTCACGACTAGACTTCCCTGTACGAGGTATTTAAACTCTTATGTCAACCTGCTCGCTCATCTGCAATAGCCTCTTCTTTTTCCAGTTACAGTCGTCTTCGCCATATAGCCCGGTTCTCGTGTCATAGCTTCGATGGCGTGTGGCTGCAGTTTTCTTCTTCGTATATGTAGCATATTAGTTAGGAGTAATTTCCTTGATACAGAACAGCATATCTGTTTGATATATTGGTTCCCCTCCTTAATACGTGTGGGTAAAAGATAGTTTCCAAGAACCACAAGTAATTCGGTTATGTCGACTCATAAAATGCTGGAGAACATTGTCTTGCATTAGGTGGAAATGTGTTTCGAGTTCTTTAATATGGCACTGCCGTGTAATACTTATGTCTTTGTTGCAGTCAATGTTGCGAATCACCAAGTAGCTTACAGATAGATAATTCATAAGCTTTTCTCGGTTTTGAGTGTTTAGGAGGTTGATATTATTCTGTTTCAAACACACACACACACACACACACGTTTTAGATCGTCAGGCTGGGACCTAACACTCGTTAGTAATTGGGGGGGGGGGTGATTTTACAATGACACAGAAATTGAGAACCATGCTGCAAAATCATTAGAAGATCACAGTATTAACGTGATGACACGCTTTGTTGGCACGACAAGTCGTCGAGGGCACCGATTAGAAAACTATTCAAAACCTGGTGAAATAAAAAAAAATTGCAGGCAAATACTTAAAACTGAGGAAAATACTAAAAAGTGAGGGTACTTACAAGCCAGCGTGGGTGTATGAAAATCATTCCACTCCACCACCGATGCGATTGACAACTGATGGTTTACACTTTCCGTTCTCTACAGGCTAAGTCCTGCAGAATACACCCAGTTCCACTTACGGTTACGCATGCAAAAGAAAAAGGAACAGTGTTCATGCTCCTCGGTTGAGGGGACGCAGTTAAGAGAATTGATGTGTCTTACAGCTGGCTAGCCAATAAGGAACGTAGTACTGTTTATCAGGTCTGTGTTTGGACTTATGGCTAGAACTGGACACCGAGATCTTGAGACAAACTGAAAATATTGAACGTTATATGCGCGTTTCAAGATGTAATAATATTATGAGATCTGAACAACTGTTTAAATCTGAGGCATTCAATGATGGCCAATGTGGAGCAATGGATGGTCGTCAACAGTTGCATGAGAGAGAGGAAGATGCGTCGATATAGTGGGGTAAATTCACCTGTTGGTCGGTCATGACTTTTACGGTAGTGACTTTTAGGGCAGCTAGCAGTCTTGGACGTGAGAGTATTGGATGTCCATATCCCTATTAATGTGCTTAATTTCGCATGTCAGACACCACTGATATGCATTTGTCTATTGCCTCATAAGATGCCTTTGTCTCACGCATTTTCCGTTGCTAACGATCATTTTACAGGACTCAAGCATGCATAGCATAATGTAGGAATTACAATCGAAAGAACAGTGGGCACTTCACACCTCTAGAAAGCTGTATATGGCTTGTCTCAAATTGAATCCTGTTTGTTTTTTCTTTTGTGTAGAAGGCAGTAGTTTTATCATCTGAAAGTTTCCAACCACAGTGAATGGGATACAGAATTTGCAAGGTGAACGTATGTTACGTGTTAGAAAAATATTTCCTGCATTGAAGTAAAAACAGCGTTGCATTTCACATGACTACTATATCAGAAATCACTCAGCTTCAACATTATAGCCTGATTACGTATAGAATCGAGTCGCTTTAGGACTGTGTTTATGTTCCATTATCATTTTTTCCCTTTCAAAAACCTTCTTGGTATATACTGCAAAAACTAGAACTCCGCCGGCCGCGGTGGTCTCGCGGTTAAGGCGCTCAGTCCGGAACCGCGTGACTGCTACGGTCGCAGGTTCGAATTCTGCCTCGGGCATTGATGTGTGTGATGTCCTTGGGTTAGTTAGGTTTAAGTAGTTCTAAGTTATAGGGGACTGATGACCACTGCAGTTAAGTCCCATAGTGCACAGAGCCATTTGAGCCACTAGAACTCCAGAATTAATACCACAGGTGGTTTACTTACAATGTTTCAAACTACTTCCGACTGTAGCTCCATCATGCATAAACCATACGTTTCTCTTTCCTGTTAACAATATATCACCACATCACTCTCAAATGCTTCTACGTCACAGTATTTAGAAGTGATTACCTCCTCAACATGTACGCATCGAGAGATCGTGTGTACTAGAATGGGTGCTATTAGTTAGGTAAATAACAGACTTCGTAGAACGCCAGTTACGTTACTGGAAAGAGAATACCCAGTCTATATGACTATCTAACTAGTGTCGATCGGTTGTGCAAATTTGGAAATGTATTGATTACATGAACCTCCAATCGCGCTTTTTTATCGCGAGTCGTCGAATGTAGGGGGTATGATGGCCCCCTACTTCTGGTCAGTTCTAAATTTAATAAGAGACAGTGTTGCAGGGATGGTTGACCAAAGAAAGAGTAACAATTACAAGATGCATAGAAAGAGAGAACATTAAATGTCTGCTCAGAGTCCTTAGCCGATAGGTTCAACGAAGAGACAGCTCATTTCGAAATTGAGTGTGGAGTGCTGCTGATATGTTTTATAGCTCCTCCAACGTATGTTACTATACAACAATAAGAGAGACAGATATGTATTGTAGCATGCAGTCGAATATAAAGACGACTGTGCTTTTTTCTGACAAGATGAAAGAAACTGTTGTGTATTCATCTGAAATGCATGTAATAGCCATGTGCATGATAATTTGTTTACAATACTTCCATAGACACTAATTTGAATGTGAAGAACGCTGTCAAACTGTAAGAATTTGTCCATCAAACTGGAGGAAATTGGCTGTATACGTTATTGTGAACAGTGAATCCTCCATGATAATCGCATTTGCGTTTTTTAATAGCTGGTGGCGGATAAGATGTACACTGACGTTAGATACTACAGTTCCACTGAAAGTTTCCGTCACAGAACAGCTAATAACGTAGATATTTTGGAGTTTATGTAGTTCTCCCTTTTACTCAAATAGATGTTCCTAAATAAGGAGCATATTCAGTAGTTTCCACGTCAAAATAGAGGCCGTTTCATGTATATTATCGACCTTATTTATGGTAAGCATGTACAGGAGACGTGCAGTAGGTTAAAACATGTGTGGCAGGGAGAGAGGCAGTGTTATGGGCGAATGGAGATGTGGTGTGTGGTGACAGCTGTAGGATAACACCCTCGAAAACAGTGTGTTTGGCAAGTGGTGTTGTGGTGTAGGGTATTCAGCGATGTCGCGTTTCTGACTGTGTTACACACAATCGATGTTTCCTTCAGTGTACAAGGTAGCTGTTTTATCAACTTAAAGTTTGTTGCTGCAGTGGCTTGGAGAGAAACTTGCAGGGTGAATGTATGTCACATACTGGAGGTGACAGCTGTAGGTTAACACCCTCGAAAATGAATAAAGACAACGTGTCATCCACAGAATGGTTCAAGCAGATGAGGGCAGAGTGCTGTGTGCCCACCAGTTTCGAACGCCCTCTGTGAAGGTGTAGTGTGAGGCTCCCATAGATTTTATCGTCAATGACAAGTCGACAGTGGACCAACCACGTACTTGTCAGATAACTGTTACACCTGCAGGCTTGGCTATTGGAAAAAGTGGAGGCGACTGTGGGTCAATTTCGTGCCATATTCAAGTGGTACTGAGAACTAGCGGAAACTGCAATGTAAACATATACTCACATACATGCGATTGGAAAACGTTAGGGCGGATATGGCAGGAAGTATTGCAAGGGGAATGTCAGGGTGTGGAGAGAGCTGTACAAAAATCAAGCAAGGTAACATCTTCAGAAATTAACAAAACAAATGAACACCATTAACCCTTCCTCTCCTCCTGCAGCTCAACAGAGACAGTCTTCTTACCACCAACTCGCAAGGAGTGGATGGGAGGGGAAGTCGTGGATGTTGGAGGGGCGGCAAAATGTTGTTCTCCAATTTTTAGGCCTAGGTGTTACAACAGGAAGTAGTCACTTCAGAGAGAGCAGAGGTCGTATCCTGGGTGCTGAATACCAAAGGACGTTGACTTCCGGTCTACATTTTCGGACTGTGAGATCAAAGACAGCAACCTCCCAGCAGCTGCGGACCCGGAATTTCGCCTGAAGTCACAGGGACAAGTGCCGGCGGGAGCTTGGCGCCCTCTGGATGGCTAAATAGAGAACCAGTATGCTGGCTGAGCAGCGACAGAAGCGGACAGGTGCTTTTCGTGTATTATATTATTTAACCACCGCTGTTTCATGATACGGCAGTTAACGAGTGCTGATCGTTCTTTTTTTTTTCCTTTTCTCCCCAACATGCTGTTTTGTACATGTAGACACGTTTATGGATTTGTTTCAGTATTTTATCGCTGTGTAATTAGGACAACTTTTATTTCTTTTTTTCTTTGTGATATCCTCTTTCGTTGGGTGACCATTACATCGATGTTTTTCGATGTGTGTATAATTCGACATTTCCCACGATGTGCAGTGAGGTATAAACCTTTTTTCGATGTGTTGTCAAGATAATGGGTTTTCTGTCAGTTATCGATTTTGAGCGTTTTCCTTTACGTGGAAGCTAATTTTATCACGATAGCGTTTTTTCTATCACCCCGAAAATTCTACACAATTGTGTTTATATGAATTTCTCTCATCAAAGCTACGAGGCAGTTGTCATTTCCGTTTTTTCTGTCAAAATAAAGAAAAATTCTGCAGCAGCGGTAGTGGGACAGGTTGCTACCAGTATTGAGCCAGAGAGGTTCCGTGCCATTTTTTGAATGTCGCCTCACATTTTCACCAATTTCATTAATGTTTTATGTCATTGCACAGTGGTAACAGGACGAATAAAGTTATTTTAACGAGAATATTTGTACTGAGAGTTCAACATACTAATCACTTGATTGCTTCTGCTAATGTTGAGGGGGTCGAACATAAATGGGCTTAAGCATCTGGCGGAACAACTGGCGTTGGTCTAGCTCCGCCTATCGTATGCAGGGTGAAATGACCTGTGAGACATGTGAGTGTCGCTGCAGTTTATGTGCTTACTGTTCCGGCTCGTCCGGCACGAAGAATGCTGGCACCGACTGACTGCATTGTCCTCACGATTCTGAGAACACGTCTGGACCGTGCCCTGCTGGACGCGACTGTCTGGCGCGAGATGGCCGGTGGTCTAGGCACGTTGTTTTCGTAGCCAGTCAAATGGAACGTTCAGTGCTATCAGATGAATAGCAGAGCCATGACTGGTGAACTTAAACCGCGGTTGGTTGACGTCATAAAGCCCTGCTCGAAATTGGAGAGAATGGTCGCTACTGGAGCGAATGATGTTCTGAGTGTGGCGGAATTTTGGAATCAGCACTGAATGCTGATTCTCAGTTCTCGAGGATAGTAGGGAGCTGTGCAATGTTGGCTTTGGTCTTGCCTTTCAGGGGCGCAGGGCATTCGGGATCTGATCTTCATCAGATGGT
Source organism: Schistocerca gregaria (assembly GCF_023897955.1). Classification (NCBI taxonomy): domain Eukaryota; kingdom Metazoa; phylum Arthropoda; class Insecta; order Orthoptera; family Acrididae; genus Schistocerca; species Schistocerca gregaria. The sequence goes on from NC_064923.1 coordinate 583,390,763, forward strand.
CTTGCTACTTAGTCGCACTTTTCCTCTGGCCTTCGAGGCCAGGGGTTGAAACAGAGCTGCTGCAGAGCAGAAGTTGGCGCCTGCATCATCGGAACGCTGCCTACCTTAGAGCTGATACAGGTTTCAGGATTGGTAAAGTATTTTTCGGCTCCGGCTTTGTAGAACCTATTAGTTTTATACTGAAGTCCTCAACAATAAGCACGCTTGCTTTGGTACAAGTCAACCTTCCTTCTTTCTCCATGTGATCCCATTTCAGCTGTCACTGCTAATCGTGATACTGCAATACAGTCGGGAGAGTAATATATGATGCATTAGGGCCTCCAGTCATTATCGTGAATCTATTGCATTACAGAGAGTCGGAGCCCCTTGTTTTCGAGCCCACTCTTATTCTCATAATAGTTCAGTATGCCCTACCTTGTAACCTACCATTTGTGTCGATAATCATGTGCCTTTATGTACTGTTGTATAATAAATCTTATTGTAATATTTAATCCACATATCGTTTCGTAGATATATGCAGAATAACATGTCCTTTTTTTTCTTATGATAAAATTCTCTTTTTTTTCCACTTTGGGGATTACTATTTTTAGAAAAATATTATGAGTGTGCACTCCTTATTTTACTAATTAGCAGGGTCCACTATCATTTCCTTTCGTTACCGTTGCGCGGATAATTAATTAGGTGGTAGTTAAGGAGGGGTTCGGGTGCTTGTCTCGTTCTCATGATAAATTCGTCAGAATTAAAGAGTTACAAACCTGTCTTCAGCCCGGCACCTCACATAGTATGGCGCCCCTAGCCTCGGCTCTTTCCTTTGAGTGCAGAGACGCTGTCAGGATTTGATCGATAACTTTTTCATATTAAATGAAAACATCGTAATTAATTATCTTTGCTCTAATTAGATTTCGCGGTCGATATATTTTGCGGCACGCATGAAATGGCCATTGATTATGTTCATTTATTTAGTAATTTCATGTAGTTTCGTTTTGTGTATGTTGGTTGATGTGTGTGGATTCTGTACCACATTCCATTCCATTGAAATTGACAGCGTTGCTTCAGCACCGAAATTATTTTCGAGGGGTTGTCTTATTGATATTTGTACTTGTGGGTTGTATTTGTTTTTAGTAGTAGGAGTGTATTAGTGCAAATTTTTTGTCAAGTATTATATGGGGTTTTCACTGTTACATTTGTTGTTGTTGTTGATGTCCCGTGAATGAATGTTCACTCGTCGTAGGGCGCAGCTGTTGTCGAACGCTTCTCAAATAAATAGACTGCACACGATCGAGCAGGATCAGAGTAGTAACAGGGTTGCGTCATATGAAGAAATGTCGAGTTTTCCTATTGTACGGTAGGTGTGTAACACAAACGATAAACGCAAACCGGAGGCAGTCCGAGACCAGGAGGATATGAGCAGCAAAATGAGTGAGAAGGTAGGGGAGGTAGGAGTTAATAGGCATGTGGAGGATCTTTTTTATATAAATAATATCACAGACGAGAACACACTGATGAGAATGCGGGCAGGATCAGTATAACAATGCTCAGGTGTCTAGAGAGACGTCACCAATTGGTGAAAATGGGCATACTCAGACGAAGGATTTATTATTCTAGATTTTCGGGGTGGTAAAGGACATAAAGCAGAACCTAGAAAAGATAATGGATGAAGTAGAGAATAAGGTACTTGCAGTTGTGAACGAAGTTGAGGGTGAAGTAACGGTGGTCGGTAAAACGATTGTCGGAGCGAAGAAAAGGGCCGTCAAAACCAAGAAGGATGGAGAATTAGCAAGGATAGAAGCAGCAGGGTCCAAAAGATTAGCAAAAATCGCAAATAACCGTGCAAGAATTGCTAGGCGAATGCACACGTCAATGCATTAGGAACTGATACAATAAAGTCCCAGGGGAAGGAAGCACTTGCGAGTAAGACGCTCCACAGACGAGTGCGGCAATGTTCAGTGTGGCATTGTTGAGTGATACGTTGTGTGATGTTAGTGTGTGAAGGATGTATGATAAACTATTATCTTTTCTTTTTTGCTCACAGAACTGTGTGTACACAATTAAATTCGTGCTCTTAGTCGAAACAGTGTTCCCTTACCCCCACCCCCACCCGCACTTTATTTCACAGACTACAAACTGAATATACAATGTCGACTACGTGTATATTGTTTAGTTTCATAGCTTCCAGTCTCCTTTTTCTATATAAACGTTCATCTTCAGGATATCCTCTTTCCCTATCACCATGTCAGTTTGGAATCAGTTCTTCTTTGTGATGCACACTTTGTTACAGAATCTTCGATCACACAGGTACACTTACAAAATTTCAGTTTCTTTTTTGTACCCTGTATCTCTCTATCTCACTTACGTTGATGCCTGTCAAGTGTCACTGCGTGTACAAATTTCATGTTTATGTGCAAGTAATTGGAAAATGTTGTATACAATAATATGCCATAGTTGCACAAGAGTATTTTTGTTTGTTTTGTGTATGTGAGCGGAATATCTGCGCTTACAATTCTGGTTAGTGGTGAATGAACCATCAGTCAATCAACCACTGTAAAAAAATTATCATCCTTTCAGTTCAGGGAAAGGGCGTGAGCGTGGTTAAATGTTTCAACCATGAAGCATAGAAATATTGTTTTTCTTTTTGGCTTCATGAATGACAGTGGGTTCCCTGAGAGTGAATCTGTGTTGGGTGTGACTTATTTGTCAATGTGAATAAGACGTTGCAAAGTCATAATAAGACCTCCACCTTTCATGATCAGTTTCCAATTAGATCTGCCATTTTTTGTGGCATTTTGGAAACAGTTTAGAAATATCCTTTTTTGGTGATTGACACACTACCTCTGTCAAGTGAGTCAACCACAACGAAAAATAATCTAAGGTGACTAGGGGGTTATGAGAGGTTCCATGTCCTCTGTCGTCTCTCATTTTCATCAATTTTATTAATGTTTTATGCCATCGCACGGTGGTAACACGACAAATAAGGTTACTGTAACGAGAGTATTTGTACTGAGAGCTCGAAATACTATTCACTTGATTCCTAAGCATGTATGGTTTACTTCCCTGGGTGGTCTGTGCGAGGCGAACACCAGAGGATGCAGCACACTGCGATTCCGGTTGGGGCTGCACTTCTGCAAATACTGAGAGGGTCGTACATGATAGGGCTTAAGCGCCTGGCGGAACAACTGGCGTTGGTCGAGTTTCGCCTATTGTATGCAGGGCAAAACTACCTGCGAGTTTTCTGACTGTCGCCGCAATTTATGTGTTTACCGTTCCAGCATATGTGGAATGAAGACTGCTGGAGACGATTGACTGCATTGTCCTCATGATTCTGAGAATACTTGAGGACCGTGCCCTGCTGGGTGCGACTGTCTGGCACCAGATGGCCAGTGGCCTAGGCATGTTGTTTTCATAGCCGGTCAAATGGCAAGTTCATTGCACTCAGCTGAATAGCAGAGACATGAATGGTCAACTTAAACTGTGGTTACCTGACGTCGTAAAGCCTCGCTCGAAATTGGAGGGAACGATAGGTACTGGCGCGAATGATGTTCTGAGTGTGGGGGAATTTTGGAATCAGCATTGATTCGCAGTTCTCCAGGATAGTAGGTAGTTGTGCAATGCTGGCTTTGGTCTTGCGTTGCGCGGGCGCAGGGCATTCAAGATCTGATCTTCACCAGATGGTACTGCTACTTTGTCTCGCTTTTTCGGCCTTCGAGGCCAAGGGTTGAAACAGCATTGCTGCACAACAGAAGTCGGAGCCTACATCATCAGAATGCTGCCTACCGATGAGCTGCAACAGATTTCCGTATTGGTAAAGTACTTTGCAGGTCCGACATTGTGGAACCTATCAGTTTTATACTGAAGTCCTCAACAGTACGCACATTGGTACAAGTCCACCTTCTTTGTTTCTCCATATGATCTCATTTAAGCTCTCACTGCTAACCGCGATACTGCAATACAGTCGGGAGAGCAATATTTGATTCATTTTGACCTCTAGTCATTATCACCAATCTATTGCATCACAGAGAGTAGGACCCCTTGTTCTTGAGCCCACTCTTGTTCTCATCATAGTACAGTATACCCTATCCTTTAACCTACTGTTTGTGTCGATAATCATGTGCCTTCCTTTTCTTATGTATAATAAATCTCATTGTAATACTTAATCCACAAATTTCATAGATATATGGAGAATCTGATTTCCTTTATATTATTATGAAGGTCTCTTTGTTTCCTCTGAGTTGATTACGTATGTTATTAAATTATTGTGAGTGTGCACTTCTTATTTTAAAAACTAGAATGGTCCACCATCAATTCCTTTCGTTGCCGTTTAGCGGATAATTAATAAGGTGGTAGGTAAGGAGAGGGTTGAGTGCATGTTTTGTGCTCATGCGAAATTCGTACGAATTGAAGAGATACAGATTCTTTTCCACCCATGCACCTCCCCAGCCTCTCCCAGCTGGCAGTGTTGGCCCATACTCCCAGGCTAGTACATATGGTTCATTCAGTATGAGGCAGTGGAATACGACGCAAATGTCTTCTGAACTGTGAATTGACCAGCCAGTTTAAAAAAAACACAAGCAACTCTGGAACAAGTAATAGTCTATGAGTTGCGAAATGCAACCCCCCCCCCCCCAAATCACACTGCATCAACATTTTTTTTCTGAAAAGTATTCGCCCTACGCTCTTACATTATCACCTCTTCCCATTCCTTATGTAGGAGGCTATACACGCAGTCCTCAGCTGAATGTTTTCAGATAATACACGTATTGAACTCCCCTTTGTCGAACAGCATCATCTCACCAGCTGAACACATTTCCTGGTATAAGTAAAGACAGAATCTTCCTCTCAAGCCGTTTTCCTACCATTTTACATATTGGGGAGGGGAGAGGAGTAACTCTGTCTCTGGTAAACTGATTAAATAAACAATATGCAAACTGAATTGAAAAATACACTATCATGTCCTCTGAAATTTAATTGACATTGATTTGAAATTCATTTCATGAGATCGTTCCTCTCCAGCAGATCTGCTCGCACTGAGTCTCCTTCCTGCCGATTTACAAAAGAGGGCCTGGGAGGAGAAATGGGAGAATGGATGCCGAGGTGGTGATATTTCCCAGGAGGGGGAAAAGTGGCTCAGGACTAAACTATAGAGGGGGAGGGGGGAGGTCCCTTTCCCTGGAGGGGTGAGTGAATAGGAGGAGGAGGGGGAGGAGGTCGAGGGTTGATGGCTTTCTAAGAGGGACAGATTGTCCCCAGGGGTTCACAGACTAATTGTCATAAGAATAAGTTCTTGTTGTGGTCTTCAGTCATGACACTGGATTGATGCAGCTCTCCATGCTACTCTATCCTGTGCAAGCTTCTTCATCTCCCAGTACCTACTGCCACCTACATCCTTCTGAATCTGCTTATTGTATTCATCTCTTGGTCTCCCTCTACGGTTTTTACCCTCCACGCTGCCCTCCAATACAAAACTGGTGATCCCTTGATGCCTCAGAACATGTCCTACCAACCGATTCCTTCTTCTGGTCAAGTTGTGCCATAAACTTCACTTCTCCCCAATCCTATTCAATACTTATTCATTAGTTATGCGCTCTACCCGTCCAATCCTCAGCATTCTTCTGTAACACCACATTTCGGAAGCTTCTATTCTCTTCTTGTCCAAACTGTTTATCGTCCATGTTTCACTTCCATACATGGCTACACTCCATACAAATACCTTCAGAAACGACTTCCTGACACTTAAATCTATACCTGATGTTATCAAATTTCTCTTCTTCAGAAACGCTTTCCTTGCCATTGCCAGTCTACATTTTATATCCTCTCTACTTCGACCATCATCAGTTACTTTGCTCCCCAAATAGCAAAACTCCTTTACTACGTTTTGTGTCTCACTTCCTACTCTAATTCCCTCAGCATCACCCGACTTAATTCGAATACATTCCATTATCCTCGTTTTGCTTTTGTTGATGTTCATCTTATATACTCCTCTCAAGACACTGTTCATTCCATTCAACTGCTCTTCCAAGTCATTTCCTGTCTCTGACAGAAGTACAATGTCATCGGCGAACCTCAAAGTTTTTATTTCTTCTCCATGGATTTTAATACCTACTCCGAATTTTTCTTTCGTTTCCTTTATTGCTTGCGCTATATACAGATTGAATAACATCGGGGAGAGGCTACAATCCCTTCTCAACCACTGCTTCCCTTTCGTATCCCTCGACTCTTATAACTGCCATCTGGTTTCTGTACTAATTGTAAATAGCCTTTCGCTCCCTGTATTTTACACATGCCACCTTTATAATTTGAAAGAGAGTATTCCAATCAACATCGTCAAAAGCTTTCTCTAAGTATACAAATGCTAGAAACGTACGTTTGCCTTTCCTTAATCTTTCTTCTAAGATAAGTCGCAAGGTCAGTATTGCCTCACGTGTTCCAACATTTCTACGGAATCCAAACTGATCTTCCCCGAGGTCGCCTTCTACTACTTTTTCCATTCGTCTGCAGAAGAATTCGTGTTAGTATTTTGTAGCTGTGACTTATTAAACTGATAGTTTGGTAATTTTCACATCTATCACACACCTGCTTTCTTTGGGATTGGAATTATTATATTCTGCTTGAAGTCTGAGGGTATTTCGCCTCTTTCATAGATCTTGCTCACCAGATCTAGACCGGCCAGGCTGGCCGTGCGGTTCTAGGCGCTACAGTCAGGTTCCGCGCAACCGCTACAGTCGCAGGTTCGAATCCTTCCTCGGGCATGGATGTGTGTGACGTCCTTAGGTTAGTTCGGTTAGGTAGTTCTAAGTTCTAGGGTACTGATGACCTCAGAAGTTAAGTCCCATAGTGCTCACAGCCATTTGAACCATTTGATCCAGATGCTAGAGTTTTGTCAGGACTGGCTCTCCCAAGGCAGTCAGTAGTTCCAATGGAATGTTGTCTACTCCGGGGGCCTGGTTTCGACTCAGGTCTTTCAGTGCTATGTCAGACTCTTCAAGCAGGATCTTATCTCCCATTTCATCTTCATCTACATCATCTTCCATTTCCATAATATTGTCCTCAAATACATCATCCTTGTATAGACCCTCTATATACTCCTTCCAGCTTTCTGCTTTCCCTTCTTTGCTTAGAACTGTGTTTCCATCTGAGCTCTTGATGTTCATACTAGTGATTCTGTTATCTCCAAAAGTCTCTTTAATTTTCCTGTAGGCAGTATTTATCTTACCCCTAGTGAGGTAAGCCTCTACATCCTTACATTTCTCCTCTAGCCATCCCTGCTTAGCCATTTTGCACAACCTGTCGATCTCATTTTTGACATGTTTGTATTCCTTTTTACCTGTTTCATTTATTGCACTTTTGTATTTTCTCCTTTCATCAATTGAATTAAATATCTCTTCTGTTTTCTAAGGATTTCTACAAGCTCTCGTCTTTTTACCTACTTCATCCTCTGCTGCCTTCACTACTTCATCCCTCAAAGCTACTCATTCTTCTTCTACTGTATTTCTGTCCCTCATTCCTGTCAATTATTCCCTTATGCTCTCCCTGAAACTCTGCACAACCTCTGGTTCTTTCAGCTTATCCAGGTCCCATCTCCTTAAATTCCCACCTTTTTGCTGTTTCTTCAGTTTTAATCTACAGGTCATAACCAATAGATTGTGGTCAGAGTCCACATCTGCCCCTGGAAATGTCTTACAATTTAAAACCTTGTTCCTAAATCTCGGTCTTACCATTATATAATCTACCTTATACCTTTTAGTATCTCCAGGCTTCTTCCATGTATACAGCCTTCTTTTATGATTCTTGAACCAAGTGTTACCTATGATTAAGTAGTGCTCTGTGCAAAATTCTACCAAGCGGCTTCCTCTTTCATTTCTTAGCCCCAATCCATGTCCACCTACTACGTTTCCTTCTCTCCCTTTTCCTACACTCGAATTCTAGTCACCCATGACTCTTAAATTTTCATCTCCCTTCAAAATCTGAATAATTTCTTTTATTTCATCATACATTTCTTCAATTTCTTCGTCATCTGTAGAGCTAGTTGGCATATAAACTTGTACTACTGTAGTAGGTGTGGGCTTCGTATCTATCTTGGCCACAATAATGCGTTCACTATGCTGCTTGTAGTAGCTTACCCGCATTCCTATTTTCCTATTCATTATCAAACCTACTTCTGCATTACCCCTATTTGATTTTGTGTTTATAGCCCTGTAGTCACCTGACCAAAAGTCTTGTTCCTCCTGCCACCGAACTTCACTAATTCCCACTATATCTAAGTTTAACCCATCCATTTCCCTTTTTAAATTTTCTAACCTACCTGCCCGATTAAGGCATCTGACATTCCATGCTCCGATCCGTAGAACACCAGTTTTCTTTCTCCTGATAACGACATCCTCTTGAGTAGTCCCCGCTTGGAGATCTGAATGGGGGACTATTTTACCTCCGGAATATTTTACCCAAGAGGACGCCATCATCATTTAATCATACAGTAAAGCTGCATGCCCTTGGGAAAAATTACGGCCGTAGTTTCCCCTTGCTTTCAGCTGTTCGCAGCACCAGCACAGCAAGGCCGTTTTGGTTATTGTTACAAGGCCGTATCAGTCAATCATCCACACTGTTGCCCTTGCAACTACTGAAAAGGCTGCTGCCCCTCTTCAGGGGCCTCTCAACAGATACCCCACCACTGCACCTACGGTACGGCTATCTGTATCACAGCGACACGCAAACCTCCCCACCAACGGGAAGGTCCATGGTTCATGGCGGGGAACAATAAGTTAAGAGATTTTATATTCAATTTAATTAGTTAGCATACCATTTCTCATCAGAAGTTGCGTAGATTCGACGTTACCCCAGTACTCCTTTTCACTAAGATAGTTAAAATAGCATTGACGCCTCAGACCGCACATTACGTCCATATTTTTCGCGCACCGGTAAGGTATGTTTGAACCTTTGGATGACCTCTGGATGAGGTCAAAAAAAGTTTCAAAGGTTCCTAGAACTTCATATTGATAAGATATGGAAAAACTTTGAACTGTTTGCCATGGACCTCACCACAATTATCAATTTTCGAACCCAAGAATATGCTGATCTATTTCCACATCAGCCCATGAACAATTGGTTAATTTGTAAGCCGCCTAAGATCCATCCTAGACGACACCCACTGAAACAGAACCGATTTGTTCTATGTACCTTAGCTGGCAGAGGTGTGAATTACTTAAAATTCGGTACTGTGCTGGGACCCTCCATCACCGTGATCAATAGAACCGAAGAAAAGAGGCCCCGAAAAACTGGCATTTTGGTGCGCGACTTATTGGAGCATGCTGACACGATGTACTATCGTGCACGGACTGATAATGAGCTCACCTTATAGATGGAGTCAGTCAAAGTACTGGAACAACTGCCTATGAATTAGTCTCACACAGACCGACGGAGGAATGGTGGGGAAGATATAGAGATTTTAACACCCAGTGATCACTCTGTATGTGCACTACTTCCCCAGCGAAAATACACCATGGCAAAAGTAAAAATTTTATTTGTTATTCCAACTGCGAGTGAGAGCAAACTAATTTTTCGTGTCGGTGTATAAAAGTCCTAATCGCACTTATTCTCACTATCCCTTTGTGAATTATAGGGTGGTGTCAACACTATGCTCACACACTATTCTTCGAATACTAGGACAGGTTTCTAAAATTTACCTAACAAGTCTTCGCAGGTGCTATGTTGCTCCAGCTAATCCCTTTTACGTTTCAGGGCTTTTATATTAAACTCTCTTATGAATTTTACCTATCTGTTACGAACGTACCGGCGTGTCTCGAAATTATTTCGACGTCTGTTATCACACCTACTTGATAAGCAATCCAAACATTTGAACAATATTCTGTAACTGTTCATTCTTGCGTCTTGCATGCGATTTCTTTACGGATGCACCGCAAATTAACGAAACTCTTCTAACAAATCCGACTCCTCCATTTGCCATCTTGAATAATGATTTAACGTGAATTTCCCATTTGCTTGTCAGTATTACCTAATGGGAACGTCCCATTTAGTATCGGTTCTCAGTATTATCCCCAGATATTCATAGGATTTGACACGCTCAAGATGCTCACTACTCATCTTGTTGTCTGATTCCGTTTGGTTCTTTGTCTTTGAAGCAGAGACTATCTGATTTTTATCTGGCTGTAAAGAAAGCTTTCCATTCAATAGATCAAGTGTAAAATCTCTCCGCGACTTTCTGAAGTTCCTTAATATATTTGACAATATTTTCCTGTAGGCAGCTGCTTCGTCATCGACCAATCTTATACTGCAGTTACGCCTGAGAAATCGTTTGCGTAGATCGACAAGTTTAGGTATGCAATCGCGTTTTTTTGGTGCTCACCCCATGTCACTTCATTCTCTATGCGTGATGTACTGGCTTCCATTAGTCCGATAGTCATATAATCATGGAGAAAAAGAAGTAGTTGTCGAAATGCGATCATACCATTGTTTACAGTTGACTATGTGGGGCAACGTCAAGCACATTTCACCAGATGTACGATTATGGCGCAACAACGGTCGCACAGTAGGAATATGGAATCCACTTCTTCACCTACTTAACTTGTTTGCAAAATGCTGTGTACGACTAACACAAGCTGTGTTTGAATCGAGTTGCTTTTCCTATATCAGGGTTAATTCTTTGAGTGCAGTTTCTCTTCCTCTGCTAACGTGATAATAACTCAGATGAGAATATGTTCTAGGCCAGTGCAACAGGCGTACATCAGCAGCATTGATCTGTAAATCTGTGTATCTGATATATTAAACACTTTTTGTACACGAGAGACGGGCGCTCTTCTCCAGACACCCGTCACTACTCACTGCGCCTTTCACTCTCGATAAATGTGTTCTAGGAAAGGAGCTATTTCCGTTGAGTATTCATTTCAAGATACAAATGGAAGTCCTGCAAGGAATGGTCATGTATTCTCTTTGATGAGTTAAATGTGTCTGATTATCAGGACAGTTATGTCGATATCTCTTGCTTGTGATCTTGTGCCACGGCACGCCTATTAGGTTACACTGACAGGCGCAGCAGCGGAGGTGTCGGAATCAGCGCAGGTAGCGGCAGTGGTGTGGGAGGCCCTGCTGGCTGCTCTCTCCGCTTTACGAGCAGAGCGGTGCAGAGGCAGCTGTTTTTATAGCGGCAGCCGGCAGACACTTTACTTTACGGGGACAAAGCGGGCACCTGGTGCAAGTGGCCGGCACATTCTGCTGTCTCCCACCCCGCCTGCCGTCACCCCTCTAACCCTCTGGTCTCCACGGAGCGCTGTCTGAAAGGTGACTCCCACACCGCCTGCTCGACATTCCGCCACGCCTGCACAAGCACGCGGTTGTTGACCCAGTTCATGAGACACTAAAGCCACGGTGGAATTACTGCGTTAGAGAAGTTAACAGACGTTTTGTATAACTAAAATCGAGATTAAAAGTTGTCCTTTTAGTTTCTGAGTTGTCTTAGTTGGTGCATATATACACTTTAAAAGGTATTTGCTGAGGTCTGATCAGGGTAGCTCTAGAAAACAGTCGGTAGTTGCGAGCCGCAAGGTGGAACGAGTATAATATCTTTGAGTAGGAGTGTCTTTGATGGTTAAGAGAGCTGGGCGCGCGCAGTAAAAAACCGAGGAGTCGCAGCTAGGTGCCAGGAGGAAGCAGACGTGTGGTGACAGCGTTAAGGTAGGTCGCTGCCCCTGACCAAACTTTAGCATGTGAATGAGAGAAGATATATTATCATTTCAAATTGGTTTTGTTACATAATGTTCAGAGTTAGGATTTGTATGGCCAAGGTTTGACGCAGTAAGCGTTTTGTAAATTTTTTTGCAAGAGTGATTCGCACTACGAAAATGTTTGAAATGGTAGGATTTCTGTACGACTTAAAATTTTAAATATATATATATTGAGATCAACATTGTATATTAATCTAACAGACTGAATCATAATCCACATTCTTTGCTTGTATTGAATATTAAAATGAGTACTAAACTACAGTTACCCACCAATGAAAGAACCAAGTAAACATCAGGGCCAGAATTTAATTTTCCAGTACCATCTTAATGCCATTGCACAAAAGGCATTATTCTCTTAAACTTGATTGCTGAGTCAGATACATGTTGCATTCTGGCAAAATGGAGGAGTGCAAGAAACAAGTTCCACACACAGAAGTAGTGGATTTCCATGCAGTCTTGAAGAAGTAGTGTTGTCCTTCCAACAGAAAGACAGTGCTGACTCTTGACATGCAGACAGGTAATGGGCCACAACAGAGCAAACCCACAGCAGAGTCAGTCGAAGTTTTAATGAATATTGGTACGTAGGTCGTCATAGAGTAGACCCATTGTAGTCCTGGTAGAGATTACGGTATTAGTGGGCCACCAGAGATGCAGACCGACTGTAGACCTTGTAGAAATAATGGTGTTGGTGGGTCATCAAAGGTGTAGACCCACTGTAGTCCTTGTACAGATGGACAGCAGCCATCTGTTTGACTGTGCAGCCGCACAATCACCATTGAAGAGTCTTGCGGATAATATAGCAAGTCCATAACAAACACTTGTGCACTCACAAAATTTTTTTTTGAAATGTCCTTAGAACCAGCAATGCTGTTATCCAGTCCCTTGCTGAATTATTAACACACGTGCAAACACTATCAGTCCCTACTTCTCACATATTGTCCATATACTATGACCAACAGAAACGTGTGCAGTGAAATGTAATTTACAAGTTACTTAATTTGATGAACAGGTGTCAGTTACAATTTTATAACATAAGAATGCAATAACAAAGGTACAAAATACATCTTTAAAGAACATAACAATACAGATAACATTTGCAGTAGTACAGGCTTTACAAAAGAATCTAAGTAGCAAATACGTCAGTGTTACAAAGATTACGACATAAGTACACACATAAAAGATCAGAATAACTTTTAAAACATCAACTTCACACATGAGCATTAGAACAAAACAGAATAAATAATGTGTAAACATCTTTACAAAGTAAATAACATGTTATTAACGCAAATTATATTTGAGGATAACAGTATTCCTCATCATAGTGAATGTAGCTTAGTATTAGAAAAATTCTGCAACATAAGTTTTATCAGATAAACATATAAAGACAGGAAGAACATAAATACACAAGGGTACACAAACACATAGTGGGATAACACAAGGAAAGGGCAGGGTTTGTTTTACTGCAGTATTTTGCATAGAGATCTCCCTTAATTCATCATTATTCCCAAAAAGTCCTATCTAAACCTGTATTCTGTTCACATCCTCTTTCAAAAATAGTTTTTCTCCACTCAACACTACTTTTTTGGCCAAACCATTTTCTTAAAGCTTCTCAATGCTTTTCTTCCAATTCATCATAGTTAGTTTCTTATATAGTCTACCCCCTCTTAAGCTAACTTAAATCTACTGAGCTCAGATGCTAAACTAAGGGACAAGGCAATGCAGCAGCACAAAACAATTAACACAAACAGCAATGATAAAAAATGGAAATTGGCCAAAAAAGGCAACTAATATAAGGCAATGCGCAGCAAACAAGAAAAAATAAATGCAACAGGTTATAACTAAACATGACAAAACTCAAGCAGAAAAAATATTACAGTAAAGACAACAATGCAGAAAAGGGAAATGTCTATTCACATATTAATATCTATATCATTAAAGTTGTGCACCACAAGAAGTTATCCTGCCATAAAAATTACCAAGTACTTGAAAAGAAAATTATGTATGCAGTTCCTGTGAAGGGTAGTCTTTTTGTGCTCCTTCGTTTTTTTAAGTACATCATAATTATTTACTGGATCTGTAGGCATAAAATATCTATATTAGTACATCCATTAAATTTTATAGTAACCAATGCTGCAGTGCAGCTAGAAACTAGATATTAAACAAAATGAGTAAATAAATATATAAAGCAATCCATATGGCATTTCTCTCAACTAGCAAGACAATAGCCGTGTAATGTTTCTCATCGTTTCAGTAGGCACTTTAGTAAATATCATAAATTAAGAGCTCCACAGTATAATCATGTATTTTCCAGTTTGAGCGTGTCGTATTTGCGATGCTTTCTACAAAGGAATGAATGTCAATAGCGAGGATAATGGCCTCTTCTTTTTTTTTTTTTTTTTACCTGTGCCTCTGAAAGGCACACACTAATGGCTTGTTTCCAGGTGGCTGTCGCCCAGCTGGGTGCCCACGACGCATTACGTGCAGGTGGTCACTTAACTGTCTTACCGAAATATTTACGACACCAGTTTCCGCTACAGAGGCAGTCTCATATTAAAAATTTCACAGGTCAAGAATTTGCGTTACACATCTGTAGAAACAAAATTCTATTAATATAAGAGTGTCCAAAAAGTTTTCGTCGGCATTGTAATACATTCAAGCATTTACATACATTTCATAACTCTTAAAGTACCATTCTTGGTTTTCAACAACCTTTTTCACAAACCAGAGTCCCTAACCACTACTCATTATTCCTTACCTTATTCGTCGACACTTCTTCAATATTTCATCATAACAGATAAGTGGCATAATCAAATAACTCATATAGCATCAGCTTATTGATCATAAACATACCGCAACAGCGTAATACACATCGTCATCATAACATCATAAAACCTGAGCCAAATCTCAAAATCGTCGTAGCTTCTTCCAATAATTTCAAAACCTAAAAAAATTCTCTGCTCATGTCAAAAGTGTCATCTACCTCAAACGTACTTTAAAAATCGTGATCCCATACCAAATACATCATTCAAAGCTTTCATAGTATCACAATGGTTCTGAAAAAAATATGAACAGTTCACAAAGTACAGACGAAATACAATTTCGTAAGTATGAAGTTATCCAACTGTGTAATTACGTAAACATCTGTCACTGATGTAGTAAAATGAATGTTTGTCTCTCCCAGTTAAATGATCAGATAGCTGTGTAATTTATGTGTTAGAGAAATATGGTACCGAAGTGTAAACTTGTATAAGCAAATACCATACTAGCTAGGGCTCCTTGTGCTTGCCATACACATGGTACACAAAGTAAGCATGTACCCCCTTCTGGCAGGGTCACCATATGAAACGTCCACTTAGAACAATTTATACAGGACTGTGCTTAAACTGACACAATATTTTTAGCGCAACGCAATCTGACTTCCAAAAATCCCTACGAAAGAATGGCCCTGACTAACATTAACCTATACGTTTCACAAATCACCTACCTCACAAAAATTTTCGATACTCAAGCTACTGCAATACAGCGAGCGCCACTACTGCCAGCTAAATAAAAGATTCAAACTACAGAAGGCATTAACTACTGATAGGTATAGTTAGCAAATGAAAGATTTTAATAGAGAACAAACAACGTATTTAACTTAGTAGTCATACTATATATATCACTTCATGACACCAATTCTTACAAATTTCAAAACTCCGCCATCTCTTTACCCACGTCCACCACTGCTGGCGGCTCACCTCCAACTGCCCAACGCTACGCGCTGTTAGCATCCAGCTGCCGCTGCCCAACACTACAATGGCGAGTATTACAACAATGCCAACCAGCCACCGACTGCACATGGTACAGCCAGTGATTTTCACACAGAGCGCTACGTGGCGGCGGCGTTACCAAAAAAAAAAAAAAAAAAGAAAAAACTTAAACAGCCTACTTACAAGATGCAGGTTTGCTGAATACTTAATTTAGAACAATTTTGATCACTGATACTTCCAGAGACTAAAAGGATACAATTTTTGTTAGATACTTTCAACTTTGTGATAAAAGGTATACGGACACCTGGCTAAAAATTACTTACAAATTCGAGGCACCCTCCATCGTTAGTGCCGGAATTAATATGGTGTTGGGACAGCCTTAGCCTTGAAGACAGCTTCTAATCTCTGAGGCATACTTTCAGTCAGGTGCTCGAAGGTTTCTTGGGGAATGGCAGTCCATTGTTTACAGAGTGCTGCACTGAGAAGAGGTATCGTTGTCAGCAGGTGAGGCCTGGTACGAATTCGGCGTCTCAAAGTACCCAAAGGTGTTCTGTAGGACTCAGGTCAGGACTCTGTTTAGGCCAGTCCATTACAGGGATGTTACTGTAACCACTCCGCCACAGGCCTGCATTATGAACAGATGCTAGACCGTGTTGAAGGATGCAATCGCCATCCCCGAATTGCTCATAAACAGTTGTAAAATAAGGTGCTTAAAACTTCAATGTAGGCCTGTGCTGTGATAGTACCACGAAAAACAACAAGGTGTTCAAGCCTCCTCCATGAAAATCACGACCACGCCATAACACCACGGTACACACACTGGCAGATGACGTTCACCGGGCATTCGCCATACCCACACCCTCATTGTGTACCGTAATTTGTCACTCCAAACAATGCTTTTCCACTGTTCAATCGTCCAATGTTTACTCTCCATACACAAAGCGAGGCGTCGTTTGGTATTTACCAGCGTGATGTGTGGCTTATGAGCAGTTGCTCGACCATGATTTCCAAGTTTTCTCAATTCCTGCCTAACTGTCATAGTACTTGCAGTGGATTATGAGCAGCTTGGAATTCCTGAGTGATGGTCAATACAGTGTGTCTGTTTTAACTCGAGGCAATTAAATATCACGAAAACGAGGCACCTGTTACGCCCCAGGATAGTATCCCCAGCAGATACTAAAGCTTCGTGCAGATTCTACCGTGGCAACTCACGGAAGCCGAACTGCCCGTGTCAATCAACAGCAGACGGCGAGCTAGGGGAAAATGCTGAGCGAGCTACAGAAAACATGGAAGCTATCACAACATAGGGGAACGACTGAGCTTCAAGTCAGTGAGAAAAGCATAATGACATCACGGAACCCGACAGATACTGTTATACCAGTTACAAAGCAGAGCTTCCTACAGAAGGTTAGGTAGAAAAGCAACTTTAAGTATTCACGTGTCGAACCATTAGGAAAGAGCCTCCGAAAGGTGGAGCTGCGAAAGTATAAAGTCACTAGGAGAGCTAACAGCGAGGAAAAACATCGCCATCCCCACAGCCGCTGAGCAAATGGGGAGCAACAAAATAAATAACCCACCTTTCTTACAAATTTCTGATGCTGAGAGCGGAATGGCGACTGCCTATTGCATAGTCTTACCTCTTGTGTCAGCTAAAGCTATCCAGCATGAGGGGAGGCTATGGGGGTCGACCCTCAGTAAGCATAGCACTGACCGATTTTCTATGGAATCACGAGCCCGGCTGGAAGGACGCCGCCCTTGCCAGCTGTGCTGTCAACTTCCGAGGCCACACTGATGGGGTGCAGAGACCATCATCACATTGCGAGTCTACCGGAGGCTTGACCTGAGTGACCTGGATGCAATCCATCACCCACCTTAGAGCGTGTGCATACTGCTGCTGTTCATTCCATTCCTGTGGCAGACACCACTGCTGCTGTCCTAAATAGAGCTGAGAGCCGCTTCCAGTGAGCCAGCTAATACTTTAGTTAGACGTGCGGCGAGACTCATAGTGGAAATCTTCCACGTCCATGAGAGCACTATGGAGGTCCATATGCAGAGCTCGAGGCTGCCAGATTCTGCGGTCGACGGCCACCCGTGATGTAGCAGTCACCACCAGGTGCTCGTCTGCGCCGGCAATACTGCAAAACAAGCGCAAGCCGCTCTCCCGCCACATACGAGGTAATATGCAGCCAGCTCAGTGAGGTGCAGCAGTTTGAAAGACAGTCGTGTATTACTGTCTTATAAATGTGTTTTGGAAATGATGTTTTCTTGACACTCTCGAGCGTAACTAGGACCTCACCACCGCATGCTGTGCGTCTCTCTCCTGGTGACAGTTGGAGTCTGGGACCGGCCCCCCGTATCTGGTGTCAGAAAGTGATTGAGAGTGGTAGAGATGTCTACACCTCGTGCCCCACACACTTTCAGGACAACAGCAGCTGACTGTTCAAAAATGGCTCTGAGCACTATGGGACTTAACATCTGAGGTCATCAGTAGCCTACACTTAGAACTACTTAAACCTAACTAACCAAGGACTTCACACACACCCATGCCCGAGGCAGGATTCGAACCTGAAACCGTAGCAGTCGCGCGGTTCCAGACTGAAGCGTCTAGAACAGCTCGGCCACTTCGGCAGGCGCAGCTGACTGTCTACACAATTCAAGGTCGACAGTTATGACATGAAATTTGTAACAATTCAATGTGGGGAGTGACTGATATTTGTATGCTTTCTTGTTCTGTAGTTTTGTAGGATCATGTTGAGTCATAGGGACCTTCACAGTACGTTAAAATGTCGTGTTTTCGACCGCGGAAACCTACAGCCTTCTCTTAGGTCCGTGGGAACACTATAGAAGTTACTGCAGCCAGTAAGCTGTTTGTACTGTAATTGATCTGTGCAGTATTTGCCATGTGTTTAAGCTGTGTCGGTTACCAGTAGTACACGTGTTGATCACCAAGTGCAGCAGTGCACAGAATCTCGCTGGGCTATGATACGGCGTAAAGAGTAAGTGCCGATTAATTTCTTTCTTTTGCCTGTTGTGTGTGCAATTTCATTCTTTTCTGGTATAACAGCAGATGGAGTTTACACAAACGCCAGAAACATGAGCATCAACAATGGACATAGTATAGGAGAATAGAGCAATGGGAAGCAGTTGGGGCCAAGTACTCCTTGATCCAGGACAAAGAAAGCTGTACTGATTATACCTGCCCATTCTATCGATCCCGCAGCAGTTCTCGGGGGAAGCAACCAACGATGTGTATATTTTTATTAGTGACATAAAGGGTGCAGCCAAATTGGGAAAACAGCCGAAGAAACGTCCTAGAAAACGGTTCCGGTTAGGTTAGTGGGTTTCGTGAAAACGTGCGTTATTTTTCACGAGCCCCTCAGTAAGGCCCAAAAGTTTACTGAACTGGTTACCGGTCTAACACAGCGCTACCGGAAGCAGACCAGCGCGATATATTTTAGGGGAAAACTCAATGGAGTATCGCAAAATCACATCGAATCAGTGGAAACCTTCTATGACAAGATTAGGAAACTCGACTGGCAAACACGTGAACTAACACAGTCTGAGGACGCCGATGGAGTGATACTGTCCGACGAAGGTCTCTGGATGAGTTTCTGATAGGTTTTTTTCCTGATATTTCAGGCATGGTCAGGATGCAAGTGACTTATCTGTTTTACCTGTTGCAATTAGAATTCCCACACAACTGGTGGTGATCGACATTGCCACACGAAGACAAAGTGATCGCAGAGTTTATTTCTTCTGAAGCTGAGTGTTTTAGATGTGGTTGCGTGGGTCACATTAGGAAACAATGTTGTCAGCCTAAATGTTACGTACGTAGGGAGGAAGGACATAAAGCACCCGATTGTCGGAAAAAAAGCATGGGATAAGCAACGCCCTAATAATCGGTCGTTAAACTGGAACGGAGGTGCCTCATCTGTTGGACGATATTCCATTGCAGTATGAGATTGAATAAAAGTATGCAGAGACGGAGTGTTGTTTGCTAAGCAATGTAAATGGTAGGGAACATAAATTATGTGGTCGACACAGGGGCTCATGTGACAGCAGTCAGTCTGGCTTGATCTCTTGGGCAGAAAGAGACTGCGTTAACGTCAGTATAGTTTATGTGGAGTGTATGATAATAATGTGAGGTCATTGACAACAACGCTATTCAGTTTAACGTGGGCAATAAGAGTTTTGAAGAACCTGTAGAAGTATTGCTGCGTGTTGGTGAGGGGTATTGTATGAACGTGGGACTAGACTTTCTTGCTAAACGTTATGCAAAAGCTGACCTTTTCGAGCTTATGACTGAACTTCCACGAGAAAGTGAAACATTTACAGTTAAAGACACGGAGGCAATGGAAGCTTTGTTACTGCAGTTCATGGATTTGTTTAATCCGACTGGTCAGTTATCAGCAACGCCACTCATGCAACACAGAATACCAACAGGTAACAATGCTCCAGCGTACTGGAACCTAACTCGAGTTCTGAAGTGGGAAAGTGCTCCACAAACTGAGTTATCCGAAAATGACTCACTATCCATCCTCACAGCTTTACTTCCGACAGTCCCTCGTCTTCTACCTTCCTGACTTCACTGAACTTCTCCTGCGAAACTTGCATAACTAGCAGTCCTGGAGGATAGGACATAGCAGAGACATGGCTTAGCCATAGCCTCGAGGATGTTTCCAGAATGAGTTTTAAGTCTGCAGCAAAGCGTATGCTAATATGAAACATCTTGGTAGATTAAAACTGTGTCCTACAGCGAAACTAGAGATTGGTAACTTCGTCTTTCGTGGGCATGAGTTCTACCCTCTGAGGTAGTCAAGCACAACTCATGACAGATCGTGAATCGTGCTTGGGTAGCACTGTTCGTTGAGCACTTGCCTGTGGAAGGCAAAGGCCTAGAGTTTGAGTCTCGGTCTGGCACACAGTTTTTATCTGCCAGGAGGATTTATAAAACCAGAATTGATCTACTAGCAGCTAGCTGAGAGATTTATTGTGTGTAGTGACAGTTCCTGTGGGGATGGAGGGCCTGTAATTTTGGCCCGAAAAATGGCAACAGATGATTCTAAACTTAAAGATTTTCTGTGTCTACCAATATGTCAAAGCATCAAAGATCACTGATGCATATCCAGCGCCAAACATCACATAGACTCTCGAGAACTTAGATCAGTGTAACTATTTATCTACAATGGATTTAGAGAAAAATTTACATCAAATAAGAGCTGCGCCAGAGGCTCGACGAAAGAAAGCGTTTTTCGTCCCGGGCTGGCATTTCCAATATCGTCGATTGCCATTCAGACTCAGGAATGCATCCGCCACCTTTCAGAAACAGTTAGATGGTGTTCTTGGAGGATTAAAAACAAACAGTATCAATCTATGTTTTCAGAAGACATGGAGGAGCATGTACGGCAGTTGACAAATGTGTTTAAAAGACTGAGAACAGCATGACTAACGCTAATTGTCATATGGCAGCAGTAAATTATTTTGAGCATAAAACTAGCAAGCAAGGTAACAAAACAGATCCACATTTGGTCTCAGCAGTTCAGAATTTTCCACTGTCGGAGACAGTTAAACGGTTGCAACTGCAATTATCATCTTCGATTAATAAAGGACATCGCTGACCTATGATCCATTTGTTATGGAAAGGAAATAAATATGAATGGTCTACCGCAGGTCACACAGTGTTCAATGCTTTAAAATGAGAATTGTCATCGAATCCATTTTTATAATCACACATTTAGTAAAAGAATTTAATCTGTTTTGAGATGCACGTTACATTGCTCTTGGATGTTTCAGGACGGAATGTAGATGGTACAAAGTGTCCTGTAGTGTATGCATCCCAACTATTGAACAAAGTAGAGAGAAATTATTCCATGACTGAGAAGGAGATACTAGCGGTAATCTACGGTCCATATACTTCCGCTGTTATTCAAATGGCTCCGCCCAGAGTGGCCGCGCTGTTTGTGTCGTCATGTTGAGGACTGCGCGGCCCCTCCCGGCGGAGGTTCGAGTCCTCCCTCGGGCATTGGAGTGTGTGTTGTAAAAGCTGGCCAAAATAGCGTCTCGTTGTAATGTAGAGATAGTGTCAAATCATTTCCAATGTGGGACTATCATGCTCTGCATGACAGGTTATGGCAGTAGTTTGTCAAGAGTAGCTTTGCCGTTGTGTTATATAATAATAATTTATAATTTTCTAAGTTCGGGAAGAATTCCAAACATCACGTGAGGCACAACACACAGTCTATCTGTTACTTAAGTTAGTCCTCCATCTTCTATCACACTCATCAAATGTTAGACATTCAATTTCAAGGAACTTTTAGTCGAGAGTGTCTAGATGCTTTGCTGTTTGTAAAATCATTACTACGAATATCTTCAGGCGCCTTTCGTAGCTGCCGTTAATCCTGATTGAGACAGTGAAAAGACTGCAACATAAGTCGAAATCTGATCGAAATAGACTAGAACCTGCTTTAACATTTGCACTTCTCACATTATGGCGAATGTTTGTCTCCATACACACTTCTGCACGCTACAAATTTCATAACGGGTTTGTGATGTGCTAAAAATTTTATTAAGTAAAAATTGCCAAAACTATTAGAAATATTCACCGGCATGCGATCCAGAAATGTTATCACACCTACCAGCAACCACAGCACGCAGAGTCTCGGTACTGCGGTTCCCTTAAAATGGGGAACGAGCTCTTTGTACGGGTGTGCTCTAGTTTACAAGACGTTTCAGATAGGTGTAAGGATATTATCAATCCTCTACATTACGCAAGTCAAAAAACAGTGGCTAGTATATGTCCTCTTTGTAGAGAGACCCGAGCTGCTTCTTGTAACATTTATTTTTATTTTTAATCTCATTTAATTTCTAATCTGTCTTCTTGTACAGTTTCATCAAGCTAAAAGAATTTCTTGACCCATTGAACCTTTCCGGTAATTATTATATTAAAGTGGAAAACATTGTCGCTGGGCCTGGAATAACTACTAGTTTTGAAATAAATTATTCAGAGTTATAGGAAGCAGACGCGAGAGCAGCGGTAGCACCAGCAGCATTTGTTTGATACACAGTAATTTAGGTAATTTAGTTTTTTTCACGTTATCCTCCAAAGAAGTGAACTGTACCTGCGTATTTTGCCGTGTACACTATTCACTAGCAAACTACTCTGAATTTTTATTCTCGCGCATGTCTTGGGGCATTGTTGTTGTTGTTGTGGTCTTCATTCCAGAGACTGGTTTGATGCAGCTCTCCATGCTACACTATCCTGTGCAAGCTTCTTCAGTACCTACTGCAACCTACATCCTTCTGAATCTGTTTAGTGTATTCATCTCTTGGTCTCCCTCTACGATTTTTATCCTCCACATTGTCTCCAAATACTAAATTGGTGATCCCTTGATACCTCAGAACATGTCCTACCAACCGATCGCTTCTTCTAGTCAAGTTGTGCCACAAACTCCTCTTCTCCCCAAATCTGTTCAACACCTCCTCATTAGTTATGTGATCTTATCTTCAGCATTCTTCTGTAACACCACATTTCGAAGGCTTCTATTCTTTTCGTGTCTTAGTAGTTTATCGTCCACATTTCAATTCCATACATGGCTACACTTCATATAAATACTTTCAGAAACGACTTCCTGACACCTAAATCTATACTCGATCATAACAAATTTCACTTATTCAGAAACGCTTCCCCTGCCAATGCCAGTCTACATTTTATATTCTCTCTAGTTCGACCATCATCAGTTCCTTTGCTCCCCAAATAGCAAAACTAATTTACTACTTTAACTGTCTCATTTCCTAATCTAATACCCGCAGTATCACCCGATTTAATTCGACTCCATTCCGTTATCCTTGTTTTGCTTTTGTTGATGTTCATCTTATATCCTCCTTTCAAGACACTCTCCATTCCGTTCAACTGCTCCTCCAGGTCCTTTGCTGCCTCTGACAGAATTACAATGTCATCGTCGAACCTCGAAGTTTTTATTTCTTCTCCATGGATTTTAATTCCTACTCGGAATTTTTCTTTTGGTTCCTTTACTGCATGCTCAATATACAGATTTAATAACATCGGG
Organism: Schistocerca gregaria; assembly: GCF_023897955.1. Taxonomy (NCBI): domain Eukaryota; kingdom Metazoa; phylum Arthropoda; class Insecta; order Orthoptera; family Acrididae; genus Schistocerca; species Schistocerca gregaria. The sequence continues at coordinate 583,414,307 of NC_064923.1, forward strand.
GATAGGCTACAATCCTGCCTCACTCCCTTCCCAACCACTGCTTGCCTTTCATGCCCCTCCACTCTTATAACTGCCATCTGGTTTCTTCAAAAATTGTAAATAGCCTTTCGCTCCCTGTACTTTACCCCTACCAGCTTCAGAATCTCAAAGAGATTATTCCAGTCCACATTTTCTAAAGCTTTCTCTAGTCTGCAAATGCTAGAAACGTAGGTTTGCCTTTCTTTAATCTGTTTTCTAAGAAAAATCGTAGGGCCAGTATTGCCTCACGTGTTCCAACATTTCAACTGAATTCAAACTGACCTTCCCCGAGGTCGGCTTCCCTCAGTTTTTTCATTCGTCTGTAAAGAATTCGTGTTAATATTTTGCAGCCGTGGCTTATTAAACTGAGAGTTCGGTAATTTTCATATCTGCCATACCTGCTTTCTTTGGGATTGGAATTATTATACTTTTCTCGAAGTCTAAGGGTATTTTGACTGTCTCATACATCTTGCTCACTACATGGTAATTCTAATGGAATGTTGTCTACTCCCGAAACCTTGTTTCGACTTAGGTCTTTCAGTGCTCTATCAAACACTTCACGCACTTTCATATCTCCCATTCCATCTTCATCTACATTCTCTTCCCTTTCTATAATATTGTTCTTAAGAATATAGATCCTCTATATACTCCTTCTACCTTTCTGCTTTCCCTTCTTTGCTTAGTACTGTGTTTCCATCTCAGCTCCTGATATTCATGCAAGTGATTCTCTTTTCTCCAAAGGTCTCTTTAATTTTCCTGTACGCTGAATCTATCTTACCCCTAGTGATAAGCGCCTCTAAATACTTACATATTTCCTCAAGCCATATCTGTTTAGCCATTTTACCCTTCCTGTCGATCTCATTTTTGGTACATTGGTATTCCTTTTTGCCTGCTTCATTTACAGAATTTTTATATTTTCTCCTTTCATCAATTAAATTCAAGAAGTCATCTGCTACCCAAGGGTTTCTACTAGCCCTTGTCTTTTTACCTACTTGATCCTCTGCTACCTTCACTATTTCATCCCTCAAAGCTACCCATTCTTCTTCTACTGTATTTATTTCCCCCGTTCTCGTCAATCATTCCGTAGTGCTCTCTGTGAAACTCTCTACAACCTCTGGTTCTTTCACTTTATCCAGGTCTCATCTCCTCAAATTCCCACCTTTTTGCAGTTTCTTCAAATTTAATCTACAGTTCATAACCAATAGATTGTGGTCAGAGTCCATATCTGCTTCTGCAAATGTCTTACAATTTAAAACCTGGTTCCTGAATCTCTGTCTTACCATTATATAATCTATCTGAGACCTTCCAGTATCTCCAGACTTCTTCCATGTATACAACCTTCTTTTATGATTCTAGAACCAAGTGTTAGGTGTGATTAAGTTATGCTCTATGCGAAATTCTAGCAGGCGGCTTCGTCTTTCATTCCTTACTCCCATTCCATATTCACCTACTACGTTTCCGTGTCTTAATTTTCCTACTATCGGGTTCCAGTCACCCATGGCTTTTAAATTTTCGTCTCCCTTCACTATCTGAATAATTTCTATTATCTCATCATACATTTCATCAATCTCTTCACTGTCTGCGGAACTAGTTGGCATATAAACTTGTACTACTGTGGTAGGCGTTGGCTTCGTGTCTATCTTGGCTACAATAATGTATTCACTATTCTGTTTGTAGTAGCTTACCCGCATTCCTATTTTCCTATTGATTATTAAACCTATTCCTGCACTACCCCTGTTTAATTTTGTGTTTATAGCCCTGTATTCACCTGACCAGAAGTCTTGTTCCTTAATTTTTGTTCTTGCGTAAGTCTTTGTGCATATCCTTGTGTAAAGCGGCTTCCTAGTGGAATTCCCGCTGTAGAGGCTCCACGTCACACCACTAAGTTTGAATTTAGTGCTAGTACACAGACTATAGTTTAGATCAGAGCTTCCTCTTTCGCATACTTACGTCGTGCAATAGCTTTGGATAAGCAGAGCTCAGTCTACGATATGGCTAGGGACTGACCTTGTTGTGAGCGGATACAACTAAGGCCGTAAACACCATTAAGTGGCGCTGGCTACCGTCGACATGCTTCTGGCTAATTTTGAAAGTTGTGGCGAAACCAGGGCACCGGTGGCGAAACATCTTTGGTGCCGATGGATCTCTGCATCTTGTGATACGCAACATCCGACGGGAACGTCCTCACTCGAGTGTGGGTGGTAGACAGGTGTGGGTTCGCATGTGCTGAGTGGAAGGAGAGAGATGCAGTAGATTGCTTATCTATCTGCTACGCCTTAACTACAGGAACGAGGTCCTAAACTGTGTTGCTGATAACTCTTGCCTCTCTTGTTATGCCAGCTGCCGATTTTGCTGCCCAGTCCGACAAATGCAGAGGTAACGGTGGGCAAGCTTGTCATTGGGAGCTACAATGTTAGGAGGGTGATGTAGCCGTTCGAGAAACTAGTAGACAAGGCGGGAAAAAATTCCAGTGTGCACTTGGTATGTTTGCTGGGGTGTTTCGTCCGCGACGTGGAGGGGACCCTGCCGACGACTATAGAGCGCACTGGGTGCAACCGGCTGCATATAGTGGCAAATGTAGACACGAATGGCGCCTGCCGTTTGGATTATGAGGACATCCTAGGCTCCTTTTGTCGGATGGCTGACATGGTGAAGGAAAGTAGCACTGCACGTGGGGTGAGCTGTCTATTGGAAGCATCGTATCCAGGGTTGACCCTGTCCTATGGTTTGGAGCAGGGTGGAAGTTCTAAACCAGTGGCTCAGACGACTGTGCGACGATGTGGGATGCGAATTTCTCCACCTGCGCTACAGGGTGCCGAATTGAAGGCTCCCTTTAATAGTCCAGGCATGCATTACACGCAGGAAGCGGCCACAAAGGTAGCGGAGTATGTGTGACGTGCACATGGTACCTTCTTAAGTTAGAGCAAGACGATTTGAATCAAAGAAGACTCGCCCTGTATATTAGCCAACATGTCCTGTCCTCGCAGATCAGAGATAGAAAAGGTTAATATGGTTTTAGTGAACTGTCGGGTATTCAAGGAAATGCGCCACAATTAGTTTGTTATGCACAGATAGTATTTGGAACAGAAAGCTGATTGAAATTGGACGAGCCGGCCGTAGTGGCCGAGCGGTTCAAGGCCTTCAGTCTTGAACCACGCGACCGCTACTACGGTCGCAGTTTCGAAACCTGCCTTGGGCATGGATGTGTGTGCTGTCCTTAGGTTATTATAGCTTTAAGTAGTTCTAAGTTCTAGAGGACTGATTACCATAGATGTTAAGTCCCGTAGTGCTCAGAGCCATTTGAATCATTTTTGAACAGTGAACATAAAGTATTCGGTGATGAAGACGAAGATGTGGGAAGCAATTTGAGAAAATTCTAAGACATCGTGCAATATGCCATAGACAAGTATGTCCCGAGTAAAGTCTTATGGGATGGGAGAGATCCATCACAGTTTAACATCCGTCTTAGAAAACTGTTACGTAAACAGAGAACTTCATCACGGATTCAAGAGGAGTATAAACCTAGCTGACAAACAAAAGCTGGATGAATCGTATATGAGAACAAGGAGAGCAATGAGAGAACCGTTCAATGACGTTGAAAGCAAATCTTTGTCAACCGATCCGAGTTAAAACCCGAAGACGTTATAGTCGTATGTAAAATCGGTACGTAGATGAAAATCATCTATTCATTCGCTCATTGACCATACTGGCAACGAAACTGGTTCACCACGGATGATAGTAAAGGAGACCCTCCTTTCAATCGTTGTAGGAACGTCGAAATGGCGGATATTGAGATTCGTGGAGTAGGAAATCGACTACAATCGCTTAGTAGCGCAAAGGCGTCACAAAAAGGTGAGATACATACAAGATTCTACAAAGATCATGTGAAACAACTTGCTCCCTTTCTAGCAGTGACTTATCATAGATCGCTTGAGCAACGAAGGGTACCTAGCGTCTACAAGAAAGCTCAGTGTCATTCCAGTTTTTAAGAAGGGGCGTATGACATATGCACACAAATGTAGACCCATAACGTTCAGTTCAGTCTGTTGTAGTACTTTGGAACCTGTTCTAAGTCCAAGAATTATGACGGTTTTGGATAATAAAGATCATCTGTATAAAAATGAAAATGAATTCTTTAAAGAGAGATCCTTCGAAACTCAGCTCGCTCTGTTCCTCCATGAGATCCACAGCGCCGTAGGCAACGGAGCGCAGGTTGATGCCGTGTTCCTTGATTTCAGGAAGTCATTTGACACCGTCCCGCACTGCTGTTTAGGGGAAAAAACCATGAGCTTGTCGGTTATCGGAGCAGATTTGCGACTGGGCTCAAGAATTCCTTGAATACAGAACTCAACGCATGGCCCTTAACGGAGCAAAATCGACAGATGTAAAGAAAATTTCCGGAGTACCGCAAGATAGTGTGAGAGGACTGTTTCTGTTTACAATATATATAAATGATCTAATAGAAAGGCTGTGGCATGTGATGCGGTTGTCTATAACAAAGTAGCAACGCCGGAATATAATAACCACTGGCAGAATGACCTCCAAAGAACTGATGAATGGTAGTGACTCTGGTAGTTGACGCTGAATAAATGTAACATAATGCTCATTCTCAGGAAAGGATATCTACAACTGTACAGCTACACTACTGCGAGAAACAGATGGAAACAGTGTATACCGTAAACTATCTAGGAGTAACTATCCAGAACAACATTAAGAGCAATGTCCATATAAAACAAATGTCAGAAAACCAGATGCCAGAGTCAGATTCATGGGCAGAGTCTCAAGGAAATATAATTCATCCATGAAAGAAGTGGCTTACAGAACATTTGTTCGACCGATTCTTGAGTACTGTTCATCTATCTGGGATCCCCCTCAGGTAGGACTGACAGAAGGGATAGAGAAGATCCAAAAATAGCGGCACGTTTCGTCACGGGATAGTTTAAGCGGCGCTAGAGCTTTACGGAGATGGTGAGCAAACTCCATTGGCAGACGTTACAAGAGAGGCGTTGTGTATCAAGGGGAGATTTACTACCGAAATTTCGAGAGAGCACTTTACGCGAAGGATCGGACATCGTATATCTGTCCCACACATACGTCTCGCGTAATGATCACGAGGAGGAAATTCGAGAAATTAGAGCCAATACAGAGGCTAGCCAATAATCATTCTTCACACGAGTTATTCGCGAGCGGAAGAGGGTTGGAAGGCTCAGCTACAATACATTTTTGGTACATTTAGTATCTTCTGATATCTTGCGTCGATTTATAAAAGTGTCGACATCGTACTGAACAGTTGATAAACGTGTACCATATTGCTACAGCAGCTGGTACTGGTAAAGACCAGAAGAAATTCCTATATACATCTGCCAGTAGAAAAGCTTGTGGCCTTGTGGGCATTTGTGTTCTACGTTAATAATCCCTACTCTGCAAATCACACTGAAGTGCCCATCAGAGGGTTCATTGAACACTTTCACAATTATCCTCCATTGCTTCAACCTCGAACAGCGCGCGCGAAAACGAACACCTACATCTTTCCGTGTGAGCTCTGATTTCCCTTATTTCATTATGGTGATCGTTCCTCCATGTGTAGGTCGGCTCAGCAAAATAGTTTGGCATTCGGAGAAGAAAGATGGTGATTGAAATTGCGTGAGAAGATCCCACCGCAGCGAGAAAAACCCTTTGTTTTAATTATGTCCACCCCAAATCCTATATCATGTCTGTGACATTCTCCCCCGTATTTCTTGATAAAACAAAACGGGCTGCACTTCTGAGAACTTTCTAGATGCACTCCGTTAAACCTATCTGGTAAGGATTGCGCACCACGTGCCCATACTCAAAAACATAACGGAAAAGCATATTGTAGTCCATTTCAGCAGACCTGTTGCGTCTTCTGCGTGTTCTTCTGCTAAAACGCAGCCTTTGGTTTGCAGGTTAGTGATTGTAGTTCCTTGGTATTTAATTGAATTTTCGGCCTTCAGATTTGACTGATATAAGAGGAATTCACGGGTTCCTCTTACAGTAGTACTCATGTGGATGTCATCACACTTTTCATTATTTATGGTCATTTGTCAATTTTTGCGCCATGTAGATATATTATGTACATCTTTCTGGGGTCGATTTTTATCTTTTCATAACTGTACTAGACGATAAACAACAGCATCATCTCCAACAAGGAAAGACGACAAATGAGATTGTATCCTAAACCGTTTATATCATGAAGGAATAGCAGAGGGCCTATAAATCTGAGACGATATTCCACAAGCACGCAACTTAATTACAAGCCGCTTGTGAGGTACGGTAACAAAAGCCTTCTGGAAATCTAGAAATACGGAATCAATTTGAAATCAAATGCCGATAGTACTCAGCACTCGGTGTGATTAAATTGCTAGTTGTCTTCCACAAGAACGATTTTTTCCTAATCCGCGTTGACTATGTGTCAGTATACCGTTGTCTTCAAGGTAATTCATAATGTTCGAATACAATATATGCTCCTAAATCCTACTGCATTTAATGTTAATGATAAGGGCCTGTAATTTAGTGAATTACAGCTGTGGCGTTTCATGAAGTTTGGTGTGACCTGTACAGATCTACAGTCTTAGGGTACTGATATTTCATCGAGCTAGCGGTTGTGTATGATTTTTTGGTGGAGGAGTCAGGGAAGGTTGTGTTTAGTAACTCTGCTTTAGCAGCACTATCATAGACAGTATTTCCGTTGGAATCGTGCAGAGAAGCCACTGACTGTGTCTGTTGATAATACAAGCAGTTATTCTCTATGTGGTTACCACTCATTCTTACATATTCTCTAGTCTTACTTTCAAGGAAATTCGTATGAAAAAACCTGGCTGCACTTGAAATTGGTCCCCTATGTGGAGCACAAGAGTCTGTAAATTGCGCATGTTGTCAATATGTACGGAATACAACTATGACGGTAAATGTCCCCATTGAAAAATCAAAGTCTCGTTAACGGGGAGGGCAAGCCACTGAACCACCAGTATCAATCCATCGCACATTATAAGTTTGTACTAGGTAGTGTGCAACGTGACACAGAGAGTGGAACAATCCCCATCTCACATAAAACACATGTGTAGTCTTTCTGCCACGGTAACAATCATCGATAGTGCGTGTAATCTGCGCGCGGAAACTTTTTCTGGTGAAATGTCTTGCCATGATACGAGTTTCCTATGTACCATTTCTATGCGCGTAATTATACTGTAAGACATGTGGAAGTTTTCCACCTCGGAGGTTGGTGACAAGCTTTTCATTCATTGTATTCTGCACCATTGGCGAATTTCGTCTTCACAGGCCACATTCATGGGCAGCCTACAGAGAAACAGCTCGAACCTAGACCAAGTATAGATTTGGCCTACTGACACACAACGACAATATCTTACATCGAACAGTACTTGCAGCTTTCAATATGTTCCACAATTACCCTATTTTCAAACGGCGAATGTAGCCAATCGGAAAGCTAGCACATAACGGGAAAATGTCAAAATCAAAACAAAAAAGCTTACTGCAGGCACTAATGGTTATCATAATAATTAATGCCACGATGTAGTACTGTATGTGCTCGTTTTCGTCGTTGGAAACCAGCTATCACCTCTATCCAGGCAGGAAAAAATTACAGCATAGATACAGCACTTTTAATAAGTGTGTCCATAAAGTCAATGACGTAAGGTGCTATGTGCTGTTGCAAGTATCAGATAAATGTCGAAATTTTAAAAGATCTAATCCAGAAGGAACAGATCGCAGAAGGCATTAAAAGGGTCTACATAGTTCAGTGAACTCCTGGAAAAAGGTGGGAGGAAGTCTTCAGGACAAATTACATTAAAACCGTAACTCTGCCAGACGGCACATCGTAAGTGCATATCTACATATATCTCACAAATAATGATGAATTTAGATAGGCAGAGAAGAGCGACGTTTATGACTAACGGTAGTTTATATTCAGAGTATGAATAGTTACTATACGGCGTGCCTCGCCCGATAGCGCATTGATATTTTTTTGAGTTAGAGAATACAGACGTTAATGTATACTAAGAAAACGTGTCAGTAATTTTTGCTATAGAAAAAGAATAACATTTTGAAAAAATATTAGTTTTTGCGATGTATCGTCTGTCCGCAGCTCGTGATCTTGAGGTAGCGTTCTCGCTTCCCGCCCACGGGTCCAGGACTCGATTCCCGGCGGGATCAGCGATTTTCCCTTCCTCGAGATGACTGGGTGTTGTGTCGTCTTCATCATCATCATTCATCCCCGTTACGGTCGGCAATGGAAAACCGCCTCCGCTACGACCTTGCCTAGTACGGCGCTCCCCTACGCTCCTCAGAGTATGGGACCTCATCATCATCATTTAGCGTCTTGGACCTAAGGTCAACTTACGTAAAAGGGCGGCTACCAAAATCTAATGTAACAAATACTGCATCAAGTAAATAATAAGTAAAGCCTAAGACCTGTGGTTGTCAATGTTTAAAATATGAGGTAGTTTGTACAGTGGAAGTAAGTATAGAGTGTAACGCATGACACTGAAGTGCGTAACATACAAAAATGATAGTTTATTCTCGCATCAAGGTGTGGGAAAGTGTTATGTAAAATACGAGCAGCGGCTAAAAATAGCGAAGGAAAAGTGGGGAAGTGACACATAGATTAAAAGATTTAGCTACTTAAAAACCATAGCGTTGTGAATAAAATTAAAAATTTGATACTAAGTGTAAAAAAATATTGTTTGAAACAGTGGAAATAAACTAAATCTAGCACACCGCCAGAATACATAATGAAACGATTGACACTCCTACATCCACATATACAGCAAACAAGCCACCCTATGGTGCATGGCGGAGAACTCTGTAACACGACAATTCATTTCCTTCCCTGCTCCACTCGCAAACAGAGTGAGGGAAAAACGGCTATCTGTATGCTTCCGTATGAGCCCTAATTTCTCGTATCTTATCTTCGTCGTCCTTACTTGCAATGTGTGTTGGCGGAAATAGAATCGTTCGGCATTCACTTTCAAATGAAGGTTCTCGAAATTTTCTCAATGGTATTTCTCGATAAGAACGTCGCCTTCCATCCAGGGATTCCCATTTGAGTTCCCAAAGCATCTCCGTAACACTTACGTGTTGTTAGTACCTGGTACGGATCGAAAACCCTAGCGCACTACTCAAGAACAGGTCGCTCCGGCGTCCTACATGTGGTTACCTTTACAGGTAAACCTCTCTTTCCTAAAATTCTCAAAATAAACCGAAGCGACCATTCGCCTTCTCTACCACAGATCTCAGATACTCGTTCCATTTTATAGCGATTTCCAACGTTACGCCCAGATGTCTAAACGACTTGACTGTGTGGAACAGGACGCTTGCAATACTGTATACTAACATTACAGATTTGTTTTCCCCACGCATTCTTATTAACTTACATTTCTCCACATGTGGAGCTACCTGCTGCTCATTACACAAATTAGAAATCTTGCCTAAGTCGTATCTTCCTCGCCAATCAACTTCGATACCTTACCGTGCACCATTGCATCAGCAGCAAACAACAGTAGATTGCTGCCCACCTTACCCGCCAAATCATATAGAGAACAAGAGCAGTCCTATAACAATACCCTGTGACACTCCTGAATTACCATTTTCTCTAAAGATCACCCACTGGCGAGAAGAACAGACTGGATTCAATGATTTAAGGTCTTCATGCCACTCACATACCTGTGAGCTTATTCCATACGCTCTTACTTCCCTTAACAGCCTGCAATGTGGCCCCGTGCAAACGAGTTAACGAAATCTAGAAATAGGTCATCTTCTTGTTACACTTTATTCAGAGTTCGCAGTACATCATGCGAGAAAAGGGAAAGCTGAATTTCGCACCCGCGATGCTTTCTAAAAACGTGCTTATTCTTGGACATAAGCTTCTCAGTCTCAATAAATTTCACTACTTTCGAACTGAGAATACTTTCAAGGATTCTGCAGCTGGTCGAATTTAGGGATATTGGTCTATGACATTGCGGATCCGTTCTTCTACTACCTTCTTATATACTGGAGCAACCCACTACGCGCTAATACCCAGCCGTCAGTAATCAGAAGTGATATCAGGTGTTCCCCAGGGAAGCGTCCTGGGACCTCTACTGTTCCTGATCTATATAAATGACCTGGGTGACAATCTGAGCAGTTCTCTTAGACTGTTCGCAGATGATGCTGTAATTTACCGTCTAGTAAGGTCATCCGAAGACCAGTATCAGCTGCAAAGCAATTTAGAAAAGATTGCTGTATGGTGTGTCAGGTGGCAGTTGACGCTAAATAACGAAAAGTGTGAGATGATCCACATGAGTTCCAAAAGAAATCTGTTGGAATTCGATTACTCGATAAATAGTACAATTCTCAAGGCTGTCAATTCAACTAAGTACCTGGGTGTTAAAATTACGAACAACTTCAGTTGGAAGGACCACATAGATAATATTGTCGGGAAGGCAAGCCAAAGATTGCGTTTCATTGGCAGGACACTTATAAGATGCAACAAGTCCACTAAAGAGACAGCTTACACTACACTCGTTCGTCCTCTGTTAGAATATTGCTGCGCGGTGTGCGATCCTTACCAGGTGGGATTGACGGAGGACATCGAAAGGGTGCAAAAAAGGGCAGCTCGTATTGTATTATCACGCTATAGGGGAAAGAGTATTGCAGATATGATACACGAGTTGGGATGGAAGTCATTACAGCATAGACGTTTTTCGTCGCAGCGAGACCTTTTTACGAAATTTCAGTCACCAACTTTCTCTTCCGAATGCGAAAATATTTTGTTCAGCCCAACCTACGTAGGTAGGAATGATCATCAAAATAAAATAAGAGAAATCAGAGCTCGAACAGAAAGGTTTAGGTGTTAGTTTTTCCCGCTTGCTGTTCGGGAGTGGAATAGTAGAAAGATAGTATGATTGTGGTTCGATGAACCCTCTGCCAAGCACTTAAATGTGAATTGCAGAGTAGTCATGTAGATGTAGAATCCACAACTTGAGAATGCGAAAGTTACTTTCGAACAACTTTTCACGTACTTTCAAATTCATACGAAACTTCTCGCTGACAGCCGGCACCATATGATAAAAGGAAACAACTTCATTGCTCACAACAGTTTTCCTTCACGTTTTAGGTGTTTTTGGGATGGGCGGGCGCCCAATGACGTGGTTATCAGTACCCAAATTTTCGTACGATAATACTGTCGCATCAGACACGACGTTTCATTTATTCCTTTTGCTGCTAACTGTACTCGCGACGCATTTTGCAGACAGTATTCTCCTGCAATACTGAATGGACCTACGAAATTCCATTATTGTACAAAATGTGGTTGAAGAGCTGCGAAGTGATAAACATCGAACAGCGTAAAAGAAAACTGTCGGGCGAAATTCGCTGGAGATGCAGGTGAAACCCAAACTGAGGCAAAGAATAAAACATAAAACCGACGCACCTCTAAGGAATTATCTGAATGGGACGGAGATCGATAGATCTTATGTATATGTAGAGACAGACTAAAGGTTCAAAAAAATTCGGTGATTTATTCGACAGAAAGATAGTCAAAAATTAAACGAGTCAGTAACGTGTTGGTCCAGGTCTTGCCCTTATGCAACTTAGAACTGATTCAAAGACTTGTTGGATGTTATACAAGGTGATATCGTGGCAAATTTCGGTTCAATTTTTGTGTTGGATCGTCGAAATTCCGAGTTGGATGGAGGGAGCTGCTCTTAATGTTCCAAAAGTTCGCAAGTGGAGAGAGATATTGCGACCTTGGTGCCCATGTAGGGTTCAGCAAGCATCACGACAAAGAGTAGAAACTGTTGCCGCGCGCGGGAGGGCATTATCTTGCTAAAATAGAAGTCCAGGTTGGCTTGCCACGAAGAGCAACAAAACTGGGTGTATAATATCGTCAAGGTAATGCTGTGATGCGGGAGTGCCGTAGATGAATGACAACTACTGAAGGGGTCAACCCTCCTATTTTTTTTTTTTTTTTTTTAGACATCAGGTTTCTCAATGGTTTGATGCGGCCCACCACGAACGCATTTTTTGCAACATACGTCTTCAGCTATTTTCTGGATGTGTTCCAGTCTCTGATTTCCTATACAGCTTTTGCCCTCTACAGCTCCCGTTAGTTCAATGGAAGTCATTCCCTGATTGTATTGGTTAAAAAGTCATGGTTGGAATTTTAGTTTCTTTAATTTTTTAACGACGTTTTTCTCCTGATTTAGGCATCTTCAGGTTATCTTTTCTAGATGGACGGGAGAGGTACCAAGATCTACATAACACGTTCCCGTTCACAGGAGTAACAGTAAGACAGGGGCTCATGTAGTAAGCATAATGCGCCAAAGCGTCGTGTGAACTGGATGTATAATATCGTCAACGTACTGCTCTGATGTGACAGTGCCGTGCCGCAGATGACTGCCAGCTACCGAAGGGATCCTGCTTTCTTTCTTTCTCTTTTTTTTTTTTTTTTGAGTAGGCAGGTTTCTGGAGTAGAGATAAAGAGAGAGAGAAGGGAGGAGGAGGAAGACAAAGAATAGACGAGTAGATGGACAGATAGATAGGAGAGGAGGAGATGGACAGAGAGAGGAGGAAGAGGGCGTGTTGTGTCTGCGAAAGGGGGGAGGGCATATGGTCAGAAGGTGTGGAGTAACAGTTGTACAGGGAGAGGGACGGGGGGAGCAGGAAGGGGCAGATGGACTAACAGAGTTGAAATTAATAGACAAATGGGCAGTGCCAGATACTCAGCTAGAATAACGAATTTATGCAATGTGTAACACATGAAAGCTATTTGGAGGGTTTATTAATCCTTCGGTTTCTGAATTTTAGCTAATGTTGTTGTTGCTGTTGTTGTCTTCAGTCCTGAGACTGGTTTGATGCAGCTCTCCATGCTACTCTACCCTATGCAAGCTTCTTCTTCTCCCAGTACTTACTGCAACCTACATCCTTCTGAATCTGCTTAGTGTATCCATCTCTTGGTCTCCATCTACGATTTGTACCCTCCACGCTGCCCTCCAATGCTAAATTTGTGATCCCTTGATGTCTCAGAACATTTCCTATCAACCAGTCCCTTCTTCTTCTCAAGTTGTGCCAAAAACTCCTCTTCTCCACAATTCTATTCAATACCTCCTCATTAGTTATGTGATCTACACATCGTATCTTCAGCATTCTTCAGTAGCACCTCAATTCGAAAGGTTCTATTCTCTTCTTGTCCAAACTATTTGTGGTCCATGTTTCACTTCCATACATGGCTACACTCCATACAAATACTTTCAGAAAAAGCTTCCTGACACTTAAATCTATACTCGATCTAAACAAATATCTCTTTTTCTGAAACTCTTTTCTTGGCATTGCCAGTCTACGTTTTATATCCTATCTACTTCGACCATCATCAGTCATTTTGCTTTCCAAACAGCAAAACTCCTTTACTACTTTAACTGTCTCATTTCCTAATATAATTCCCTCAGCATCACCCGTCTTAATTCGACTACCTTCCATTATCCTCCTTTTGCTTTTGTTGATGTTCATCTTATATCCTCCTTTCAAGACACTGTCCATTCCGTTCAACTGCTCTTCCAAGTCCTTTGCTGTCTCTGGCAGAATTACAATGTCATCGGCGAACCTCAACGTTTTTATCTCTTCTCTATGGACTTCAACACCTACCCCGAATTTTTCTTTTGTTTCCTTTGCTGCTTGCTCAATATACAGATTGAATAACATCAGGGTCACCCTATTAGCAACCGCTGCTTCCCTTTCAAGCCCCTCGACTCTTATAACTGCCATCTGGATTCTGTACAAATTGAAAATAGCCTTTTGCTCCCTGTATTTTACCCCTGGCACCTTCAGAATTTGAAAGAGAGTATTCCAGCCAACATTGTCAAAAGCTTTCTCTAAGTCTACAAATGCTAGAAACATAGGTTTGCCCTTCCTTAATCTAGCTTCTAAGATAAGTCGTAGGGTCAGTATTGCCTCACGTGTTGCAATATTTATACGGAATCCAAACTGATCTCCGCCGAGGTCGGCTTCTAGCAGTTTTTCAATTTGTCTGTAAAGAATTTGCGGTAGTATTTTGCAGCTGTGACTTATTAAACTGAGAGTTCGGTAATTTTCACATCTGTCACACCAGATTTCTTTGGGATGGGAATTATTATATTCTTTTTAAGTCTGAACGTATTTCGCATGTCTCATACATCTTGATCACCAAATGGTGAGTTTTGTCAGGACTGGCTCTCCCAAGGCCATCAGTAGTTCCAATGGAATGTTGTCTACTCCCGGGGCCTTGTTTCGACTCAGGTCTTTCAGTGCTCTGTCAAACCCTTCAATATCGTATCTCCCATTTCGTCTTCATCTACATCCTCTTCCATTTCCGTAATATCGCCCTCAAGAACATCGCCCTTGTATAGACACTCTATACACTCCTTCCATCTTTTTGCCTTCCCTTCTTTGCTTAGATCTGTGTTTCCATCTGATCTCTAGATATTCATACAAATGGCTCTCTTTACTCCAAATGTCTCTTTAATTTTCCGGTAGTCAGTATCTATCTTACCCCTAGTGTGATAAGCCTCTAAATCCCTACATTAGTCCTCTAGCCATCCCTGCTTAGCCATATTGCCCTTCCTGTCGATCTCATTTTTGAGATGTTTGTATTCCCTTTGGTCTGCTTCATTTACTACATTTTTTATATTTTTTCCTTCCATCATATAAATTCAATATTTCTTCTGTTACACAAGGATTTCTACTAGCGCTCGTCTTTTTACCTAGTTTATCCTCTGCTGCCTTCACTACTTCATCCCTCAAAGATAACCATTCTTCTTCCACTGTATTTCTCTCCCACCTCCGTGTCAATTGTTCCCTTATGTCTCCCTGAAACTCTGTACAATCTCTTGTTTCGTTAGTTTATCCAGGTCCCACCTTCTAAAATTCCCAACTTTTTGCAGTTTCTTCAATTTTAATCTACAGTTCATAACCAATAGATTGTGGTCAGAGTCCACATCTGCTCCTGGAAATGCCTTACAATTTAAAACCTGGCTCCTAAATCTCTGTATTACCATTATATAATCTATTTGATACCTTCTAGTATTTCCAGGATTCTTCCATGCATACAATCTACCAGGCGGCTTCGTCTTTCATGCCTTACTCCATATTCACCCACTATGTTTCCTTCTCTCCCTTTTCCTACTCTCGAATTCCAGTCACCCATGGCTATTAAATTTTGGTCTCCCTTCACTACCTCAATAATTTGTTTTATCTCATCATACCTTTTATCAATTTCTTCATAATCTGCAGAGCTAGTTGGCATATAAACCTGTACTACTGTAGTAGGCATGGGCTTCGTGTCTATCTTGGCCACAGTAATGCGTTCATTATGCTGTTGGTAGTAGCTCACCATCACTCCTATTTTTTATTCATTATTAAACCTACTCCTGCATTACCCCTATTTGATTTTGTATTTATAACCCTGTATTCACCAGACCAAAAGTCTTGTTCCTTCTGCCACTGAACGTCACTAATTCCCACTATATCTAACTTTAACGTATCCATTTCCCTTTTTAAATTTTCTACCTACCTGCCCGATTAAGGGATGTGACTCTTCACGCTCCGATCCGTAGAACGCCAGTTTTCTGTGTCCTGATAACTACGTCCTCTTGAGTAGTCCCCGCCCGGATTTCCGAATGGGGGACTATTTTACCTCCGGAACATTTTACCAAAGAGGACGCCATCATCATTTAACCATTCAGTAAAGCTGCATGCCCTCATGAAAAATTACGGCTGTAGTTTCCCCTTGCTTTCAGCCGTTCGCTGTACCAGCACAGCAAGGCCGTTTTGGTTAGTATTGAAGGCCAGAACAGTCGATCATCCAGACTGTTGCCCCTTGCAATTACTGAAAAGGCTGCTGCCACTCTTCAGGAACCACACGTTTGTCTGGCCCTCCGCTGTGATTGCACCTACGGTACGCCCATCTGTATCTCTGAGGCACGCAAGTCACACCACCAACGGCAAGGTCTATGGTTCATGGTGGGTTTCTTAGCTAACATTCTAATATTCTATGTATTTTCAACACTAGTTTCCCTGTACTGAAAGTGGAAAGTTGTGTTGGTTGCCAGAAGTTTCTATTTCAAACGGTCGGTAACTTATAATTCAGTTTTAATTACATTTATTTTTAACTCTATTTCAGTCAGTGAATATCATTGAGTAGTAAGTTAATGACCCAAAAATGAACCATTAAATACAGCAGTGACAACATTTTATTGGTTGCAGCACTTTTAAATATGAATTGAATACTTGAAAAGGTATATAGCCATATATCATATTTGGAAAGAAACCACACTTTTACAAAACGGTATTTGTAAGTTCCGAATGATGTGGATGTTATTATTTCAAAGTGGAGTAAAAAGATATGGCGAGCCGGTGTGGCCGAGCGGTTCTAGGCGCTACAGTCTGGAACCGCGCAACCGCTACGGTCGCAGGTTCGAATCCTGCCTCGGGCAAGGATATGTGTGATGTCCTTAGGTTAGTTAGGCTTAAGTAGTTCTAAGTTCTAGTGGACGGATTACCTCAGAAGTAAAGTCCCATAGCGCTCAGAGCCATTTGAACCACTTTTTTTAAAAAGATATATTAAACTTGTATTAAAGATACGCTACAGGGAAAAATGTGGAAAGTGTTCCGTGGTACAATGGTAGATAGTGGGAATTATGTTTCTTGATGGATAACAGTTTTGTGCAGTAGGTACTGGGAGATGAAGAAGCTTGCACAAGATAGAGTAGCATGGAGAGCTGCATCAAACCAGTCTCACGACTGAAGACCACAACAACAACAACAACAACAACAACAACAGTTTTTGCAGCCAAGATCGCGTGTTCCAAGTATTTTTATTTCCTCAATAACCGGATTCGACAGATTCTTGAATTCATTTTCGTATCTTCTTGAACACGCAATCGTAGCTGCAAAAAGTCTTAATTATTACCAATTATCAGATCGCGCCCAACAACATAAGGAACTTGAATTTTGTTTCATATAAAAGTTCGTGTTGCGTTTATTCTAGCTTTCTTCTATGCTTTCATCTGTAATTTAATTTTCATATTTAAGGTAATCTGTTAGCAAGGACGACATAGAGCCAGTGTTGAATTAGATGAAGTAGTGTCCCGACGCATCGCTCTGCAGGTGGGACTTGCCAGACAGTTTGACGGGACGAGGCAACCACCAAATTGCGTCGTCTGGCGTCGGCTGCGGCGTTTAATTAGTTTACCCCCGGACGACAGGTTGGCCGCCGTGATTAACGGCTAACGCCGGCTGACTGGACAGAACACCCTCCCTCCCTAGATGCCATTGCATCCGCTCTTGTCTCGCGACCAGCGGGCTTTGGGTTCCAGTCCCGATGTGGGCTAAACAACGCATCGCTTCACTGCCAGAAGCGACATCGAGACGTAACCGCTCTCACAACCAACAAGGCAATGGAAAATCTTCGAGTCAAATTCTACCAACAACTGAAGTGCCAGGTACAGCATACTTTTTATTGTATTTCACATACCGCGTTCTCTCAGTCCCTTCAAAAGTTACAGCACTGTGATAGTGACCCATTGTACTCCTTGCTGCGTGATGTTATTTGTGTGATTTTACCCACACGATGCCTACAGGATAAAATAGCTAAGAGACTAAAGAGAATTTCTACTTTCTCTTCGAAAGACGACGTTTCCAAGGCAGGTTCTCGCTAGATGAATAACATACAACTTTCGTAGAGTATC